>NC_056742.1:136853933-137153933 GCF_019279795.1 Protopterus annectens | reverse complement strand
ATAGGGGCCATACAACCGGTCCCTCTGCCAGAAGTGGGCCTAGGATTTTATTCTCGCCTGTTCCTAGTACCAAAGAAGGGGAACACGTGGAGACCAATTTTGGATTTATCTATCCTCAACACTTATCTGGACATTCCCAAGTTCAAAATGTTGACGTTACAACAGCTTTTACCTCTGCTGGGCAAAGATCACTGGATGGTGACTCTGGATCTCAAGGAGGCTTACCTTCATGTTCCTATCAGGCTAAGTTGCAGGAAGTATCTGCGTTTTCGAGCTGGGACTTCTCATTATCAGTTCTCTGCATTGCCCTTTGGCTTATCTACTGCGCCCAGAGTGTTCACGAAGGTTCTGGCTCCAGTGATTGCTTTCTTCAGGCTAAGAGGAATACAAATCTATCCTTATTTGGACGATTGCCTGATTCTGGCCCAAGGAAAGGACGAACTTCTTCATCATTTGCAATATGTGATAGCAGTGCTAAGATGCCTGGGGTATTCTGTGAACGAAATAAAGTCCAGTCTAGTACCCTCTCAGGACATGTGCTTTCTGGGTGTGAGACTGAATACAGCATCCCAGATGGCCTTTTTGACCCCGGACAAATAAAAGAATCTCTCTCTACTTCCATCAGTTCTCATCAGTCCAGGCTGACTGCAAGGACAGTCCTTCAAGCCTTGGGGTTCATGGCATCTTGTATTCTGGTGCTTCCCAATGCCAAACTGCATATGAGGAAGCTACAATGGTATCTCAAAAATGTATGGACACAGCACTGCCAAGATATGGACACTGTCATTCATATAATACCTTGCATTCAAAAGGAATTTTTGTGGTGGGCTCAGGAATGTCACCTAAACAAGGGACTCTCTGTGACCCGGCCAGAGGCGAGTCAAATTCTAACGACAGATGCCTCAGACAAAGCTTGGGGAGCTCATCTAAATGGAAAGTGGATACAAGACACGTGGCCTGCCAGACTTCAACATCTACATATCAACTTGGAGATGTTAGCAGTCCAATTTGCATTAATAGCTTTCAAGGATTTACTTCTTCCAGGGCAGGTGTTGGTTCTAACAGACAACACAACTGTCATGTGGTAAATCAACAAGCAAGGGGGAACGCATTCTTATCCTCTATGCAGACAAGCAATGATTTTGTGGGAGACGGCTCTCAGTTTACAGCTAGATCTTCAGGCAAGGTTTCTGCTGGGAGCACAGAACTCCTTAGCAGATGTGTTGAGCAGGCAAATTATGGATCCCCACGAGTGGAAATTGGATCCTCATGTATTTCAGAAATTGACAGTGTCATGGGGAACTCCAGACATAGATCTGTTCGCTTCTCCACTAAACTACCAGCTGCCAAAGTTTTGCACAAAAAGGTTTCATCCCACAGCTTGGAAAGTGGATGCTCTTTCATTCAATTGGAGCAATCTTCATGTGTATGCCTTTCCACCTCTGCCTCTCCTCCCAAAGGTACTCCTGAAGGTCAGACAGGACAAGCCAAAGATGATTTTAATAGCTCCAGATTGGCCTCGACAGCACTGGTACCCATTATTGAGAAGTCTGGTGGAGCCTCCATGGCCTTTGCCTTGATTCCACACCTGCTGTCTCAGGAGAACAGTCATTTACTCAATGTCAAACTTCACTCTCTTCACCTGACAGCCTGGCATATTCTGTTTTAAACCCTGGAGGGTCTCAGCTTCCACAGCAAGTTTTGAATGTTATTTTGGAGGCCAGAAGGCCTAGTACAAGGAAAGTGTACGCAGATAAATGGAAGAGATTTTTATTTTGGAGTACAGCAAAGGAATTTGATGTTTCTAAGCCTAATTTAAGTATGGCTCTTCAATATCTTACTGAGTTACTGGACAAAGGTTTGTCCTTCTCTTCTATTAAAGTTCATGCTGCAGCAATTTCTGCTCACTATGACTGTGACCCACCATTGTTTTCTCAGCCTTTGTTTAAGCAATTCCTTAGAGGGGCAAAGAATATAAGACCCCCACGGAGAGCTCCTACTCCTGCTTGGGATCTCAATTTTGTGTTGGAGAAACTCACTCTACAACCTTTTGAGCCTGCAGCTACTGCGGAGTTGAAATATTTATCATGGAAGACTGCTTTATTGTTGGCCATTACCTCTGCAAGAAGGGTTTCTGAGTTACAGGCCCTTATGGCAGTTGAGCCTTTCTTAATTTTCCATAAGGATAGGGTATCTTTGCATTAATCCATCCTTTATGCCTAAAGTGGTTTCTAGTGTGGCTTTAAACCAAACTATTCATTTGCCTACTTTTTATGCAAACCCCCAAAATAAAGGGGAAAAGATTTTGCACACTTTGGATATACACAGGCAGTTGCGATATTATTTGAGCAGAACTAAAGGGTTCAGGCAGTCTCAGCAGTTATTTGTTTCTTTTGCTTTGGGTTCTCAGGGCAAGCCTGTGTCAAAACAAACTATTTCTAAGTGGATTGGGTTTTGTATTGCTTTCTGTTATTCCCATCATGGCAAGGAGATTCCAGCTGGGATTAGGCCTCATTCCACTAGGGCTACTGCCACTTCTACAGCTTTTTAAGGGGTGGCAACTAAGGATATTTTGGAGGCAGCTACTTGGAGTTCAGTGCATACTTTCTCTAAGCATTATCACCTTCCACTTTACTCTAAATCGAGGGCTGGTTTTGCCACTGCAATTTTACAGGGCATTTTGGCAGCTCCTACTGCATTATAGTTTTGCCATCCTCCCTTATCTCTGCTTTGGGATTCTACCCAAGTGTAAGGACTGCAGCAATGTGAGATGAAGAACATAGTACAGTTTTGTACCTACCATAAATGTAGATGTTCAAGATCCACATTGCTGCAGTCCAATTACCTCCCTCCTTCCCTCTGTAGTTAGAGGCGGTTGTGTGGTTTGGGTTGTACATATTGTGAATATTGTATATTTTGTACATATGGTTAGTATAAGGGTGGTTGGTTGTTTTTTGCTGTCTTTTGGTTTTTGACCTTTCTGTTTAGGGTCTTCTGACATCTGGGGCAAGAAAAGACTGAGGATATGACGTCGGTCATGCGCATTTGTACCCTGACGTCCTGATGTCAGTCTTAAGCGCCTTGACCGACGTCAGCCTAATACTTTGATATTTGGGCCGACCGAGGACAGCGGACTACCCAAGTGTAAGGACTGCAGCAATGTGGATCTTCGAACATCTACATTTATGGTAGGTACAAAACTGTACTTTTCTTCACCTCCAGTAATGGCTAACAGGTCCAGGCTTTCCTCCCCCTGGTAGCCACACCCTTATGTCATCCCAAAAGCTTCCACCAGGAATCTTTATAGAAGTAAATGTAAAAGGTTCTCTATTTGGGCTGTTCAGAGACAGAGCCCTTTTCCTTACTTTTTCCAGCTAGTGTTGATTTTTTAGATTCTATCTTTAACAAAGGAGTTAGTCGACTGTTAAGGTGCAGTTGACTGCCATCTCAGATTTTCACCCGGGTGTAGATAGTTCATCCTTAGCTTCCTTTACATTGTGCAAAACATTCGTTAAGGGTGTCTTAATGCTTTGCCGTCCAGTAAAAGATCCTGTCCCTCCGTGGGACCTTACACTAGTTCTTCTGGCCCTCACTCAGCCCCCCCCCCCCTTTGAACCATCAGAAAAACAGTTAAAGTTTTTGTCCTGGAAAACAGTTTTTGTATTTGCCATTACCTCAGCTAGACTGGTATTCTAACTCCAAGCACTTTCTTCTCAACCACCTTACCTGTTTTTTCAAAAGGACAGGGTTTCACTTCTGACTAACTTGTCCTTTCTAGCCAAGGTGGTGTCAGAAGCTAGCCTTAACCAGTCAGTGAAACTACCAGTCTTCTTTCCAAGACTCTCAAATAAGGCAGAATATATACTTCATTTACTAGATGTTCATAGACAGCTCAGATTTTACTGCTTGTATCCTTTTTCTGAAGCTAAATTAGGCACAGCAATATCAAAAGTGACTCTAGTCAGAAGGTTTCACAAAAACAAATGCCTGTCATTACCAAAGCATCCCATAGCACACTCCACCAGGTCTATGGCCACAGCATCTACTTTATGGTCTAAAGCATCTATGTATGTTATCTGTGCAACTGGTGGTACATGGTCCAACATTCATACCTTTATAGCTCATTACGTATTGGATATATTGTCTAAGGAATAGGGCAGCATTTGGCTCTGCAGTACTCTGGAATATCGTTCCTTGAGCACCACCCAAGATTAATCTAGCTGGGGACGCTGTCCTATCCATTTTAGGAATGGATGAAAAAGACAACATTGGATATTATAGTTATGTACTGACCATAACTCTGCATCTCTTGTAGTCCTGTTTTCATCCTTCCTCAACTTCCCACCCACCATTCCCCCATCCCTTTTTGTCTGGACCCTTTTATGACCTTGGGGGATATTCCTGACTAGTTTCTACTGTGTGGACTCCAGAGTTTTCTTCTCAGATTTCTTTTTTGTATCCCTCCTCAGATTTCTTTTTTTGTATCCCTCCTTTTGTGTTTAACTCAGAAATTGCTATGTGCTGTTTTTTCCTTTTTTGGCATTGTGGTTTAATACATTGAGGGCAAAATCTATCTGAGGTACCTATGAGTAGTTAGGGAATTATAGGTAAGGGAAGGAGCTTGAACTACAGAGCCTAAAGTCCTTCGAGTGGCCGAGGACGGATCTGAGACCAATAGTTGAGGAACGGCAAAAACAGACAACACAGATGCAGAGTTAAAGTGAGTACATAACTAATTTTGTTCATCTCTCTGTTTTATTGTCTTATTTGTGTATAACTTCATGCATACAATGCTGTATATGCTAATGTTGTTCTTCATTACCACTAGGTGCTGGTAATCATTGATGTGAAGCCAAAGGACCTTGGATTGCCAACAGAAGCCTATATATCTGTTGAGGAGGTTCATGATGTAAGTGTTAGTTATTTTTATTTGTCCTGGTGGTGGTACTCCTGAAGGAAAGGAGAAAGTCAACAGAGGTAGACAGTTGTCAACCAATATCATTGATAAATATTGTAAAGGTCTGGAGCAAGTCTTGCCTTACATCATTCAGGATGATTAAAGTTGATTTTTAACCCCCCCCCCAAAAAAAAAACAAAAAAAACAGGTAAGTTGGGGGTTAACTGGTGAAGTTTGGTATGTTTCATACAAGGAGAAGAGAGAGGAAGAAGGAAAGGTGTGGGTGAGAAAGAAATGGTTTTGTTTGACCTTCAAAATGCACTTAATTCAGTAGGTTGGAAATTTTTAATGAGGTGGTAGAGCTTAGTGTTAATAACAGTTGTAGTGTTTTCTAGCGAAGTGTTTTGCACCTTTAATGTTCTTTCAGCTTCTGTTCTGTGGCCTTTCAGCCAAGGTCAAGTGTAGTAGCTAAAAAAAGAGAGAGAGATGTATTTGTGTTTCACTTAGTGTAGTTAGCTGTGCGCACGCTTGTATAAACAGGGTTTGTTTTTAGGACTTGTACATTTATTGTTTTTTTCTCTTTCAACTCGTTTCTGAATTGTTTGGGTTTAAAAAAATGGACATAAGCTCCCATCCCAGAATATGCACTCAAGTGTATTAATTGCTTGGGCGCTTCCAGTTTGGAATATGGACTGCCAATCTTGCACTGCCTTCAGCGCAAGAGCCCTTCAGACTAGAAAGGACAAGTTAGTTCTGAAGGGGCTCTTTTCCACACAGACAGGGACTACACTTGCATCATCTTCTTCTGCCCATTCTAAAAAGCAGGACAAAAGTAAAGGAACACTTCACCCATTCTAAGGTACACTTCACCTTGTACATTTTAACTCAACTCTTAGGCTACTTTTCTCCGTACGACATGGTTCCAGAAACCTGCTTGTACTTTATAAAACTTTCATTTTCTTGATTTGGAAACAAATAAAGGGAAAAGACCAACAACGTTTTTGTTTCTTTTAAGCTTAACTTCTCACATAATTTGCAGAGGAATTTTTGTACGTCTGCATAATATACCACAGACAGTGAAATTTGTAGTCTGGTGCCACTGACAGTCTTATTTGTGTAATTAGTCCTGCAGTCAGGAGCACAGCACCTGCTTTAAAAAAAAATAAATAAAAGGGCAGAAAAGTGTGAAATTGTTTTCCGTTGTGTTTATTGCAGAAAGTAAGACAACTTGCACTGACTCACAGCTACTTCCAAAATAGCCATGCCTTTCATAGCAAAACAGAGAAATTAGATCAGTCAGTGGTTCAAATGCAGTTGTCACCTCTTCTGACAAATTTACCTTAACATTTCAATACTGCAATGCTGATTAGCTTTGAACTTTAAATATTTGTTGTTTACACTGCTGTATATTTTAATATGACCTTAATGTAGCATCAAATATGTCTGTGGCACTTATTACAAGAAAAAATATTTTCTGACTTTTCTCTGCTTGTAAAGTGTCAACATATTTACCAGAGTGTGGAGGAAAGGGGACTGTCAGTTCATCTTGGACTACAAAACGATAATTTGAACAAAGGCCTACAGTTTAGCTACTTTTTTGGTTGCAGCTGCATAACTCCTTAGTATGTTGTAAAACAAGCTCTGAGACACTCACAGGCCCCATTGGTAGCCATTTTGTGGAAAATATAAAATTATATAAAGTAGTCAGAGTGATTTTTGAGCTCTTAAAACACCTCGGAAAACAAAAATAGAGTGAAAGAAATAGAACTTTTTAGTTCTAAGGTGGAGCTTTCCTTTAAGTCTAAAGATAAGGGTCAAAAGAAAAGGGCAAGGACTCAGACGAGGTAAAAAAGGGAGAAAGGAAAAAGGCAATGACTAAATAGCTTTCAGTGGAGCTGACATCTTCACTTGGGCCTAATTGAAGTGTGCTCACAGATTGGATTTGATGACTCCTAGGCTCTGATCTCCATCTCCAAGACTTCGGTACATTCTGGAACCGATTAGATGTTCATCGTGTTACCCTGCTGCAGTCATCACACTTGGGTTATCCTGTCATCAGGCGGTCCCGCAGTCGGCCAGAATTCCAAAGTCTTGGTCCAGCGTCAGTTGCTGTCGCTTCTTCCCTGAAGTCAGTGCGCCAGGGGTATATATAATGCATCCGACACCATTTTCTTCAGTCTTTCTTGCCGCGCGGTGCCCGAAGCAGAAGCAGTTCGCAAGTGCCGGTCGGCCGTCTCTTGAGATTTTCGAAGTCGAATTTCAGATCCGAAGTCTTCAATAAAGCTAAGTACCCCGTTGGGGAAACTTTTCTTGCCTCAGACCGATGTCAGAAAAAGTTAACAATTGTATTTCTTGTGGGAAGCAAATACCTCATAAGGATTTTCATTCTTACTGCATACCTTGCCTAGGCCCAGACCACGACATCACTGGTTGTCATTTTTGTGCTAGGTTAAATAAACGTACTATAAAAAGACGCTTTGATTTCGCACGGCACTACTTCGGTAGAAAATTTAACTACACAATGCCGTCGGAGCAACCGACTACCGGCGTGCACAAAAAACGCAAGGATAAGGACAGGCGGCCTAGACCCAAGCCAGACTCTGAGGCCTCGGCTGGACCGGTCTTCAGTGAGGCTCTGGTGCAGCCCCTGACTACCGCAGATCTGGAACCTGAGAACCGCTTCTGAGCTTTTGGCGGAGAGTACTAGGCCGACACAGCCATTTTGTTTAGCCCCTACTGACGACACTGCTGAAAGAGATGTCGGTGCTGCAGAAACAACTTCGGTTTCTGAAGGTGTCTTCAGACCGACGACGCTCACCATAAAAACGTATCCTAAACTTAAGACTCCAATTAAACCTAAAAAGACTGCACTTCAGTCTCCAGTTCAAGGCCCCATGCCTAAGAAACAGATGCTGAAAATGGCTGAAGATTTGATCTCTTTAATCAGGGGTTCCCAACCCCCACCCGACAAAAGGCCTAGACAAGAGGAAGATTATGCCTCCTCTGATCAAGTGATATTTCCTCAGGCTCCTCTGAGGACCAAGATTACTCCTTCTCCCCTTAGAAGATTCTGATGCTGAGGATTCTATTCCCTCGGCTTCTCCTCCTGAAGACTACTGCTTTGGGGAAACTTTACACACTATGAGGGAACATTTTCACTGGGAAGGTCAGGACTACTCTGACTCAAAGAAAAGGCTCAGAGAGTTTCTTTTACTCCCCCAGCACAGACCACTTGCCATCCCCCCCAGTTTTAGACATTGTGGATGATGTTTACTTAGAATCCAGTTTGAACCCAGATTCTCTGCCTCCTGCTCCAGCCAAACCTGACAGATACTACAGAGTGCCTGATTCCCACAAATTCCTTTATAAAAGCCCGGATGTCCTTCAAGAATGCAACTGCAGTCATAACATGTGGGTTGTCCTGCCTCAGGCAGCCCTCGGTCGGCCGGATTCCAAAGTCTGGGTCCGACGTCGGCTGATGTCGCATTTCTCTCCGACGTCAGAGCGGCTGGAGTACATAAGCATCAGTCAACGCCATTTTCTTCAGTCTTTCTTGCTGCGCGGTGCCCGAAGCAGAAGCAGTTCGCAAGTGCCGGTCGGTCAGCTCCTGTATTCTACGATACCGAAGTCATCAAAAAAGCTAAGTACCCCATTGGGGACCTTTTCTTGCCTCAGCCGATGTCAGAAATTACTGAAAAAGTTAACAATTGTCTTTTTTGTGGTAAACAAATACCTCATAAGGATTTCCACTCTTACTGCCTCCCTTGCCTGGGCCCAGACCACGACGTCTCGGCCTGTGTAGCCTGTGCTCGCTTCAACAAGCGCACTCTCAGACGCCGGGCGGAGTTCGCTGAAGATTTTTTCGGCGATAAATTTGCTTACACCATGCCGTCGGATCTTCCGACATCGCAAACTCCCAAAAAGCGAAAAGACCGGGACCGACATCCTCGGCCCGCGTCTACCACCGACTCCACGCCAAAACCTAGCGCGAGTGCTCCGGTTCCCTCTGAGACGGTCTCCACCACTTTGAACCGAAGACACCGCATTACCGACGACTCCGATTCCAGACATTACTCCGCCAGTTATAGACTTTCCTCCGGATACCGAAACCGAGGAAATGCCCGAGACCATTGCTGTAGACAAGGTCACTCCTGCACGTGGAGCTGCCAGGCCTCCTATGGCCATGTCTATTAAGGCCTACACTAGGGCTAAGGCAGCCAGCAAAACAAAGCATATTACTTCCAAATCCTTACCTCAGCCGACTCCGGAGACACAAATTATGTCCATGGCTGCTGATTTAATTTCCATGATTAGAGGTTCACAGGCCCATCCTGAGAGAGCATCCCAGCCTCCTCCTGATAAAAGGCCCCGGGTTGAACCCTCTGACCCTTCTCCTTCAGATGAAGACTCTGAGGGCTCTGTCCACTCTGATAGCCAGGAAGAGCTCTTCCAGACCTATGAGGACTCGGATGCAGAAGATTCCATACCTTCGGACCCCCTCCTGAGGATATTTCTTTTGGGGAAGTTCTGCACACCATGAGGGAACATTTCAAGTGGCAGGGTCAGGAATATTCTGATTCTAGGAAACGCCTTAGGACTTTCCTTAAGAAGCCTCAGCACAGGCCCTTAGCTATTCCTCCTGTACTTGATGTTCTGGATGATTTGTATTCTGATTCTAGTGCTACCCCTGATTCTCTTCCTCCTGCTCCAGCCAAGCCAGACAGGTATTACAGGGTCCCAGAAACTCATTTCCATTTATTCAGGGCCCATACTGCTGATTTGGAAACTATTTCACAGGGGCCTAAAGGAGTTTCAGCCTCCACCTCAAAAAATCCTTTGCCCTCCAACAGGGAAGCAAGGTCATTAGAGAGATGGGGTAAAAAGGTTTACACTTCCACTACCTTATCTATGAGAGCTTTAAATTGCCTTTTTCATATGTTCCAATATCAGGATCATCTCTTAGAAGATTTACAAAAAACATTAGCTTCTCCTGATCCTTTAGACAGGAAGACTTTGCAGGAAGCTGTACATAACTCTCAGCAAGTAAGCAATCACTTCCTGCAGTGTGGATATGATGCACTGGAAGCTTCATGTAGGGCAGCTATGACAGGGGCAGTGATGCGTAGACATGCTTGGTTAAAAGATCAATCTCTACCGGATCATGTAAAAGCAAAACTTCTGGATGCACCTTTGGAAAAGAACAAGCTTTTTGGTGCAAATGCTAAGTATGTGTTAAAGACCATCGAAGAAAAAGCAAAATCAGTTCAGACTGTGAAAGATTTCCTCCAGGTTCAACCCCCCAGATTCAGTAGGAATTGGCCTTCAAAAAACTGGTCCTTTCCTAATCCATAAAAGTTTCAAAGGGGTAAGAACAGACGTGGCCGAGGAAGAGGCCAATACAGAGGCCCTTACAGGGGACGACAATGGCAGCCAGGAAACCAAAGAAGTGACGCAGGGGTTTCACCTGCCCAACAACCACAATCTCAATGACTTTCCTCTACTACCGCCTACCAGGGAACAACTAGAAGCTCCCTTGGGTGGGAAATTATCTCTGTTTGCAGAAAACTGGCACAGACTGACAAAGGACAAATGGATTTTGGACATTATAGACCGAGGGTACAGGTTTAATTTTCATACCTTACCAAGAAAACAAGGCATGCCCAATCTACCACAACATCAAAGGGCAGAGGCTATCAAGCAAATCACTCTGCTGACTCGAATGAAAGCAATAGAAAGAGTTCCACAACAAGAACAAGAACAGGGGTTTTACTCGAGACTGTTCCTTGTTCCAAGAAAAGAATCTCAATGGAGACCAATACTGGACTTGTCTGCATTAAACACCTTTCTCATAGTACCAAAGTTCAAAATGCTGACTCTACAGCAACTCCTTCCCATGCTGGGCAAGGAGTCCTGGCTGATTACTCTGGACCTCAAGGAGGCATACCTGCATGTCCCTATCAGACACAGCTGCAGAAGATACCTCAGATTTCTTGCAGGGCCAGAGCATTATCAATTCTCAGCATTGCCATTTGGCTTATCTACTGCGCCCAGAGTATTTACAAAATGCCTGGCTTCAGTAATTGCTCATTGCAGGCTCCAGGGTATACAAATTTACCCGTACCTGGAAGACTGCCTCATACAAGCGGACGACAAATTGATGTTGACAAAAAACCTGGATTATGTCATACGATTACTTCAAGCTCTGGGATACACAGTCAACTTCCAAAAGTCAAGACTGCAGCCATCCCAGAAAATAATCTTCTTAGGAGCCAAACTAGACACAGCCTCTCAGATGGCTTACCTGACAGAAGACAAGCAAGAGAAGTTAACTCAATACTTCAAAGGTTTAGCAAAACTCACCCAGATGACTGCAAGGAGATTCCTACAGGCCCTGGGTTACATGGCATCCTGCATTCTACTGGTTCCATTAGCAAAACTACACATGAGAGAGCTTCAATGGTACCTAAAAAGCATTTGGTCTCAACACAGCAACAACTTGCGACAATCATACCACTCATTCCATGCCTACAAAAGGAATTCCTATGGTGGGCCTCGGTGAGCCAGGAAAACACAGGTATGTCATTCAAAAAACCACAGATAACACAGACCATGACTACAGACGCCTCAGACCTCGGATGGGGGGGCGCACATGGAAGGCAGGTGTATACAAGGACAATGGTCTCCAAAGGAAACACATCTGCATATAAACCAAAAGGAAATGCTGGCAGTAATGCATGCTATCGAGGCTTTTCAACACCAACTCCAGCAAGGCCATTTAATGATACGGACAGACAACACCACTGTGATGTGGTACATAAACAAGCAGGGGGGCACCCACTCTTACCCCCTTTGCAGACTGACAATGCAGCTTTGGGAGAAATCACTGAGTCTAAACATCCAGTTACAATCCCAGTTTGTTCCAGGAAAAGACAATGTGTTGGCGGACAGCCTAAGCAAGAATTTCACAGATCCACACGAGGGGAGGTTACATCCGAAGGCTTTTAGACAACTCACTTCGACATGGGGCAAGCCACAAGTGGACCTATTTGCCTCTCACCTCAATCATCTTCTACCAAAATTTTGCACAAGGACATACCATCCAAAGGCTTGGAAAATAGATGCCTTTTCATTCAACTGGAACTCCCTAGCAATCTATGCATTCCCACCTCTGCCACTGATGACCTCAGTATTACTAAAGATCAAAGCAGAGAAGCCCAAGGGAATCATAATAGCTCCGGATTGGCCAAGACAACACTGGTACCCACTACTACGGAGCATATGTCACACCAGGAGGTGGGCCCTCCCTCAGTGGCGTCTACTTTTGACTCAACACAATTTCGAAACACTGCATCCAAACCTTCAGACACTGCAGCTAACAGCCTGGGAGATCCCATAAATAACTTCAGCTTATCTCTCTCCAAGGAAGTTCAGCGGATACTAACAGAGGCTCAATTTTGTCTTAGAAAAACTGACTTTACCTCCTTTTGAGCCAGCAGCTTCCAGTTGACTTGCAGTTTCTCTCATGAAAAACAGCTTTCCTGTTGGCAATTACCTCAGCAAGAAGGGTTTCGGAGCTACAGGCCCTAATGGCAATACCACCCTTTATTATTTTCCACAGAGACGGGGTTTGATTAAGGACCAACCCTACTTTTATGCCAAAGGTGGTATCTAGGGTTTCTCTAAATCAAGCCATTCATCTGCCTGCTTTCTTCCCCAATCCTGAGAATAAGGGGGAAAGACTTTTGCATACCTTGGACATTCATAGACAACTTCGATACTACCTGGACAGAACCAAGGCCAGTAGGAAGTCTGAACAACTTTTTGTAGCTTACGCCCCTGCAGTCCAAGGAAAAGCAATTTCAAAACAGACTATTTCTAAATGGATTGGACATTACATCAAATTCTGTTATTCCTTTCATGGAAAGACTGTTCCAGCCTATGTCAGACCACATTCCACCAGAGCTACAGCCACCTCTACAGCATTTTTAAAAGGGGTGCCTACAAAGGACATTCTAGAAGCTGCTACATGGAGCTGCATGCATACATTCTCCAAACACTGCAATCTCCATCTATATTCCAGATCCAGAGCAGGCTTTGCTTCGGCAGTCCTGCAGGGTTTGATTGCCACACCATCTCTTTCCTAGAGCATACCTCCTCCCCCAGCTAAGCTATGGTATTCTACCCACATGTTATGACTGCAGTTGCATTCTTGAAGGGCATAGTACAGTTTTGTACCTACCATAAATGTAGATGTCCCATAGACATGCAACTGCAGTCGGGTTTTCCCTCCCTCCATACCCCTCTATGCCTAGGGTCCACTCCTATCCCCCTTACTCTTAGCTGGGGATATCTGTTATGGTGTATTTGTTTTATTGCTCATGTATTTGTTTGGAATCCTGTTTTTGTCTTCCAATTTGATTACAGCCTTCCTTGGAGGGCACCTGGCATCTGGGGCAAGAAACACTGAAGAAAATGGCATCGACTGATGCTTATGTACTCCAGCCGCTCTGACGTCGGAGAGAAATGCGACATCAGCCGACGTTGGACCCAGACTTTGGAATCCGGCCGACCGAGGGCTGCCTGAGGCAGGACAACCCACATGTTATGACTGCAGTTGCATGTCTATCGGACATCTACATTTATGGTAGGTACAAAACTGTACTTTGCTGATCCAGAGACTATCTCCCAGGGTCCCAAAGGGGCTAAGGCTTCTATGGCAAAAATTCCTGTACCCTCTGAAAGGGACTCCAGAGCACTAGACAGGTGGGGGAGAAAGGTTTACACCTCAGCCACTCTAGCTATGAGGGCACTAAATTGCCAATTTCACATGCTAAAATATCAGCAATTTCTAATGTCTCAGTTAAAACAAAAAAATGAGCACACTCCCACAACAGTCTGAATTGAAAGAAATGCAGGATCTGTTGCATGCAACTAAACAGGTGGGCAAACATACTTTACAATGTGGGTTTGTTTCTTTGGAGGCTTCCTGCAGAGCAGCTGTCACTGGGTCTGTTATACGTAGGCATGCTTGGTTAAAGGAACAAACTCTGCCTGATCATGTTAAAGCAAAGCTTCTAGATGCTCCCTTACAGCAGGATGTTCTTTTTGGAGTTAAAGCAGAAGAAGTCTTAAAGAAAATGTAGGATAAGGCAAAATCTATGCAGACAATCAAAGATTTTCTACAGGTACAGCCCCCTCGCTTCAGCAGAAATTGGCCAACAAAAAATTGGTCCTTTCCAGCTACTGACAGACCACAGAGGGGTAAATACAGACGTCCAAGAGGCAAAGGACAACCACAAGCCCAGTACAAACCTCGGCAATGGGGCACTGCAACACAGAAGGGAGGAGAAGACATGTCCCAAACTACCAGAAGGCAAACTCAGTGACTTGCACCTCATCTGGCCAAGCAACACTCTCTTGGCAGCCCCCTTGGGAGGAAAGCTCGCACTTTTTCCAGACAACTGGCAGATTGTCACAAAGGACAAATGGGTCCTAGACATAATTTCACGAGGATACATATTCCATTTTCACACCTTGCCAATGAAAAGAGGAATGCCAAGCCTGCCACAAAATCAATGGGCAGAGGCACAAAAACAAATTACGGCTCTCATGGACATGAGAGCCATTCAACTGGTACCTACACAAGAGCAAGGCCAAGGATTTTACTCAAGACTCTTTCTAGTTCCCAGAAAGGACAATGCCTGGAGACCAATTCTGGGGACCTTTCAATTCTAAACACCTTCTTACAAGTACCCAAATTCAAGATGCTAACACTACAGCAGCTTCTTCCCATGTTGGGCAAGAAAGCATGGCTAGTAACGTTGGACCTCAAGGAGGCATACCTGCATATCCCTATCAGACAAAGTTGCAGAAGATACCTCCGTTTCATTGCAGGTTCAACCCATTACCAATTCTCTGCACTGCCCTTTGGCTTATCTACTGCGCCCAGGGTCTTCACAAAATGCCTGGCACCAGTTATTGCATACTGCAGACAAAGAGGAATGCAAATATACCCATAACTGGATGACTGTCTCATCCAAGCTGAAAGCAAGGACATTCTCTTACATCTGGCTTTTGTAAAACATCTTCCAAGTTGCCTGGGGTACACAGTAATCGAAAATAAATCAAAACTAGTACCCTCACAAAATATGACATTCCTGGGTGCCAGCTTGAATACAACGGCCCAGAAGGCTTATCTGACGCCATACAAACAACTTCAACTGACTCAATATTTCAAAACAATGGCAACAAAGACCCAACTACCTGCAAGAAAAATTCTGCAGGCCTTGGGCTTCATGGCATCTTGCATACTACTAATACCATTTGCAAAGCTGCATATGAGGAAATTACAGTGGTACCTAAAAAGCGTATGGTCTCAACATAGCCACAGCTTGGACACAATGATATCTCTCATTCCCTGACTACAACAGGAGTTTCTATGGTGGTCACAGGCATGTCACCTCAACAAGGGTCAGCCTTTCACCTTGCCCCCAACCAGGCAAACTATGACAACAGATGCATCAGAGTACGCCTGGGGGGCACACATGGCAGGACAGTGCGTTCAAGGCGTATGGACTGCAGATCAAAGGAATCTGCACATCAATCAAAAAGAGATGCTAGCTGTACAGAATGCTCTGACAGCCTTCAACAATCTATTACATCCAGGACAACTTACATTAAGGACGGACAACACCACAGTAATGTGGTACATAAACAAACAAGGGGGTACACACTCCTACCCTCTATGCAGGCAAGCAATGACCTTGTGGAACACAGCTCTGGCTTACCAAGTTCAGTTACAAGCTCAATTCCTGCCAGGAAAAAAGAACACATTGGCAGACGACCTCAGCAGAAACATCATGGATCCCCACGATTGGAAAGTGGATCCACAAGTATTTGCAATGATATCTCAAAAATGGGACCTTCCAGACATAGACCTGTTTGCCAGTCCTCAAAACTATCAGCTAACAAAAATTTTGTACAAGGACACTTCACCATCAAGCTTAGAAAGTGGACGCACTCTCATTCAGCTGGAAAAACCTGACAGTATATGCCTTCCCTCCACTGCCTCTCCTCACAAAGGTGCTTCTGAAAGTCAGAAAGGAGAGACCTCGACTGATACTCATAGCCCCAGACTGGCCACGCCAGCACTGGTACCCACTATTGAGGAATATGGCCCAGGGCCCACCTTGGATTTTACCACAAATTGCACATTTGCTCACACAGCAAAACAATCAGATTCTTCACAGCCAGCTCAAAACCTTAAATCTGGCTGCATGGCAAATCACCTAAGCATCCAGCCAGCTCCTCTTTCCCAAGCAGTTATGGATGTTATTCTGGAAGCTAGGAGGCCCAGCACTAGGAAGGCCTATTCGGACAAATGGAAAAGGTTTTGCGCCTGGAACCTAGCTAAAGGCCAAAACACACTTCAGCCTCACATGCCTCAGATTCTACAGTATTTAACTGAGATGTTGCACAAAGGACTTTTTTTTTCTTACATTAAATTCCATGCATCAGCTATTTCAGCCCACTACAACACGGATCCACCCTTATTTTCACGTCCACTTTTAAGGCAGTTCCTCAGAGGGGCAAAAAACATTAGGCCCCCCAGGAGAGCGCCTACACCAACATGGGACCGCAATTTTGTTCTCGAAAAACTTACGCTACCTCCCTTTGAACCATCTTTCTCTGCAGATCTACAGTTTCTATCATGGAAGACTGCCCTGCTGCTAGCAATAACTTCAGCTAGAAGAGTCTCAGAGCTGCAGGCACTAATGGCAGTGGAACCTTTCCTCATTTTCCATCAAGACAGAGTTTCTCTACGAACTAATCCTTCCTTCATGCCTAAGGTGGTTTCCAGTGTGGCTTTAAATCAAACCATCCACTTACCCACCTTCTTCCCAAATCCGCAGAACAAAGGAGAAAGACTCCTGCATTCCTTGGACATTCACAGGCAACTTCGTTACTACTTGGATAAAACTAAGGCTTTCAGAAAATCTGACCAGCTCTTTGTATCCTATGCTACAGCTTCACAAGGGAAGGCTATATCAGAACAAACCATTTCCAAATGGATAGGACATTGCATTCGTTTTTGCTATACCCATCATGGAAAACCAGTTCCTCCTACCATTAGGCCCCACTCTACCAGGCAACAGCTACGTCTACAGTCTTCCTCAGGGGGGTTCCAACCAAGGAGATTTTGGAAGCTGCCACTTAGAGTTTAGTACACACCTTTATCAAACACTATCACTTACCACTTTACTCTAAGACTAGAGCTGGCTTCGCCACTGCAGTTCTGCAGGGCCTTCTAGCCTCCTCTAACCCTCTATAACTCCTCCACCCATCCTTAGCTTTGGGATTCTACCCAAGTGTGATGACTGCAGCAGGGTAACACGATGAACATAGTACAGTTTTGTACCTACCATAAATGTAGACGTTCGAGTGTACACCCTGCTGCAGTCCAGGTTACCCTTCCTCCATCCCCTCTGATCTAACTGGCTAAATCTCTACAATACCTTCTTGATGTATTTGCTTATAGCTGGAGGGATTTTGTGTTTGTGCAAAAATTACTTAATTTGGTACTAATTACTGACCACCTTTTTAGGGGCACCTGACATCTGGGGCAAGAAAATGGCGTCGGATGCATTATATATACCCCTGGTGCACTGACGTCAGGGAAGAAGCAACAGCAACCGACGCCGGACCAAGACTTTGGAATTCCGGCCGACTGCGGGACCGCCTGACGACAGGATAACCCAAGTGTGATGACTGCAGCAGGGTGTACACTCGAACATCTACATTCATGGTAGGTACAAAACTGTACTTTCAGACTGGCCTTCCTGTTCAAGAGAGGAGGTGCTCCAGACCAGCATTGGTGGCCTCATCTACTCATTCATCTTGAGGCCTTACTGATCAAGAAGTTGACAGGATGATGAAGTATTTTGAGGATGCAAATCCAGCTTGGGGTTATCCTAGTACCGTCTCCTGGGAAGGTACTGAGTACTGGCCATCATACCCCTCCACTCATTGACGCCATACCAGTCTGCCCTTTGGGTTAATTTTTATTGACTCCGACTGGACCAAGAGCACCTTTGTTGGCACCTGAGTTGTTAACGACTTCAACTGCTTCACTATCTCTTTCAACACCAATGACATTGGATTGAGAGGAGACTGGGAGCTAAAGCTTCTGCTCTGAGTTCAGGGAGATGAGTCCAGATAGAGATTCTTGGAGATGTCTCTCTATCTTGGTGCTTCAGCCCTGGATAGTATGAATTCAGTATTGGCTTTTAGGCTGGAAGCTGTCAGTGCTGAGGGTTCTGTTTCATCCTGTGATCAGGACCTGTTGCAGCTTCAACCTTCAAAAGGGTTTTGGCAGGTTACAAAGATAAGGTATAATCAATTAGTTTGGCTCCATCCAAACCTCATCGGGGTCTGCTTCCTCTCCTCATCTCATTCGGACACGGGCAGTCAGTTCCAGAGGCTTCTAAAGAAGATTGCTTTGTCATTTCCCAGTCTGATTCAGAGCCTTCTGATGTTCCCCCAGAAGAACCTCACAGGAGTTGGACTTGCAAACGAAGCACATAAACTCTTCTCTAGAGTCATTCACTGAAGGCAGTGACTTAGAGGAAGGAGGGGAATGGATGTCCTTCAAGAATGCAAGGAGTTGGTCATCCTATGACCCTTTGCCTGATGAGTGTTTGTTCTTGGAAGCTTTTTGTTCTGTCATCATCCTGGTTGGTACCATCCATTGATCCCCCTTATGGCTCAGCAAGCATGAAAGGATCCTGATTCGGTGGAACCCATTCCCAAAAATAGCAAATCACATTTTAGCTGCTCCTAAGGACAGGAAACACTGCAGCAAGGTTCCAGCAGTTGATGCTGTGGTGGTATTAGCAACCACTAGGTAAGAACTGTTGTAAGAGTATTCACCTCCCTAACAGAGAGTCCAGGATGATGAACAGATTTGGGAAATGGGCCTATGCAGCAGTGACTTTCGCTCTTAGATTGCCGAATTATTTGGCTCACCGCCGTGCCTGGTTGCATCTTTGTGACTCTGCAGGAGGCTTCAAGTCATCCTTTGTGAAAGCACCCTATGATGGTTCAACTCACTTTGGGCCTAAGGTTAGACACACTCACCAAGATGGAAAGAGACTCTCTGCAGTGGGAGTCTACTTCTCAGCCCTGCAACGATCTTTATTTATGAATCAGAGATCAGGGAATATGATGTGGTTCCATATCACAAGAGTTCTTACCATGACTACCCAGGTGATAGGCCTCCCTGTGGCAGGGGGAGGTAATCTTAACAGACGACATCCAATATGTGTAGGTGGACTGCATAACCAGAATTTTTGCAGTCCTTATTTGGAGAAATCCTGTCAGCACTCTTGAACAGTTGTCCTACTGCTGTGCTCTGGAGGCTGTTGGGGATGTCTCTCTTTGCATCCGGAAGCCTGGCACAGAGTAACGTGGGTGCTAAAGATAATTTCCAAAGGTTGCTCTTTCTTTTTCCCTTCCACCTCAGAAAAAGTAAAAAAATTCTCGGATGTTCCACCTAGTCAGTGGAACTCAGCAGCCATAGAAATTTCAAAGCTTCTCAAAAGAAGTGCCAGTCCCCTAAGATTGGTTGGAATCTAGAGTCTGTTCGAGTTCTTGGTACCAACGAAGATGATGGACCTCAGACCCATTCTGGATCTCAGTCACTTACAAGTGTTACAACACAGACAAAATTCTGGATGGTCACAATTCAGCCCATTTTACATCTGCTGCAGAAAGACGATAGAATGTGCTCCATAAATCTCCAGGACGCTTACTGTCATATCAAGACAGTAAAGCAGTCCAGGAGATTTACCCATTTCCAGTTGGGAGCCAGTCACTACCAGGTCTGAGCACTACCTTTTAGTCTCACCCACAGCCCTGTGGGTGTTCACAAAGATCATGGCAGTGGTAGCAGCACACTTGTGTCTACTGGGGATCCAAGTCTTCCCTTATCTCGACGATTGGCTCCTAACTGTTACCTCTGAGCATCTACTTCTGTACTACCTGGACCACGTGGTTCAGCTGTTACTGGACTTGGGGATAACTGTGAACCTACCAAAGTGCCACCTGACCCCAACCCAGTATATAACGTTTATAGGCTAACATCGAGATACCAACATTCAGATAGCCTCCCCCAGTCCAGAATTTTGTGACTTCGTGTTGCATCCATGCAGATGCTACATCATCCATCACCACCGGCGAGATTAGTGCTGCACCTTTGTAGGTGTAATGGCTTCAATAATTCTGATGGTTCCTCTAGCCAGATACTGTACGACTGTACTGCAGTGGACTTCCATGAGTACAGTGGTCTCAGTCCATTCATCCATTGCATGCAAGGATTTGGGTAAGGTCTCCAGCAGTAACCTAGGGATATCCTTTCCACTTAGATTCAGCAGTACTGGTCATAACCATGGACTCCTCCTTTCTAAGGTGCGGGAACACTTAGAAGTGAGAATGGTCCAAGGTACATGGTCATCCCTAGGGGCCAGCCTTCAAATCTCTGTCTTGGAACTGAGGACAGTCCTCCATATGTTGTAGACCTCCTCACCAAGGGTGTGATTTCCATACAAACTGACAGCATGGCAGTGATATGGTACATAAGCAAACAAGGGGGTAACATATTCTTAACCTCTGTGTATCGAGAGGCCATGAGAGTTTGGCAGTGGGCAGCGTCTTCACACTGCTTTGTAGTAGCAATGCAATATCCCGGGGTCAGCCAGTGTATTAGCAGACAAATTGAGCACAACCGTCCTGATGCCTCATAAGTAGTCTGTCAATCCTACACTTGGCACATTTGATCTTCAGTTGCTGGGACCAACCTTGCTGCAACCTCTTTGCCTCCTATCTCAACAAATCAGCAAGTATTTTGCCCTGATCCCTCCACAGGGTCAGTCACTGAGAGACACTGTGGTCCACAGGTGGCCCCCAGGGTCTCCACTGTGCCTTTCTATCATTGCCCCTAATGAATAAATTCATAAAAGAGCAGTGCAAGGCCAGGGTGATCCTCATTGCCCCTTTTTGACCCCAGCAGAAATGGTTCCCCTACCTATGGGCTCTGCTAGCACACCCCCCTTGGATGTTGTATCACTATCCAAACCTACTCACTCTCCCATTTGTATTCCGTTCTCCAGATAAGAAATCCATGAAATTAACCATATAGTTCCTCCAGTTTTAAACGTAGCTAGAGATGGTAGTCTTCCCCCTGCAGCAGTCAGTATTTTTTCTGCTTCTCAAAAACTGGCCACTAGTAAGATGGACCCCAGAGTAAATGGAAGGGATTCTGTAGATGGACCATTTCCATAGGACTTGACCCTTTTTCAGCACATGTTCCACCCATACTAGAATCCTTATCTGATCTCTTTCATAAAGGTTCCAGCTTTTCCACCAACAAGGTTTGGATGACGGCTGTTTCAAATTTTCATGTTTGACACAGACCCTCTTATGGCTTCACTGAACATCTCCAAAGCTTTTTTGATAGGTACATTCCTACTTAGACCTCCCTTAAGTGACCCAGCCCCTGCATGGGACATAACCATTATGCTGTAGGCTTTGACTCAGTTTCCATTTGAACCCACAGCCCCAGCAGTCCTAAAATTCTATACTTGGAAAACATTTTCGTAATGGCAGTGACATCAGCCAGCGGAATTTCAGAGTTATAGGCACTGTTTGGTTCTGAGGAAGACTCTGTCCCAGTGAAAAAACTAATGCATCTTTTATTCCTAAGACAGCATCCGAAGTAAAGCTGAACCAATCCGTAAACTTGTATATTTTCCCCAGATATTCAAATAAAGGAGAATATATGCTGCATATCTTAGATGTCGACAAACAATTTAGATTTTTACATTCACAAAACAAAGCAAAAAAATTCAGAAGAGAGTACCAATTGTTCATTTAATTTTCAAAAGCAAAGTTTGAGACACCATTGACAAAGGTTACTTTGTTGAGACTGTGTCAGATTGTATTTCCTTCGTCTGTCATAAGAAAAATTTATCCTTACCATGTAAACCAAAGACTCATTGAATTGCAGCAGTTTCTGCCTCGGCAGCTGTCAGTAGGGGATTTTACATTAAATTACATATGTACTGTGGCCACTTGGTCTATGTACACACATTTGTGTCTCAGTATAAACTTGGAAGTACAGTCCAGGTCACTGTAATGTCCTTCCTTGATACCGTCCAGTTTGACAACTTGGGATTCTATCTCATATGTTTGAAACGGTTGAAAATAGACAACATTGGACATGAAAGTTATGTACTTAAAACGTTAGATCCAGGTTGTCTGATATTCATCCGGTTTAAACTCCATCCCTTTTACCTCCTTCCAGATTTTTACTTATGGTTTTGAGATGGTTGAGTTAGACCCCTTATTCCCTGTCTGTGTCATGGGAGACTGTACCCATTTTTCCTCAACGGGTTAGGATTTTTCTAACTTGGGGGTTCCTTATATAAGATTGTCCAGTTTCTGACGGCACGGTGGGAGGGAAAACTCATTCTGAGCAACTAAGATGGAGTTCAGGGGATTATGGGTAGGGGACGATTCATAACTCTGGATATGAAGAGGCTTCAGAGTTGGTGCCGAGATCGAATCCAACAACCCCTATATTTGAACTGGGTGAAAGTCAGACAACATGGATCTAAAGTTATGGTAAGTAAATAACTTTCATGTCCTGTATTCTGTATTCCTCACAAGAGACTGGTATTGTCCACCCACGTCTGCAAAATGCTTAGTCTTGATGTAGTTTCCCTTGGTACCAAAAGAGCATTTTTGCTGGGTTTCTGAGAGAAAGTTTCACACCGCTTTCCTTAAAAATCATCATGGGCAAGAACGGTCAGTGGCTTAAAACAGTGATTGAGTAAATGTTACCCTGATATATATGGCCTAGCTGCTATACTACAAGTAACCTTTGGGGGTATACAGTTTTCATTATGACTTCTTTGTCTTGAAATGACAGAACCGTATATACAAAATCTGTTGGGAGGTGACTTGATCTGGTTTTGACTTAAGTAAAGTGATTGATCTTTCCATTGCAATTTTTTTAACACCTTTATTGAAATATCACTTAAGACAAAGGCAAACATACATTTACATAAAAAGAAAAACAACAGTGCTAACATGTTGACAGTTACAAACTTTCTACATCACATAATTTCTTTTATAATATTATCATCAGTCCAGCATTACATCACTTGATCAGTTCCTGACTTATCTTAAAACTCACTCCTCCTCCAAAACAGTACACTGCATGTATTGTTCTTAGTTTCCATTTATGTAATTTGCTCCTTTCATTTTCTTGAGATCCTGCTTCTAGTTTTGTTATTGCTATTACAATATTCAGTGCTTCAGATACAGTTGCTTTTTTGGCAGCCACCAGAATTAAACTTAATAAGGCTTAGTAAATTAAACTTAATTAAACTTATAAACATACCGACTACTGCACTCATACATGTTGACACTCTGGCCGATTTCTCAAAATGGCACTGCTGCCTGCACATGCTCACTATTTATATGCACTTGCCTACACTTGGAAATGCTTTTTAAAGTTAAAAAACATGCTCTAGACTACATCCTCCCTCTTTGAGAAATAGGCCATACATTAAAATAACAACCTTCACTGACATGTAATTGTACAGAAATGATCCTTAAACATGCAGTTATACCTTTGACATGCAATCATACAAAACTAAACACAAAACAGTCATGTCCAGGTTGCTGTGCATTTTGCACTAGGTCTAGAAATGTGACCTGATTGTGTAACATAAAAATTAGAACTTGATCTAGAAATGGGGATGGTCTTTAAAGAATGTTCAACTTTAGGGACATCGTCAGGAATGGGAATAGGTACTGAGACATGTCCTTCAACAGGAACATTGTCTGGGTTGCTCTGAGATCTAGAGTCTGTATCACAGGCATGATGACGTGATATCGTTCAGACACTGGAAGAAGATGTCTGCAGTTTCTACTGTATTCTATACCCTCAGATTCCACTAAGTAGGGTCTCTGCTTGGCACATATACCTCTCACTTGACCAGCTCGATCAAAGCCTTTGACCATTTGCATCCTCACTGTCTCTCCTTTTTTCAACAGAAGAAGAAATCTACTTGTTTTATCATAGCTGGTCTTCTGAAAGGAGCACTTCTTAAATAGTTGGGCTTTGTTGTTTTTGCCATTAGGCACCAACAAGCTAGAACTGATAGGCAAGGTTGTTCTGGTTTGCTAGATAGAAGTCTCTGAGCAGGCAAGCCAAGTAGGTTGTCATGAGTTATATTTCTGAGATTAAGTAAATTCAAGAAGATATCGGTATTGTCACGCTTTGACCGCTCTAGTAATTGTTTTGCACTCTGTACTACATGTTCAGCAAGGCCATTTGGCTGTGGGTATTCCAGACTGCTAGTAATATGGATAAAGTCCCACTCTTTTGCGAATTTCTAAAATAATTGACTGGTAAACTGGGTATCATTGTCAGAAATAACTGTGTGGACTACCATGGACTGAGAAATGACGTTTCAACTTAGTAATAACAGTACTGGACGTTAGGCTAGGTAGCAAATCAATGTCATGCCAGTTTGAATAAGAGTCTACCAACACTAAGTAATGCTGATTGTTCCACTCAAATATGTCAGTGGCTACTGTTGCCCAAAGTAGTTCAGGAATCTGGTTTAGCCAAAGTGGCTCTTTTTGCAAATGCAGTTTAGTACTGTTGCATACCGAACAAGATGAAAGCACTTTATCGATGTCTTTTGACAGAGCAGGCCAAAATACAAGTCCTCTCGCCTTTCTTTTGGTAGCTTTGGAACCTGGGTGGCCACGATGCAAAATCTGAATGTATTCATGTTGTAAGGAGGTAGGAACAATAACTTTTAAGACCTTTGAAAATGATACCATCTTCCATTAACATCTCATCTTTGTAAGGAAAATAATGTTGCACTTCTGGCAGTACATAAGATTGCTTTGATGGCCATCCCACATTGATCAAATGGTTGAGCCTCTGCAAAATTGGATCAGTCTTTGTATGATCTCTTAGCTCAAGTCTCGTGATAGAAATATTACACACTTCCATGACATCAAAGTCAAAATTCACTGCATCAAGCTGCTCTGTGGTATTTCTGGGGATCTGGATAAGGTATCAGCCAGATAAAGAAGTTTCCCTTTGTATAGACCATTCTGAAGTTGTATTTTTGTAATCTGAGCATCATTCTTTATAGTCTTGCTGGAGGTATATGCATAGGTTTCTTTAACATAGTGACTAGAGGTTGAAGATCAGTCTTGATCTGGATAGCTCGACCATAAATGTAATCGTGGAACTTCGAACATGCGAACTTAATTGCCAAAAGTTCCTTCTCAGTTTCAGTGTACTGTATTTCAGTTTGAGTAAGAGTTCTGTATGCGCAGGAAACTGGTCTGCCCACTTGAAGAATAACTACACCAAGACCAAACTTTGAAGCATCGCAGGAAAGAATTACTGGTTTGTGGATATCATAGCATCTCAGTGTAGGTGGAGTGGCAGTTTGCTGTTTGAGGTTATCAAATGCTCTCTGGTACTGTTCCAACCATGACCAGGCAACATTTGTGCATGTTGGCTCTCTTAAAGGCGCTATTAACTCACTGAAGTCCGGTATAAACTTGCCCAAATAGTTAACCGTACCAAGAAAATGCTGTAAGACTTGGACAATGTCTCGAGTTGGCATCTCAAGAATGGCTGCTTGTTTGGAAGGGTCTGGTCGTAAGCCTGTAGTGGTAAATAAATGACCTACATAAGTAACACTGGTAGCCTGAATTTACATTTCAGAGGATTGAGCTTCAAGTTCACTTCATGTGATCTGTCCAGAACTTTCCTGAGGTTTCCGTCATGCTCTGCTTCTCCATTACCTCCAGCTAGTAAATCATCCACTATTATAGCACAAGGATAACCCGAAAAAGATTTGCTCCATTGCATACTGAAAGACTTCACTGGCAGAATTTATTCCAAAAGGCATTCTTAGAAATCTGGATCTACCAAGTGGAGTACTGAATGTAGTCAGTAGCGAAGATTTGCAGTCGAGGATTACTTGCCAGAATGAACTCTCTGCATCCAAAACAGAATGAACAGTGGCACTTGGCATGAGGGCGGCAACCTCCTCTACTGTATGCATAGGATGATGCGTCTCTAATGCTTTGTTAAAGTCTCTTAGGTCACTGCATATTCTGATTTTCATCTGTGCTTTTTTTTATGAGCAACTACCATGAAAGACACCCACTCAGTTGGTTCTGTGACTGAACAAGTCACATCTTGCTGCACCATTTTATCTTAACTGGACCTTGACTTTGTCCAGCATAGATACCAGAAAACTCATTGCTGGTTGACCTCTGGGTCTATTTTCATGGGGTACACAGCTGGAAGTTTGTTTCGCTTGTCGTCGAAAACAACAGCATACTCCGTGAAAATAGCATCAGCGAATCTGTAACTAGGACATGTGCTTTTACATGATTGATTTCTTTGGGAAAAGAAAACTGTTTCATTTTTAAACAGTCTCTGAGACCTAATAGTGACTTCACAGGTCTTTTGACTACATAGAATTGCAAGCTGTAACAGTTCCCAGCCGAATAGCATGAAAGCACCATTGAGCCTTCGGTTTGAATCTCTTCACTCCCATAAGCAACAAGCTTCACACAGTTAGGAAATTAAGTTGTTCACTAGTTCTTACTCTAACAAGTGTTTCTGCCAACATAACATTACACTTTGAAACCGTGTCTACTTTAAGCTCCATGGGTTTACCATCGATCAGGACAGTACAAAACACTTTGTTTTTTGCCAAGATACCAAATCTATTGCACTAACCTTTTCACTGACCATTGATGCACCATCTACATAGAAAGTAGGGCTGCGGCTTTCTACATGATCAGCATGTCTTTTTGAGTGACGTCTCTCAATAACTGAATGAGGTTTGCTTGATTTACAAAACTTTTGAAAGTGGTTCCATTTTCTACATGTGGGATTGGCTGACCAAATGTTAAGCACTCCTCTCATTTAGACTCATTGTTAACTGTTGTAACTTGACTTGGGTTTTGCTGGCTCACCCTTGTACTGCACTGAGCATGTCCATTTTGCTGAGCTAGTCTTAGAACTTGCTGGAAAGTTACAGGTCCTCCCTGGAAAATCTGCAGAGGCAGCAAATGCCATGTGCTTAGGCCCGTTTCTGCTAGCCACGTGCTGCATGCTGTCTACGCTTGCTCTAGAGGCTGCTGAAACCATGTTCTTATCACTTGCAAGCATACTCGTGTGCCTTTCTGTAAGCTCATGGATTTGAAAAATCTCTATAGTTTTGCTCAATGTTAAATCACTGTCACAAAGCAAAATCTTTCTCATTGCAGCATTATTAACACCACACACAAGCCTGTCCTTTATCAGCTCGTCTTTCAAATCACCAAATCAGCAAAATTTAGCTTTATTTCTCAAGTCATTTATATAAGCTGCAAAAGTTTCTCCTGGCTTTTGGTCTCTTGTATAAAATAAGTGCCTCTGTAATGTAACATTTGTCTAGGGGTTACACATTTCTCTAAATTTATGTTTCAAGCACTCTGGGTCCTCTTTTGATTCTGCTGGTACAACAATATGACTGTTTCCTCCTCTCCTGCATATACTGTTGGTGCATACACAAATGAAAGCTCCCTTTTCAATGGCTTCTGACCCCGCTAAATTAAGCAAAATAAATGCCCTTGTATGTGCATCTTTGTCAGAAAAAGCTGCTTGTATGAAAACATGGTATTCCTGCTCAGATACTGTCCTATTCTCTGCAATATTATGATCAAACACAAGTGGACTGGCTCTGCGAAATTCCTCTGCCATATCAACACACAGTAGTAACAGAGCTTGAAATTATGTACTAACATACACATGCATATATATGCCAGAAATTTATGCCAGAACTTGTAACTATGCCAAATAGCACAACAGACACTTTCAAACAACTGCACTGTGCTAAGTAAGTTTCAGTAGCACAAGAACTGTTAAAGTGGTACTACACTATTCAGGTAGTCTGTACCTTTACTCAGTGAAGACACTTAGACAGTTCTGCTGTTACGACAGTCATTTACTGCACATGAGGTTTACGTCTAGCTTAACAAGGAAATGTATATACATCAGAACGTACTTCAGCTTAGAATAATCAAAGTCTCTGATACAAAAGAATAAGTCCCAGTCTTTATAGTGTCTTTCCTGCCTGCATCAACAGCTTTGAGAATTTGCCAGAATAATAAGTCATTCCTTTCAAGCTTTTGTTTTCCATATCTTAAACCTTCTGTTCCTGAAGAATAACTCCTTTCGTCCTTGGCCTGTCTTGTGTATCATATTGACGAGACACAGCTGCATACAAGAGTTCGTCTTGACCTGCCTGTAGATGATAAATTTCACAAGCTGCATAGTTTATTAGAGATTAAATATTTTACTTCTAACTCTTAACAATGAATGGCAAGCTATATGTTTTTGCCTAGTTAACTGCGTGCACTCTACACACTGAAATGTAGAACATTTATTTTATATTTTTCAAAAGAATCCACTGAAATCCATTTTAACCTGTTCTTTACTCTCACAATTCCTTCTTTTCATTTAAAAAGCGGAAAATGACTGTTCATTTTCAACATCAGTTGTACACATTGAAACCTTTTCCACTTTGTCTAGGTTATCCATCATGATTTGTTGGATTCTATAAGTTTTTTGCAAATGACAACTTGGGTTGCAATTCCAGATAGTATGACTATAATGCCTAACACTACTAATGCAGGATGTATCAACCAACTTAACAGGTTTTTTCCTGATTTTGACCAACCAGTAAAGATATCCCACCAATTGAGCAATGTCTTTTTTGGTCTTTTCAGCCAAACTAAGTAGTTTATCTTTTGCAATGATGCTTAATGCCTCATAATACGGAATACTTTTATTTCTTTTTTCCAAATGCTCTCTGAGAATTTTAGTATTATTTATTATGCTTTTTAAATTATCCAAGGATACTGATATATTGGGAAGCTGTATTAAGTCATAATTCCAGTTCTTGGAAATATTCACTTCTATGGGTTCAGTAAACACATAGCTCGTATTATTCCATTTAAGGAAATCAGCATGTGATAAACATCCTACAAAAGGTAATTTTAAATTGACCTACATCTTGGTCTGTAACCAGACAAATGTAATGAGGAGCCACTTCTATAAACATTTGAAAAGAAGAAGGCATAATAGTCCATTTGCACAAATTAACAGAATGCTGCAGTAAGCATGGTTCATAGACAGGCAAATGGTGTCCACAAATAAGTCCATTTTGAGTCTGTGTACAATACTCTGTTTTATGTGTTTTTCCTCTCGTATCTATATAATTACCTTCAAATTGTGGCAACCAATACTCATACCCTTCTGGTACGAGAAATAATATAAGTGACACAGTAAATTGACACAATAGTGGTATCAGTAACATTATAGTGCATAAACTTTCCTGTACAGTATTGTGGAGTACAATATGTTACTTCAGTAAGTAGCTTAATCCAATCTGTATCAGGTATCCATTTGTTAAACAATTGTCGCCAAACATTTTCATTTTGTAACATAAGATGTTCTTCGTGTTTCACTGTTGCAGTCATCACACTTGGGTTATCCTGCCAGGGGTAGCCCTCAGTCAGCCTGAATACCAGAGGCTTAGTATTTCTGCGTCGGTTGCTGTCGCTTCAGGACTGACGTCAGTGGTATAAAAACAGTCAGCCAACGCCATTACATCAGTCTTTCTAGCTGAGGAGCCCGAAGCAGAAGCCGTTGGCATGAGTGCTGGTCGGCCGCTACCTCCGTTTTTGTTTCCGAAATTGAATCATCTTGAAGTCTTCTGAAGCGAAGTACCCCGTTGGGGATCCTTTTTTCTTGCTCTAACCGATGTCGGAAAAAGTTAACAATTGTATCGCCTGTGGAAAGCAAATACCGCACTGAGATTTCCATTCTTACTGCGTCACCTGTTTAGGCTCACACCATGAAGTACCTCTCTATCGGTTTTGTGCTTTGTTCAGTGCTGAACTATTCATTGTCGGGCCCTTATTGTAGCTAAATACTTTCGTTCTCGATCTACGTATTCCAAAATGGCTTCGTTAAGCCATCCGACTACCGATCTTCCAAAAAAAAGTAAGGATAAAGACAGAGACAGACAGCACAGGTCCAAAACTGCCGACAATGCTTCCATTAAGCTAGTCGTCAGTTCGCCGGTACTCAGTGAGGTGCTTTCGCAGCCCCTGATGCCCACTTTGATGGATTCGCAGGCCGCTACAGAGACCCGTTCGGAGTCCGGTATGCCACGAGGCTCTTCTTTGACTACGGAACCTGCAGATGTCTCTAACTTGGATGGGTCTGGAGCCGCTGTACAGGCACCGGCTTCTGAGGACGTTCTTTGCACTACTGATATTTGACACAAACTGACCACTTCTTTCACATCTTCAGTTCTTTCTAAAACTACAGAGTTTCTAAGGCCAAGAGTACGAGTTACGCCTAAAAAAACGACTACCCAAACTCAAGCACCTGCTTCCTTGTCACAGATGCTTAAAATGGCAGAAGATCTGATCATGCTGATTTAGGGGAAGCCTGCCTTCTCCTGCTAAAAGAAAGAGACTTGGCCCCAGCAGCTTTATCTGACCAAGAGTCCGATGACTCTGAGGTTTCTGATTATGAAGACATGCCCTTATCTGCCTATTAGGATTTAGATGCAGAGGAATCCATTATTTCTGCCTCCCCTCCAGCGGATTTTTCTTTTGGTAAAACTCTACATACTTTGAGAGAGCATTTCTATTAGGAATGCCAGGATTATCCTCAGTGCAAAAAGAGACTCGGGGAATATTTAGACTTGTCACAGCACAGACCCTTAGCCATCCCTCCTGTTCTGGATGTTGTGAATTATGTCTTTATGGAGTCCAGTCTAACTCCTGATACTTTACCCCCTGCTCCCAGGAAACCTGACAAGTACTACAGAGTACCTGACTCGCACAAATTTCTTTTCAAAAATCCTACTGCTGACCCAGAGGTCATCTCCCAAGGACCCAAAGGAATAAAAGCAACTACAGTTAAAAATCACCCCCCCCCCCCCCCCCCCCGGACAGGGATTCCCAAGCTTTAGACAGATGGGGTAAAAAAGTATACACCTCTGCAGCTCTTGCCATTAGAGTATTACATTGTCAGTTCCACATGCTGAAATACCAGCAACATACTATGGAACTTATTAAGAAAAAATTATCTACCTTCCCCGACTGTGCAGAAAATAAAGAATTGCAGGAACTTATGCACTCTGCAAGCCAAGTCAGCAAGCATACCCTGCAATGTGGGTTTGATGCCCTAGAAGCATCTTGCAGGGCAGCAGTTACAGGTTTTGTACTTAGAAGGCATGCCTGGCTTAAGGAGCAGACCTTGCCATACCATGTCAAATCAAAATTATTGGACTCGCCTCTGAACAAGGACAATCTGTTTGGCACCAAAGCAGAAGAGGTTTTAAAAAAGTTGGAAGAAAAAGCTAAGTCTATGCAGACAGTCAAAGATTTTCTGTAAGTGCAGCCTCCAAGATTCAGTAGGGATTGCCCCTCAAAACATTGGTCCTTTCCAGCCCTCTCAAGGCCACCTCAAACTAGACCTAGGGGAAACAGACCCCCCCAGACTAGTGTCTTAGGGTATGCAGAAGTCTAAGCAATGGAGTACCCCCACTTCTAAAACAGGGAGTGCTAAGCCACCCCCTTATGGAAAGAATTCACAATGACCTCAACTCCTCTCTTCACCTCTGCCCAATTGCTCGTGCCCCTAGGAGGAAAACTTGCCAAGCATTTAAAAAACTTGACCTCCATCACCACCGATCGATGGGACCTCAACATATTATCCCAGGAGTACAAATTTTATTTCCACAGGCTGCCAACCCCAAAAGGGTTCCCAGACCTTCCTACAAAACAAGTGGGCAGAGGCACAAAACCAAGTTCAGTCCCTGCTCTTCATAAGGGCAATTCAGCCTGTTCCTGAAGAACAGATGGGCCAAGGTTTTTATTCCAGACTTTTCCTGGCACCCCAAAAAGAGGACACTTGGCGCCCAATCTTAGCTCTATCCATTCTAAACACTTTCCTGGTGGTACCAAAATTCAAAAGGCTCACCATACAGCAGCTTCTCCCTATGCTGTCCAAAGATGCCTGGTTAGCCACCCTAGATCTAAAGGATGCCTATCTGCACATCCCACTCAGGGACTCCTGCAGGAAATTTACGTTTCCGGGCAGGACCTATGCATTATCAGTTCTTTGCACTTCCCTTTGGTTTATCCACTGCTCCCAGAGTTTTCACAAAATGCCTGGCTCTAGCCATTGCCTATTGCAGACAGAGAAATATTCAACTTTACCCCTACTTGGACGATTGCCTGAGTCAGGCAGACAGTCAGGAAAAGCTGTTGCAGCCCCTGACATTTGTAAAGGACCTTCTAACCTCCCTGGGGTACACCATCAACGAAAAGAAATCCAAACTTGTCCCCAGTCAAAAAATTGTATTCCTGGGAGCAAGCTTGGACATAGCATCCCAAATGGTATTCCTTACTCTAGAAAAACAAACCTATCTGACAGGCTGCTTCTCTCAAATGGCCACCAGAACTCAGTTATCCGCAAGGTAAATCCTGCAAGCTCTAGGGTTCATGGTCTCCTGCATTCTACTAATTCCATATGCCAGACTACATATTAGGAAACTACAGTGATATTTAAAAATGTCTTTGGTGCTAACATTCTCACGACTTCGAAACTATCATATCTATGATACCTTGTCTAAGGAAAGAGTTCCTCTGGTGGGCAGCAGCATGCAATCACAACAAGAGCCTTCCCTTTACACACCCCCACACCGCCCATACCCTAACCACAGACACATCAAACTATGCCTGGGGTGCACATCTGGATGGCAGGTGCATTCAGGCCAACTGGAGCCCAAATCAAATTCATCTGCGCATCAACCAAAAGGAGATGCTAGCTGTTCAGCACACTCTTGACAGCTTTCAGATCCCTACTGTCTCCGGGCCCCCTACTAATCAAAACCGGCAACACCACAGTGATGTGATACGTTAACAAGCAGGGGGGAACCCACTCTGCAAGCTAGACATAACCTTCTGAAACACGGCCTTGGCCATGCATATTCACCTGCAAGCTCAATTCCTGCCAGGCAAACAAAACTCTGTGGCAGGCAACTTAAGCAGAAATCTCCTAGACCCACATGAGTGGCAATTAAACCACAACACCTTCAGCCTTGTGACCCAGGAATGGGGTACCCCGAAGGTGGACCTGTTTGCCTCCCCCTACAACCACCTGCTCAGCAGATTCTGCACCAGGGAACCTCACAGTAAGGCCTGGAAAAGTGGATGCCCTATCCTTCCAGTGGGCAAACCTCTCAGTCTGTTTTTCCCCCTCTACCTCTTCTTTCTTGAGTATTACTCAAGATAAGGGAGGAAAGACCAGTGGCAATCCTGATTGCCCCATACTGGCCACGCCAACACTGGTACCCACTACTGTGCAGTCTGTCACCGTTGCCTCCATGGCACCTCCCACAGATCCAAACTCCCCTGACTCAGCAGGAGGAACAGTTCTTGCATCCACTATTGCAGACCCTGAACCTTGCAGCCTGGCTTATTCCTTGACTTCTCTTCCAGTGACCAGCCTGAGCAAGCAAGGTACTGGATGTCATACGTGAAGCCAGACAACCCAGTACTAGAAAGTACTATGCTGACAAATGGAAAAGGTATTGTTCCTGGATCCAGACTAAAGGAGCTGACCCAGCACAGGCAGTCCTCACCCTCTCATCCTGGATTACCAAGCAGACCCTACTCCACAGGGGCCTATCCTTCTCTTCCATTAAGATCCATGCCCCTGCCATCTGTGCTCACTACAGCACTGAGCCACCTGTCTTCTTGCACCCTGTCATCAAGCAGTTCCTGAGAGGGACTACCAACTTAAGGCCACCAAGAAGAGCCTCTACCCCTGCTTGGGACCTTAACTTTGTGTTGGAAAAACTCAGCTCAGCAGAGTTAAAGTTCTTGTCTTGGAAAACAGCCTTGCTTCTGGCCATCACTTCAGCCAGAAGAGTGTCGGAGCTATAAACACTTATGGCTGTGGAACCCTTCATTATTTTTCATGCTGACAGGGTCTCCCTCAGGACTATACCAACTTTCATGCCTAAAGTGGTGTCCACTGTGGATCTCAACCAATCTATCCATATGCCCACCTTTTTCCCTAATCCTCAAAATAAGGGGGAAAGGATCCTGCACTCTTTAGATGTGCACAGACAGCTCAGATTCTACCTTGATAGGACTAAGCCCTTTAGGAAATCTGACCAGTTACTAGTCAGCTTTGCACCACGGGCAGAGGGCAGGGCCATATCCAAGCAAACTATCTCCAAATGGATAACACACTGTATCCATTTCTATTACAAACACCAAGGGAAAACCACCCCCTCAGTGGGTCAGAACACATTCCACTAGGGCAACTTCAACCCACAGCCTTTCTCAGAGGAGTCCCTACCAGAGACATTCTGGAAGCTGCAACTTGGAGTTCTGTTCATACCTTCACCAAGCATTACCAGCTGCCTGTCTTTTCCAAATCCAGGGCAGGCTTTGCAACCGCAGTTCCGCAGGGCATACTAGTCAGCCCCAACTCGTCTTGACTGCCTCCACCCATTCTTCAGTTTTGGGAATCAACCCAAGTGTGATGACTGCAACTGAAACACGAAGAACATAGTACAGTTGTGTACACTTACCATAAATGTAGATGTTCGAGTGTATTCACTGTTGCAGTCCTGGTTTCCCACCCTCCAGCCCACTTGTCTCTCTCTCTCTCTTTTTCTCTTTTGCTCTTCCTCGCTCCTTGCAGGGCTATTGGTATTTACTTTTTACTGGTGGTGTTTTTCCACCATAACTTAGCTCCCTATTTGGGGGCTCCTGACATTTGGGGCAAGAAAAACTGATATAATGGCATCAGTTGCCTGTTTTTATGCCAGTGACGACCTGACATCAGTCCTGAAGCGACAGCAACCAACGCAGAAATACTAAGCCTCTGGTATTCAGGCCGACTGAGGGCTTCCCCTGGCAGGATAACCCAAGTGTGATGACTGCAACGGTGAATACACTCGAACATCTACATTTATGGTAAGTGTACACAACTGTACTTTCAGTTTGTACTCTCTCTTTTTTTGAATTTCCACGTACAAAGATTGCATAGTGCATTTTGTCCAATTTACAAAAATTGCCATGTTACCATCAAATTTCAACTGATGTAGCTGCTAATTGTCCAAAAATTGCTGCTGATAATTTATATTGTGCAGGTGTGTCTTCCATATTTTTGGATTCCAAGGTGCTTGTAAGTGCATAATCTGAGAGATATCTTCCCCCACTAATTTTAAATCATTAGTTAGAATTTCAACGTCAGCTGCATTAATAGCTCCAATGCCTGTGCCTAGGCCTCCTAGCAGAGTTTCATATCAAGCTCTTTTATATCGGCACCTGCCTGTGTCTGGGAATGTGATGTTAAAATGTACTACAACCTTTTTGATACTGTCTACCTACCTTTTTACAGGTAGAAGGGATTTTAACCAAATGGTCTGTGTGAACAGAGGTAGGTTTACCTGTTAATGCTGATAAAACATATCCCCAGTGTATGCTGCCTGTAATGACTGTGGTATTAGTACATATTATAGTAACTCCATTAGTAAAATTTAGTTGTATTTCCGTGTTATTGGGAAGAATACTCATTCCCTGTGTAGTATAATTGCCACGTTTTTAAATAGGCGATTTTGGATATTCCTATGAATTTTTTTCCTTTCCCCAAATAAAATATAGGAAACTGACAACATGTAATAGAAACTCTGGAATCAAATTTAAGGGTTACTGTAGGAATATTTGGTCGAATGTAATAATGACCCATAACCATGGACTAAAAGGTAATGTTACTGGGAGCTATTATATGCATGGACAAGTGAAGTTGTCCTGCTGTTTTTGTCCACAAAAAATATTTATCTTTTGAGCATTCATGCCAACCTAGCTTTAGAGTATTATTGTCATTTTTTATTTTCCAAACTTGCATTTCTCCTGTTTGACACACTACCCCAAGGGCTCCAATGAGTACAGTCAATACAATAACAAACAGAATTTTCATTATGTATAGTAATATAACATTTCCAAGTAAGTGGTATTCATCTGAAAAGTTGTTTTGATAGATGCTTCTTTAACTCTTTTAGACTTGGAATTTGCCATGAGTCTAAAAAATAAACGCAAAACATGAAGTCACTTAATGACTTTCCACTGATTTCTATGAAGAAGAATTATTTTGCTCTTTTTCTTTCCTTTAACTTTGTACACTAGAGGTCCTAACTGAGCAATTATTTCAAAAGGTCCTTGCCAGTTACTATCCCACGGACTGTCCATCTGGAACGTCTTGATTATTACTTGTGTCCCAGAGGGAAGGTTTTCTTCTGGCATAACAGGATCCTTTGACCATAATTTGAATGCTTGCATTTCTGATAAGCTTTGACACAATTTAGAATTGTTGATGCTGTGCAATTTCTAATAATGGTTTGTTTGTACCAACAGTAGTATTGAACGGCAATTGTACAGGCATTTTTCTGCCTGTCATGACTTCAAAAGGTGAGATCCCTGTTTTACTGTGTGGAGTTGCTCGGACACCCAGCAGGATTCCAGGCAAATATTTTACCCAATTTATGCCTTTTTCCAAGCAGGTTTTCTTAAGGCGTTCCTTAAATTGAGTCCTGTTCATTCTTTCAACTATCCCACTAGACTGGGGATGGTAAGGAACATGAAATTGTTGCTGGATACCAAGCAAATCACACAAAGCTTTCATCAGTTTACTGACAAATTTTGGCCTGTTATCGGATTCAATAACTCATGGCTATCCCCAGTGACAAAAAATGTTTTTCCATAAGGCTTCTGCTATAGCCTTAGCCGTCATTGTTTTTTTAGAAATTGTTTCTACCCATTTTGAAAAAAACATCAGTTGCCACTGGACGATACCTGTACCCACCTTTAGCTGGGTGTAATAGACTTGCAAAGTCAATTTGAATGGCATACCAAGGTCCATCCCCTGTGGTTACCCTTAGTAACTGTGTTTTTTTCAATTGAGCATTAACCTGCAAACATATTAAGCATACAGCATGCACTAAATCGCAGATTTTCTTTAACTGTGCATGCAAGTACTTGTTCTTTACAATGGGCCATAACGTTTGTGTACCCAAATGTCCCAATACCTGATGATTAAATTTCACTGACTGTCATGCCTGTTGGTATGGTATATAAGGAAGACTAGAACAGTCTTCAAAACATTTTGCATAATATTGCCCTGGGCTTTCTTCTACAAGAGTACATTTTTCTAACTCTTCATGCAGCCCAAACTTAGTTTGGATTTGCAGCAAATCATGTTGCAAATTCTGAACTGAAAATGTATGTTTGGCATGTACTGCAGTAGTTTTATCCAGTACACTAGAAAAGTGTTCTGTAGGATACAATTGCATTCCTTTTTTTGCTGCCTTTTTTGCCATCTGGTCAGCATAGTTATTTAACTGAAAAATTTAATTTGTAACTTTTTGATGACCTTTTACCTTTAAGATACTGTAGCAGCCCACAAGGGACTGACTACGAACCAAATTCCAAGCAATCTGCAATACAGAAGCATGCTTGAGTGGTTTGCCCATATTGTCAACAAACCCTCTCCTTGCCCATGTAGACATGTGCAGCCTCAGAGAATTAACTACGTATGCACTGTCTAAAAAAATATTGACAGGTGGAAAATGCTGTAACACATAAAGAACTGCTTCCAGTTCTGCTCTCTGAGCAGACATGTGTCTCAGTAACTGAATCAGTCGGCTGTCCCATAGAAGGGCTTTCTGGTACTACTGCAAATCCAGTCAGATATTGTCCATTGTCCCAAAATTGAGTACCGTCAACAAAGAAAATCAGGAGACAGAATGGGCTTTTCTGGATTTAAAATGTGCCTAATGCATTCGTGTTGTTTCCCTTAATATCCCATGAAGTTAAATAAGTAATCTCCTGCCTTTATTGTAACTTGCTTGACACTAAATAATGCCAACCATTTTGCACTGACGTCATCAATCAGTTTATTTAGCCGAGTCTCATTTACCAAAGCCTGTATGCCATAATGCGGTGTCTGTGCTATAATGTCTTTGGAAAAAGCTGATGTTAAGTTGTCTCTCGCCTTCAATGTTCATCGTGTTTCACTGTTGCAGTCATTGCACTTGGGTTATCCTGCTGGCAGGCTACCCGCAGTCTGCCTGAATTCCAAAGTCCTGGTCCGGCGTCGGTTGCTGTCACCTCTTCCCTGACGTCAGTGCACCAGGGGTTTAAAAGATGCAGCCGACGCCATTTTCTTCAGTCTTTCTTGCCACACGGTGCCCAAAGCAAAAGCAGTTTGCAAGTGCCAGTCAGCCGACTCCTGAGATTTTCAAAACCGAATTTCAGATCCGAAGTCTTCATTAAAGCTAAGTACCCCGTTGGGGAATTTTTTTTCTTGCTCCAGACCGATGTCAGAAAAAGTTAACAATTGTATTTCTTGTGGGAAGCAAATACCTCATAAGGATTACTAATTTGCCTAGGGTACACTGTAAACGAAAAGAAATCAATGCTAGTACCCTCTCAAGAGATAATATTCCTGGGTGCAAGCTTAAATACAACTGCCCAGATGGCTTATCTCACGCCAGACAAAGGCAACTGACTTCTTACTTCAAAATGTTGGCAACAAAGACCCAGTTATCTGCAAGAAAAATTCTGCAGGCTTTGGGCTTCATGGCTTCCTGCATTCTACTAATTCCATATGCAAGACTGCATATGAGGAAATTACAATGGTATCTAAAAAGTGTTTGGACTTTGAACATTGCCACAGCCTGGAAACATTACCCTCATTCCCTGCTTGCAGCAGGAGTTGTGATGGTGGGCACAGGTCTGTCACCAAAACAAGGGACAGCCATTCACTCTACCCACGGCCAGGCAAGCCATTCACTCTACCCACGGCCAGGCAAGCACTAACAACAGATGCATCAGAATATGCCTGGGGGGCCCACATGGCAGGAAAATGTATTCAGGGAGCATGGCCAGCAAGCCAAATGCATCTTCATATCAATCAAAAAAAAATGCTAGCTGTTCAGAATGCCCTGACAGCCTTGAAGGATCTACTTCATCCAGGACAACTGCTGGTAAAGACGGACAATACTACAGTCATGTGGTACATAAACAAGCAGGGAGGCATACATTCCTACCCCCTCTGCAGACAAGCCATGACTTTGTGGAACACAGCATTGACTTATCAAGTACACCTGCAAACACAATTCCTGCCAGGAAAGACAAATACTCTGTCAGATGAACTAAGCAGAAATCTCAAGGATCCTCACGAGTGGAAATTAGATCCACAAATCTTCAGCATGATAATAAGGAAATGGGGATGCCCAGACATAGATCTATTTGCCTCCCCGCACAACTGCCAACTACAGAGATTCTGCACAAGGACTTATCACAAACAAGCATGGAAAGTGGATGCCCTATCATTCGTCTGGAAAACCCTTGCAGTATATGCCTTTCCTCCACTGCCTCTCCTCCCCAAGGTACTCCTAAAGGTCAGACAAGAGAAGCCAAAAATGATATTGATTGTACCCAGACTGGCCACGCCAGCACTGGTACCCAATCCTAAAGTGCTTGTCTCAAGGCCCAGCCTGGACATTACCCCAAATTCCTCATTTGCTGACCCAACAAAACAATCAGATCCTGCACAGCCAACTCAGAACCCTAAATGTGGCTGCATGGCCGATTATTTAACCATTCAGTACACACCTCTCTCTAAAGCAGTTATGGGTGTTATTTTGGAGGCCCAGCACCAGAAAATCTTATACAGAAAAATGGAAGAGATTCTGTGCTTGGAACCAGGCACAAGGAATGGATGCGCTTGTATCAAATCTTCCTCAGATTTTACAATACCTAACTGAGATGCTGGACAAAGGCCTATCCTTGTCATCAATTAAGATCCATGCCTCTGCTGTTTCAGCTCATTATAATACGGATCCACCTGGATACTGCGGTGGTGGTGCTGCGGTAGCATTGTCGCCTCATGGTTAGACGTTGCCCATTTGATTCTCAGAGCGTCTTCTGTGTGGCGACATGCGTGAATGGGCATTCCTTCGTTGAAGGTTGTGCGTTAGACCCGGCAAGCCAGCACGTAAAAATCTACTGCCAATCATTAGCAGACCGGAGTTCCGCTGTGGCGACCCCTAACCGGGAAAAGACAAAAGACACAAACAAACAATACGGATCCACCTATTTTTCACATCCACTGCTAAGGCAGTACCTCAGAGGGGCCAAAAACATAAGGCCTCCATGGAGAGCTCCAACACCTGCATGGGACCTCAATTTTGTCTTGAAAAAGCTCACACTGTCTCCTTTTGAGCCAGCCAATACAGCTGAGATAAAATACTTCTCATGGAAAACAGCTCTGCTCCTAGCAATAACCTCAGCAGGAAGAGTCTCAGAGTTACAGGCACTAATGGCTGTGGAACCTTTTATTATTTTCCATCCGGACAGGGTTTCTTTAAGGACAAACCCAATGTTTATGCCTAAGGTAGTGTCCAGTGTGGCTATTAATCAAACCATTCATTTGCCTACCTTTTATCCAAACCTGCAGAATAAGGGGGAGAGACTTCTGCATTCTTTGGACATACACAGTCAGCTACGCTTCTACTTGGGCAAAACTAAAGCCTTCAGAAAGACTGAGCAACTTTTAGTGGCATATGCTGTAGGATCACAAGGAAAAGCTATTTCAAAGCAGACTATTTCAAAATGGATAGGCCACTGCATTCATTTCTGCTATTCACAACATGGCAAATCAGTACCTAAGTAAGGGTATTAGGCCACATTCAACCAGAGCAGCAGCCACTTCAGCAGCCTTCCTCAGAGGAGTACCAACCAAGGACATTTTGGAGGCTGCAACTTGGACAGTGCACACTTTTACAAAGCACTACCACTTACCTCTTTACTCTAAATCCAGAGCAGGCTTCACCACTGCAGTTCTGCAGGGCCTCATAGCCACTCCTAATTCTGTCTAGGTCCAGTCACCCAACCTCAGCTTTGGGATTCAACCCAAGTGTAATGACTGCAACAGTGAAACACGAACATAGTACAGTTGTGTACCTACCATAAATGTAGATGTCCGCGTGTATTCACTGTTGCAGTCCAGGTTACCCTCCCTCCATCCCCCTTTCATTGCTGGGACTTATCTGTACTTCTCTATTCTGTACAACCTTTGTGATGTATTTGCTTGTAGATGAAGGTAATGTTTATGTTAGTGCATGCTTTTTTATGAGTAGTATTTTTAGCCTACCCTTTTGGGGGCACCTGACATCTGGGGCAAGAAAAACTGAAGAAAATGGCTTCGGCTGCATCTTTTATACCCCTGGCGCACTGACGTCAGGGAAGAGGCGACAGCAACCGACGCTGGACCAGGACTTTGGAATTCAGGCCGACTGCGGGTAGCCTGCCAGCAGGATAACCCAAGTGTAATGACTGCAACAGTGAATACACTCGAACATCTACATTTATGGTAGGTACACAACTGTACTTTCTTGCTGGTTGGGATCTGAGCTGATCCTCGGCTCAGACTCTGCCATCTTCTATAGCTTGAGAGCCGTTTACTGGCTCGAGGCTACCCCTTATCCCATGATGCCTAGCGCTAGCTACCCAGATCTCGTTTGCCGCTTCAGCTGCGAGGTGTCGTTTTTCTGGCTCAGGCTTGTATTGACTTTCTTATAGAACTTTTTTTCTGAGAAATAGTCTTTTTTCTTAGTGGGCATTGTTAACTTTTAGTTTTGTACTTATTGTAGTACTTAAGTGTATTTTTGTAGTTCCTTCTCTCCCCCTTAGAACTCGTTTTAATTAGAGAGTTCTCCCCCTCCCCCTCCTTATTCTTTTCTTGTCAGGTTAGCCGTTTAGGTTAGAGGCTTTCCTTATACCTTCTTGTTAGGCCAGCCATTTGAGTTAGAGGCTTCCTAAAAAAAAAAAAAAACTTTAGTCTGTGTTATTCTGTGCTATCTGTGTTTTTTCTGTAGACTGTATTTTGTTGTCTTTTTGGTTTTCAGGATGTCTAAAGAATCCAAGGTGTCTGGGTTCAAGAAGTGTGACTCATGCTGTCAGAAAATGTCTGTGACAGATGGGCGCACTTCTTGCGTCTATTGCTTAGGCGCTGTGCACCTGCAAGGACTCTTGTTCTATCTACCATGCATTTAGTCCAAGAGTTCTGCAGGAGCTTAAGAATAAGCTTATTCTTAGGGGTCTTTTAAAGCCCCAGGATTCACCGGCGAAGACTCAGCCTGTGAAATCCCCAAAATCTTCCAAATCGTCGGCTCCAAGTTCAGAGCCGTCTTTGGTTCAGACTCTACCTGCTACTTCGGTTCTGGCCGGAACCGATAAGACTATCTCCCCATCGGCTCCATCAGAAACTTCAGAGCCATCGCGGAGTCACAAGAGGCTGAGGTCCCCCTCTCTGGAATCTATTCATTCGGCTCCTCGGTCTCCCCTGCTTCGGAGCGAGCGCAGTCACAGATCTTCTCAATCCTCTCGATCCTCTAGGCTCTCGGATCACGACGTGGAGAGAGTGGTCAGTAGGTTGCTTAAGTCGCAAGCACTTGCCAAGATGTTGTCCAGCCCTCCTCAACAGGTGTCGGCTCCATCCACTTCTATCTATGTTCCTTCTCCGACTCCATTGAGCTCGTTGTGGGTTCGAGTAGTGGAGCCGTCGGCTCTGATAACTCTTTCTCCTTCGGTTCCATTGTCGGCTCCGATTCCCTCGATGGTGCCGTCCATCGAGGGATCTGGGCACCGGGGCTCCCTCGTCAGCTCCAAGGGGGTGAGTGGCATTGGAACCTTGTCCGACCCCGTTCTCCCTCTCGGAGCTTCGGCGCAGGTGAGCTCGGCTCCTACATCGGCCTCTGAGCCGTCTCCCTCAGTGCGGTTGAAGGATTCTGATTTCCTCAGAACCGGAGCCTTCTCTGTATTGTGGCAGGGAAGCGTTTGATGTCATGAGGAGTGTGCTGGCCACTGAGTCAGCTCCACTATCGGCCCCGTCCCCTGTAGTGCCTGTGCCAACCTCTGCTCCTCCTCCAGACCCCAAGCGTGGGGAACTGACACTCCAGGGCACCCCATTGGGTGATGTTCTTCATTCCACATTGCTGCAGTCCTAACCATTGGGTAGTCCGCTGTCCAGTCGGCCCGAATACCAAAGTATATGGCTGACGTCGGTCAAGGCGCATTAGACTGACGTCAGTACGTCAGGGTACTAATGCGCATGACCGACGCCATATCTTTAGTCTTTTTTGCCGCATGGTCCGATGCAGAAGCAGTTCTTGCGAGTGCAGGTTGGCGTTCTGAAATATTTCCGAAGTCGGAGTTTCAGACCGAATCAAAGTTGGCTAAGTACCCCGTTGGGGAGCATTTTGGTTTTTTCTTGCCTCAGTATTTAACCGGATGTCAGAAAAAGTGAATAACTGTATTTCTTGTGGGAAACAGATACCTCATAGAGATTACCATACTCTGTGTATACCTTGTTTAGGGCCTGAGCACGACGTTGTTGGTTGCCGCTCTTGTGCTAGATTTAATAAACGCACTATTAAGAGAAGGTTAGACTGTGCCAGGTTAGTGTTTGGGAAGCGTTGTAATTACAAAATGCCGCCGGATGCTCTGACGCCCGCTCTAAGAAGCGCAAAGACAAAACAGCGAAGCCTAGGGTTGATGAACCGCAGTCCCGGACGCCGGTTCTTTAGAAGGCTCTGTGGAGCCAGAGGTTTTGCCAGGAGTTTCTTTGGAGTCTCAGGCAGACACTTTATTGTTACAGGATGTGCCCTCTCAGGAGGTAGGCCAGGCTGTGGGGGCTTCTCAGGTAACTGTTCTTCCCTCTGTTCCCAAGTTAGTTAGAGCTTCTCCTACTGTTGCCAAAACTTCTTTCAGAGGTAGGCCAAGTTCAGCTACAGTGGGGGTTTCTCCTAGCACTTCAGGTTCTGTGCCTAAGAAACATATGCTTAAAATGGCAGAAGATTTAATTACTATGATTAGAGGCTCTATGCCCCCTCCTGATAAGAGGCCTAGGGTGGAACCTGAGTTTGAGAGTTTGGAACAGTATTCAGAGGCTTCGGAGTCTTCTGCGGAAGAATTACAGGATTTTCCTCCATATTCTGATTCTGATGTGGATGATTCCACACCTACAGCTTCTCCTCCTGAGGATTTCTCATTTTCAGAGACTCTGCATTCCATGAGGGAACACTTTAAATGGGAAGGCCAAGATTACTCTGATTCCAGGAAAAGGCTTAGGGAATTCTTATTTTTACCACAACATAGGCCCTTAGCTATACCTCCTGTGTTGAATGTGGTGGAGGATGTTTTTGCAGAGGCTTCCCTGAACCCTGACTCTTTGCCTCCTGCTCCTGTTAAACCTGATAGGTACTATAGGGTGCCCGAAGCTCATAAGTATTTGTTTAAGAGTCCTAGGGCGGACCCAGAAACTGTTTCTCAGGGGCCTAAAGGTGTTAAGGCCTCTGTGGTTAAAAATCCTGTTCCCACTGATAAAGAGGCAAGGGCTTTGGATAGGTGGGGAAAGAAAGTGTATACTTCTTCCACTCTAGCCATGAGAGCGTTGAATTGTCAGTTTCACATGCTAAAATATCAAAATTATCTCCTTTCACAATTGAAATCTAAGGTGGATGCTTTGGCGGAAGGCATAGAGTGTAAAGAGTTGCTGGATTTACTTCATGTGTCTGAACAAGTGGGTAAGCATTCTTTGCAATGTGGTTTTGATGCTGTGCAGGCCTCCTCGAGGGTGGCTGCCACTAGTTCTGTTCTTCGCAGGCATGCCTGGTTGAGGGATCAGAATTTAGCTGAGCATGTTAAGACAAGGATTTTGGATGCTCCTTTACAGTCTGATGTGTTGTTTGGTTCGCCTGTGGAAGCAGTCCTGAAGAAAATGGAGGACAAAGCTAAGTCTATGCAAACTGTTAAAGATTTTTTGCAGGTGCAGCCACCGAAGTTTAGTAGAAATTGGCCTACTAAGGGATGGACATATCCTGCGTATGATTCCCAGTCAAGGGGTAGGTCTAGACGTGGTAGGGGCAGAGCTCAAGGTTCTTTTAGGCCTAGATCAGGGAGTTCACCTGCTCAGACTTCTGGTGAGGGCAGGGGTCAGTCCTTTCGTAAACAGACCCAATGACCTGCTTTTTCAGCTGCCAATAGATACTCGTCTGGCAGCTCCTTTGGGAGGAAGACTGTCTCTTTTCAAAGAAAATTGGGATTTAATTACTCAAGACAGATGGGTGTTGGATATCATTCACCATGGTTACAGGTTTTATTTCCATACATTGCCCCCTTTCAAAGGTATGCCAGACGTTCCTCCTACACAAAGGAAAGAGGCTCACAAGCAAATTTCTCTGTTACTCCAAATAGGGGCCATTCAGTCAGTCCCTGTATCGGAAAGGGGCCTAGGATTTTATTCTCGCCTGTTCCTAGTACCAAAGAAGGGGAACACGTGGAGACCAATTTTGGATTTATCTATCCTCAACACTTATCTGGACATTCCCAAGTTCAAGATGTTGACGTTACAACAGCTTTTACCTCTGCTGGGCAAAGACCACTGGATGGTAACTTTAGATCTCAAGGAAGCTTACCTTCATGTGCCTATAAGACTAAGTTGCAGGAAGTATCTGCGTTTTCGAGCTGGAAATTCTCATTATCAGTTCTCTGCATTGCTCTTTGGCTTATCTACTGCGCCCAGAGTATTCACAAAGGTTCTGGCTCCAGTGATAGCTTACTTCAGACTAAAAGGAATTCAAATCTATCCTTACTTGGACGACTGCCTGATTCTGGCTCAAGAAAAGAAGGACCTTCTACAGCATCTGGAATATGTTATAGCAGTGCTAAGATGCCTAGGGTATTCTGTGAACGAAATAAAGTCCAGTCTAGTACCCTCTCAAGACATGTGCTTTCTGGGTGTGAGACTGAATACAGCAGCCCAGATGGCCTTTTTAACCCCGGACAAACAACAGAGTCTATCCCTTTACTTTCATCAACTATCTCATCAGTCCGTGCTGACTGCAAGGACAGTCCTTCAAGCATTAGGGTTCATGGCATCTTGTATTCTGGTGCTTCCCAATGCCAAACTGCATATGAGGAAGCTGCAATGGTATCTCAAAAATGTATGGACACAGCACTGCCAGGATTTGGACACTGTCATTCAAATAATACCTTGCATTCAAAAGGAATTTTTGTGGTGGGCTCAGGAATGTCACCTAAACAAGGGACTCTCTGTGACCCGGCCAGAGGCGAGTCAGATTCTAACGACAGATGCCTCAGACATTGCTTGGGGAGCTCATCTAAATGGAAAGTGGATACAAGACAAGTGGCCTGCCAGACTACAGCATCTACATATCAACATGAAAGAGATGTTAGCAGTCCAGTTTGCATTAATGGCTTTCAAGGAGTTACTTCTTCCAGGGCAGGTGTTGATTCTAACAGACAACACAACTGTCATGTGGTACATCAACAAGCAAGGGGAACACATTCTTACCCATTGTGCAGGCAAGCAATGATTTTATGGGAGACTGCGCTCAGCTTGCAACTAACTCTTCAGGCAAGGTTTCTGCCGGGAGCACAGAACTCCTTAGCAGATGTGTTAAGCAGACAAATCATGGATCCCCACGAGTGGAAACTGGATCTTCATGTATTTCAAAGGTTGACAGTGTCCTGGGGAACTCCAGACTTAGATCTGTTCGCTTCTCCACTAAACCACCAGCTGCCAAAGTTTTGCACAAAGAGGTTACATCACACAGCTTGGAAAGTGGATGCTCTTTCTTTCAGTTGGAAAAATCTTCATGTGTATGCGTTTCCACCTCTGCCTCTTCTTCCAAAGGTGCTTCTAAAGGTCAGACAAGACAAGCCAAGGATGATTTTAATAGCTCCAGATTGGCCTCGGCAGCACTGGTACCCATTACTGAGGAGTCTAGTAAAGAAGCCTCCATGGCCTTTACCCTTGATTCCACACCTTTTGTCTCAGAGAGAAGGCCACCTGCTCAATGTCAAGCTTCGTTCTCTTCATCTAACAGCATGGCATATTCTGTTTTGAGAGACAGCCGGTCTCAACTTCCTCAACAAGTTTTAAATGTGATTATGGAAGCTAGAAGACCTAGTACACGGAAAGTGTATGCAGAAAAATGGAAGAGATTTTTATTTTGGAGTGCAGCAAGGAATTTGGAGATTTCTGAGCCTAATTTGAGTGTGGCTCTTCAATATCTTACTGAGTTATTGGACAAAGGTTTGTCCTTCTCTTCCATTAAGATTCATGCTGCAGCAATTTCAGCTCACTATGATTGTGACCCACCATTGTTTTCGCATCCTTTGTTCAAGCAGTTTCTCAGAGGGCAAAGAATATAAGACCCCCGTAGAGCTCCTACTCCTGCTTGGGATCTCAATTTTGTGTTGGAAAAACTTACTCTACAATCTTTTGAGCCAAGTGCGGTACTGCTGATTTAAAATATTTGTCATGGAAGACTGCTTTTTTGTTGGCTATTACTTCTGCAAGAAGGGTTTCTGAGTTGCAGGCCCTTATGGCAGTAGAGCCCTTTCTGATTTTCCATAAGGATAGGGTATCATTACGTACTAATCCTTCCTTTATGCCCAAGGTGGTTTCTAGTGTGGCTTTAAACCAAACTATTCATTTGCCTACTTTCTATGCAGATCCCCAAAATAAAGGGGAAAAGATTTTGCACACTTTAGATGTACATAGGCAGTTGCGTTATTTAAGCAGGACTAAGGATTTCAGGCAGTCTCAGCAGTTGTTTGTTTCTTTTGCTTTGAGTTCTCAGGGCAAGCCTGTGTCTAAGCAAACTATTTCTAAGTGGATTGGGTTTTGCATTTCTTTTTGTTATTCCCATCATGGCAAGGAGATTCCAGCTGGGATTAGGCCTCATTCCACTAGGGCTACTGCCACTTCAACAGCATTTTTAAGGGGGGTGGCAACTAAGGATATTTTAGAGGCAGCTACTTGGAGTTCAGTGCATACTTTCTCTAAGCATTACCACCTTCCTCTCTACTCTAAATCTAGGGCTGGTTTTGCCACAGCCATTTTGCAAGGCATGTTGGCAGCTCCTGCTTCTTTATGATTTGCCAGCCTCCCTTACCTCTGCTTTGGGATTCTACCCAATGGTTAGGACTGCAGCAATGTGGAATGAAGAACATAGTACAGTTTTGTACCTACCATAAATGTAGATGTTCGAGGATCCACATTGCTGCAGTCCAATTTACCCTCCCGCCTTCCCCTGTCCGTATAGGGGTGGTGGTGTGGGTTGCCGTATATTATTGTACATCTGTATATATATATACACATAGATAGATATATATATATATATATATATATATATATATATTGTATATAAGTTTGGTGCAGGGCTTTTTGGTGTTTTGGTTTGGGCCTTATTTTTTTAGGGTCTTCTGACATCTGGGGCAAGAAAAGACTGAAGATATGGCGTCGGTCATGCACATTAGTACCCTGACGTACTGACGTCAGTCTAATGCGCCTTGACCGACGTCAGCCATATACTTTGGTATTCGGGCCGACTGGACAGCGGACTACCCAATGGTTAGGACTGCAGCAATGTGGATCCTCGAACATCTACATTTATGGTAGGTACAAAACTGTACTTTTCCTCTTCTTCCGAGGCTTCCCCTGATCATTCAGAGGAGCCCCGTCATAAGAAGAAGTGCAAGAGGAAGCACATTGACTCCCCTGAGTCTGTCACTTCTGATACAGACTTAGATGACTCGGAATGGTCCCCGAGGTCCCTCTCTGAAGATGTTTCCTTCTCGGACATCCTCGAAATGCTTAAGCAGAGGGGGAACTGGAATCCCCTAGCCCCTACCGAGGATGAGTCTGTATTCCTGAATGCGTTCGGTTCCCGACCTTCCACCTCCTGGGTTTCTCCGCCTTTCCATCCACTTATGTCAGTAGTGGCTCGAAAGGCTTGGTCAGCCCCGGATACAGTGGAACCAACCCCGAGGAGACCTGGAAAGTTTATCACTGCACCCCATGATAAGCAGTTCCTTACCAAAGGTGTTCCTGTGGATGCCATGGTGGTAGCAGCCACAAAAAAAGAGTTAGCGGAAACTTCTTCATCTGTCCATCCTCCTATCAAGGAGTCTAGGACTATGGACAGATATGGGAAGTGAATGTTTGCTTCAGCGACCTTTTCTATGAGGTCACTGAACTACTTCTGCTATTTTACCCGGCTTCAGAGGGATCTTCTTAAAGAGCTCGGAGATACCCTTCAAGATCCATCAGCTAAGGGGACTCGAGCTAAAGTGGCTTCCCAGCTGGCGACCCTTAATTCTGTAGTTAACTCCTCCATGAGGCTCATTTCCTATGCAGCTGATGGTGCGAGTAAAGCCGCAGGTATGGGTGTGGCCCTGAGGAGACACTCCTGGATGCGGCTGTGCAATTTTGCGGAACCCTTTAGAGCGTCATTCACCAACACCCCCTTTGATGGTTCCTTTCTTTTTGGACCACAGGTGAAAGACACTTTGACAAGGTGTGAGCAAGAAGGCAATACTCTCTCTCCTGTGAGAGTCCATTTTTCCACTCCTTCCAGACCATACCCCAAGGGTCAGAAGAGTGGTAAAATGTGGTTCTGAAAATCCCAGGGAGCCTCGCCTGAAACACACAGCGATTTTTCCTCCAGGGGCAGTGGGGGAAACAACAACAGCAGACGCCGCCCTCATGGCAGAGGGGGTCCGCAGAACCAGGGCAGCAGAGAATCCTTCTCTGTGAATCCCATTCAACATCCCTGAAGGGTTGCCCGGCTGCCCGCCTCTGGAGGCAGTCAGGGAAAGACTTTCTCTGTACCCAAAAGCCTGGCAAAATTTAACGCCAGACAAATGGGTACGGTCAATTATATCCGGAGGTTACAAAATTCCCTTCTCTCAACCCCCTTTACCTTCATGCAAATCCCTTCCAGATGTTTCACCCAATCTGAGGGACCAAGCAGTCATAGAAGTTTCAAAACTGCTATAAAAGAGTCATCCAGGAAGTCCCAGCAGACAAACATGGATCCGGAACTTACTCAAGGTTCTTTTTGGTACCAAAAAAGACAGGGGACTGGAGACCAATTCAGGATCTCCGCAGACTAAACAAGTCTGTTCAAAGAACAAAGTTTCGGATGGTCTCCCGCTACAGTCCATTCTACCCTTTTTGGGTCAGGACAGTTGGATGTGCTCCATAGATCTTCAGGATGCGTACTTTCACATCAAAATGGGCAGGCGCTCCAGGAGATTCCTTCGCTTCCGGCTGGGAGCCAGTCATTACCAGTTCAGAGCTCTGCCCTTTGGTCTCACCACAGCCCCCAGGGTGTTCACCAAGTGTATGGCAGTGGTCACGGCTCACCTGAGACGTCGAGGATTCCAGGTGTTTCCATATCTAGACGACTGGCTTCTCACTGCTACTACCAGGCATCAACTTCTGCAAGCCAGGGACTACACAATCACAATCTGCTCCCAGCTAGGCATCACAATAAACTTGGAAAAATCTGCCTTGTTGCCCTGTCAATCTATCACCTATATAGGAGCAGACTTAGACACAAGGAACATGTCCGCAAGGCTACCACCAGACAGGGTGTCTGCAATTCACCAGCAAGTTCAAATTCTAATGCAAAGCAAAAGGATCCAAGTCAGGTTCGTCCTTCAAACTCTGGGTTCCATGGCAACGGCAATTCTTCTAATCCCTTTGGCCCGCTTTCACATGAGAATCCTTCAGTGGCCTCTGTTCACACAGTGGTCTTTCCAACAGCTGCCCATGTCTCACATGATCATGATTACAGAAGCATGCAAAAGGCACCTTTCCTGGTGGATGGTCTCCCCACTAGTGTCTCAGGGCAGATCCTTCATTCAGCCCCCTCCGTTTGCCACAGCAACCACAGACGCCTCCCTGATAGGGTGGGGGGGGGGGCATTATCAGGGCAGGACAGTCCAAGGCACTTGGCAGCCTCACGAGTACCATCTGCATATAAACGTCCTAGAAATGAGAGCCGTGCTCCTAGCGTTGCAAGCTCTTCATGACTCTCTCCCTTCTGGGACCATTGCAATTCAAACGGACAACATGTCAGTGGTGTGGTACATCAACAAGCAGGGCGGAACCAGGTCCTATCCCCTATGTTGAGAAGCACTCAGACTCTGGCAGTGGGCGATTTCCTCCCAAAGATTTCTGATTGCGACGCACATCCCTGGGAGGTCCAACGACATAGTGGACAGGCTCAGCAGAGCTATTCTCATGCCTCACGAGTGGTCTCTGAATCAGGTAGTTGCGGATCTGATCTTCCGCAAATGGGGACAGCCTTGCTGCGATCTTTTTGCCACCCCCTTCAACAGCAAATGCAACTACTTCTCCCTTCTTCTGCTTCCAGGTCGCTCTCCTAGAGACGCTCTAGTCCACGATTGGCCTCAGGGACTCCTTTATGCCTTCCCTCCGTTTCCCCTGATACTGAAGCTCATACAGAAAGCTATATCGTTGGGTTGCAAAATTATCCTCATTGCCCCCTACTGGCCTCGACAGATATGGTTTCCATTCCTGCATCATTACCTTCTCGAACAGCCCTGGACTCTGGATCCAATTCCAGACCTACTTGCATCAATCCCTCCAAACACTCCAGCTCACAGCTTGGTTGCTCCACTTCCAACCCTAGCCAGGCTTCCCTGCATTTCCCCGGCCGTGCGTGAGATTATTGTGTCCTCTCACAAGTCCACGACTAGAAAAACTTATGCTAGTAAATGGAAACGTTTTTCTTGTTGGGCAGAGGCTAGGAACATAGACCCCTTTTCAGCCCCAGTCCACGAAATTGTGGAGTTCCTAGCACAACTCTTTCATTCAGGGTCCACTTCTGCTACAATCAGGGTTCAATTGGTGGCCATTTCTAACTTTCATGGTGGGTTGTCTAATTCAAACATTATGTCTCATAAGCTCTGTAAAGCCTTTCTAAGAGGGACTACTCTCCTTAGACCTCCAGTGAGAGATCCCCCTCCTCCTTGGGACCTTAATTTGGTACTAACCTCTTTAATTATGCCCCCCTTTGAACCTACAGTGTCCTGCTCAATTAAATTTGTCTTGGAAAACACTCTTTCTGGTAGCTGTTACATCAGCCAGACGCGTCTCTGAACTTCAGGCACTATGTGTTCGTCCTCCATACTTGGTTTTTCATAAGGACAGGGTTGCTCTGAGGACTAATCCATCTTTCCTTCCGAAAGTCTGCTCAGAAAATAATTTAAACCAATCTATAGACCTTCCTGTGTTTTTCCCTAACCACACCAAGACAGAATACAAATTACACCAATTGGACGTTCATAGACAATTGCATTTTTACTTGCATAGGACCAAGGATACAAGGAAGTCGGACCAACTATTCCTTTCCTATGCTCTAGGCAAACAAGGTCTCCCAGTTTCCAAAGTAACCTTATCCAGGTGGTTGTCTCACATTATTACCTTAATTTATCAATTGAGAAACAGAGTTGCATATCAAACCAAAAGGTCATTCTACTAGGGCTTTGGCCACCTCTGTAGCCTTCCAATCTAGGTTGCCCGTGGATTCTATTTGTGCAGCTGCCACGTGGGCAAATCGTTATACTTTTATTTCTCGTTACAAGCTAGATATGGTCTCCAGGAGCAGAGTTGACTTTGGTTCCACTGTTCTGAAGAGTCTGTTCCAGTGAGCTGCCCAGGATTGTAGGTGCTAGGGACGCTGTCCCAACCAGCAAGAACGAAGGCGAGATAGACAACTTAACATAAAGAAGTTATGTACCTACTTAACATAAAGAAGTTATGTACCTACCATAACGTTCCATGTTAGTTGTCTTCATCTCGCCTTCCTTCTTGCGTCCCACCCTCCGTCCCCCAGTCCTACTGGATCGAGAGGAGTTTTGGTTTCACTGGCTGAGTGTTCTCTGGTTTGTTTCCTCTACTGACTTAGAGAGTATGATAGGTATGCTCAACCTGTTTCTTGGGCAGGTTATTTCTCTGGTTAAGTCTGGGGTTAGCTATTACAAATGAGATCTGGGTAGCTAGCGCTAGGCATCATGGGATAAGGGGTAGCCTCAAGCCAGTAAACAACTCTCGAGCTATAGAAGATGGCCGAGTTGGAGCCGAGGATCGGCTTCGATCCCAACCAGCAAGAAGGAAGGCGAGATGAAGACAACTAACATGGAACATTATGGTAGGGTACATAACTTCTTGTAGGTATTCAGTTTGTTTTAAACCCTAGTAACTAGCCAAAAGTTGCTGAATACATGGGTGATATCCCCTCTCAACATGTGTCATCTTTCTACTGAAAAATGTAATGAGGTGTAAAGTCTTTTCCATTCTAGAATCAGAGCCCTGAGGCCACTCCCGTAAAAGCACAACAGAGAGTGCTGCTGCCTGTAACACAAAGGGACTTGTTCAACTTGGAGCTACTAATTCTGTAGCCTTGGCCAATGCTGCCTTTAAATCACAAATAGCCATATTTTCCTTTGGTCCCCACTCCAGAAAAGGTCATTTTTTCTGGCTAGAAAGCATGTCATACAGAGGAGCTGTCAAGCTGGCGTAATCCTCTATGAATTCCTGATTATAATTCATGATACCTAGAAATTTGGGCAAATCCGGAATGGTAACCGGTTATCCATTTGCAAAATTCCCTACACCCTCTCCGAACAAGGAGTACCCCCGGAAGTATGTAAAATAGTACCTACAAGTTTTAATTCAGATGACATAAATGGTACCCTTTCACTTTTAACTTTAAACCCTGCCTCCTGCAGTGTTTGAAGGGCCTGTGTCACTTTAGCTAAATGCTGTTCTTCTGTTTTAGACTGGATTATTATGTCATCAATGTAATGTAGAACAGAGTCATCAGATTCTAGATCTTGTAGTATTCTTCCAACTATTTGATGAAATATAACCGGACTGATGTTCTTCATCTCACATTGCTGCAGTCCTTACATATGGGTAGTCCGCTGTCCTCGGTCGACCCGAATATCAAAGTATTAGGCTGACGTCGGTCAAGGCGCTTAAGACTGACATCAGGACGTCAGGGTACAAATGCGCATGACCGACGTCATATCCTCAGTCTTTTTTGCCGCATGGTCCGATGCAGAAGCAGCGTTGCAAGTGCCGTTCTGAAATTTTTCGAATTCGGAGTTTCAGACCGAGTCAAAGTTGGCTAAGTACCCCGTTGGGGAATATTTTAGTTTTTTCTTGCCTCAGTGGTTTACCGGATGTCAGAAAAAGTGAATAACTGTATTTCTTAATTTTCCATAAGGATAGGGTATCTTTGCGTACTAATCCTTCCTTTATGCCTAAAGTGGTTTCTAGTGTGGCTTTAAACCAAACTATTCATTTGCCTACTTTTTATGCAAACCCCCAAAATAAAGGGGAAAAGATTTTGCACACTTTGGATATACACAGGCAGTTGCGATATTATTTGAGCAGAACTAAAGGGTTCAGGCAGTCTCAGCAGTTATTTGTTTCATTTGCTTTGGGTTCTCAGGGCAAGCCTGTGTCAAAACAAACTATTTCTAAGTGGATTGGGTTTTGTATTGCTTTCTGTTATTCCCATCATGGTAAGGAGATTCCAGCTGGGATTAGGCCTCATTCCACTAGGGCTACTGCCACTTCTACAGCTTTTTAAGGGGTGGCAACTAAAGATATTTTGGAGGCAGCTACTTGGAGTTCAGTGCATACTTTCTCTAAGCATTACCACCTTCCACTTTACTCTAAATCTAGGGCTGGTTTTGCCACTGCAATTTTACAGGGCATTTTGGCAGCTCCTAATGCTTTATAGTTTTGCCATCCTCCCTTACCTCTGCTTTGGGATTCTACCCATATGTAAGGACTGCAGCAATGTGAGATGAAGAACATAGTACAGTTTTGTACCTACCATAAATGTAGATGTTCAAGATCCACATTGCTGCAGTCCAATTTCCTCCCTCCTTCCCCTCTGTAGTTAGAGGTGGTTGTGTGGTTTGGGTTGTGAATATTGTGGATATTGTATATATTGTACATATGATTAGTGCAAGGGTGGTTGGTTGTTTTTTGCTGTCTTTTGGTTTTGACCTTTCTTTTTAGGGTCTTCTGACATCTGGGGCAAGAAAAGACTGAGGATATGACGTCGGTCATGCGCATTTGTACCCTGACGTCCTGATGTCAGTCTTAAGCGCCTTGACCGACGTCAGCCTAATACTTTGATATTCGGGCCGACCGAGGACAGCGGACTACCCATATGTAAGGACTGCAGCAATGTGGATCTTCGAACATCTACATTTATGGTAGGTACAAAACTGTACTTTCTAAAACCCCTGTGGTAACTGCGTCATGACAAACTGTTCATTTTGAAATGTGAAAGCAAACCATTGCCGATCTTTTTCTGCAGTGGTACTGCAAAGAAACCATTAGCCAAGTCTATGATTGATCGTAAACCACTGACTTTGTGGTTTTATTCTTGCTGTTAACTCTGGGACCCCTGGAATCCCATTATAGAATACAGTGCCCCGTTTGGTATGTACCTCTCAAGACATCTGCAAAAACTGGAAAGGCTGCGGAAATGCCTCACTAATAGTCTCACAGGCCTAAAGTAGATGCCCTATGCTTACAGTCTAAAAACTCCACCTATACTCTGTTTCATATCGTCTATTCAGAGGCGATCTCTGCTTAACATACAAGGCCATGTCAAACCCAGAGCTTTTGGACAAGCTACACTTAAAGAAATCCCAATCCCTCAGAGAGACACGCTTCAGGAATCTAGACCGTCATCTCGATGAGCAAAACATGCTGGAGGGATAGGTTCCTGACCCAGAGACTCCCCAGACTCTGGAATAGACTGCCCATACATGTCAAGCAGAGCGCCTCCGTGGCCCTCTTCAAAAGGAACCTTGATGATTGGATGGGAGATAGGAAATTCACCCCGGGGATCATGTCAGTCGCCCTGCTAGACAGGGGTCCAGGGAAGTAAATATTGTGGGAAGAAATATCCAGGGAATTGTTATGGCTAGGCTTGTATAGGCCCTAGGGCCGATAGACTAGTGCCAACCTATAAACCTATATAGCTGCAGCAGTGATCATTGAAACATCTACTGTTATGTTAACTTCAGCTTACACAAGTGTACTTTTCTACTACTAAATTCATGTCTTCCATACCGAATATTTTTATAAATGTCTTAAGAAATCTACCCTCCTCCGTTAGTTTTTCCCTTCTAGCCCCCCCCCCCCCCCTGGATAGATCCTCACTATTGCAAGTCAAGTTCCATTCCCTGCCTGTAATTTCTCCAAAAATTTTCTTAAGCTCCATAGTAGGAGTGTTAGGTGAAATATAAGTATATGCCAGTGTAGTCCTCCCTTGCCAGTAGTCTACCATTACCATATTTTTTCTTATGTCACTATTGGAGCTCCTCTACCAATCAATGTAAGTACTTCCCTTTACCTTTGTCCCTGATAATTATGCAGAATATTCATCCTGAAATCAAATTCACATGCTCATTTTTTCCGAATGTATCTCCTGTAGTATTGCTATTTGCACTCTACATTTCTTAATATAATTCAGTACTGTTATCTTTTGTCTATATGAGTGAGGCCATTCATATTCCAAAGTAATATGTTTAGTGAAGCCATTATGACAAGTTATTCCCACCTGTTACATGTTACAGCCTGTGCTCCTACTTACACTAATTGCTATCTGTACTTGTCTTTATTCTTGTCCCAGATGTAAAAAAGTGGCTTATATGCTTTCAGAAAACATTAACTTTAGCCTTAAGAAAAAGTGCACTTGCTATCATTAAACAAAACTAAATTGTATGTTGTTTTAGTAAATGTATTAAAGTGTTTAATAACCAGAAAAGCTACTGTTTCTTATTCACAATTTCAAACTTTTACTGAGCTTACTGCTTGTCCTTGTACCTTTTAATTTTACGTTACTCTCAGTAAACAATGTTCAGACCTCTCGATTTATTGTCTCCGCCTTTAGTCAGCTTGTTTCCATGGAAACATAAAAGTAGAATGTACTTCTGAACTAAATAGCCAAATAAAATTCTTCAGAAAAATAAAGCGGTCAATGTAAAAACTCTCTAGTATAGCAAGTAAAACTTTCTCAGTCAGCTTCATCAGGCATAATCAGGCTGTTCACATTCAAATACCTACTAAAAAATCACACGATACACAATTAAAATCACAAGCAATCTCTCATTTGACAACCACGTGGCCAAAGTGGTTAGAAAAAATTTTATATAGCCCACCTAATCATGAAGGGATTCGCATCTAGATTAGGGGAGGTCATCATGCCTCTTTACTCATCCCTCATCGGGCCCATAATCGAGTACAATGCCCCTTTTGGGATGTACCTTACCAAACACCTGCAGCAACTGGAAAGACCCCAAAAGTACCTCACCAAGAGGATCAAAGGGCTCAAACAGATGCCATATGCTGCCCGGTTAAAGAAACTCCAGCTGTATTCAGTGGCATACCACCTGCTCAGAGGTGACCTGTGCCTGACGTATAAGGCCATGTCCAACCCAGAATTAAGGGACATGCTGCACCTCAAAAAATCCAAATCCCATCGAGCTACACGCTCGAGAGACTTACTGAAATAAATAGGACATGCTGGAGGGACAGATTCATAACCCAGAGGCTCCCTTCACTCTGGAATAAAATCCCAGTCCAGGTTAGGCAGAGTCCCTCATTGACTCTCTTCAAGAGGAATCTTGATGAGTGGATGGGAGATCGTAGGTTTACCCCGGGTATCACTTCTGTGTCACTGTTAGACAGAGGCACAGTATACTAACCTCGAAAAAGGGCATAGCAAAATTAATTTAAAATGGGTGGCGAAAGCCAAACATACTCTGGCTAGGCTTATAAATGCCCTAGGGCAGGTAGCCTAGTATGAACCTATGATGCATTTCATTCAAAAATGTCTACTATAAGATCACATAACTGTAAAATCAGATGCATAATGCATGAAATTTAAGTCAATTACATCAGCTCACATTATTATATAAATCCTTCAACAGTGATTTTATGCTTACAGGGGTAAGCTTTAAAACATAGAATTCTCTTTAATTCTACATGCTCAGTCATGTTGGATAAATCACTACCTCTCAAGCATTCGTATATGACTTGAAGAATCAAGAACTTGAAAGAATTTGTTTCACTAATATGCTTATAAAGTGCATTGGTGCAAATTTTCTTTCTTATGTCAGAAACATGATTACTTGTCTGTTCTTTCAACTTAAGATTTGTATTGCCCACATAGTAGGCTTCACATGCCACACACTAAGTTCTTGGTATCACGAGTCCCATAAGCATTCAAATTAAATTTTGTACCATACACTGGATGTTGTATAAATTTGTCTGTTAATATAAGAACAAAATATGCATTTATTACACTTATATGTGCCAACTTTAAAACTAAAACAATTTGTTAAAACCTTTGGTTGCTCTTTATAAAGTACAGTTTTGTACCTACCATAAATGTAGATGTTCGAGTTTTCACCCTGCCGCAGTCATCACACTTGGGTTATCCTGCCATCAGGCGGTCCCGCAGTCGGCCTGAGTTCCAAAGTCTTGGTCTGGCGTCGGTTGCTGTCACTTCTTCCCTGACGTCAATGCGCCAGGGGTATATAAGAGGCATCCGACGCCATTTTCTTCAGTTTTTCTTGCCCCAGATGTCAGGTGCCCCATAGGTAGGCAATATATATATATATATAGCTATATAAAAAAAATACATATAAAAATAAAACAATACCTTCAGGCACAAGCAAATACACCACAGAGGTTGTATAGGATAGAATGGTATAGATAAGTCCAGCTAGTTCAGAGGGGATGGAGGGAGGGTAACCTGGGCTGCAGCAGGGTGAACACTTGAACATCTACATTTGTGGTAGGTACAAAACTGTACTATGTTCATCGTGTTACCCTGCTGCAGTCATCACACTTGAGCTGAATCCCAAGGATGGGTGGTGGAGATAAACAGGGTTAGAAGAAGCTATTAGGCCCTGCAAAACTGCAGTGGCAAAACCAGCTCTCGTCTTAGAATATAGAGGTAAGTGATAGTGTTTGGTGAAGGTGCGCACTGAACTCCAAGTTGCAGCTTCCAGAATATCCTTGGTTGGCACCCCCCTGAGAAAGGCTGCTGATGTAGCTGTAGCCCTGGTGGAGTGGGGCCTAATGTTAGCAGGTACCGGGTTCCCATGATGCGTGTAGCAGAAATGTATGCAATGTCCTATCCATTTTGAAATGGTCTGTTTTGAGATAGCTTTTCCTTGTGATCCTGCAGCATAGGCTACAAAGAGCTGGTCAGATTTTCTGAAAGCCTTAGTTTTATCCAAGTAGTAACATAATTGCCTGTGAATGTCCAAAGAGTGCAGGAGTCTTTCTCCTTTGTTCTGGGGATTTGGGAAAAAGGTGGGCAAATGAATGGTTTGGTTTAGGGCCACACTGGATACCACCTTTGGCATAGAGGAAGGGTTAGTTCATAGAGAGACTCTGTCTTGATGAAAAATGAGGAAAGGCTCCACTGCCATTAGTGCCTGTAGCTCTGAGACTCTTCTAGCTGAAGTTATTGCTAGTAGCAGGGCAGTTTTCCATGAAATCAATTTTAAATCAGCTGAAAAAGCTGGTTCAAAGGGCGGCAGTGTAAGCTTTTCCAGAACAAAGTTGAGATCCCAAGTAGGTGTTGGTGCTCTCCTGGGCGGTCTTATGTTCTTAGCCCCTCTGAGGTACTGTCTTAGGAGTGGATGTGAAAATAAAGGAGGATCCGTGTTGTAATGAGCTGAAATTGCTGAGGCGTGGATCTTAATAGATGAAAAGGAAAGTCCTTTGTGCAACATCTCAGTTAAATATTGTAGAATCTGAGGAATGTTTGGATCTAGGGGATTTTGGCCTTTAGCCTGATTCCATGCGCAAAATCTTTTCCATTTGTCTGAATAGGTTTTCCTGGTGCTGGGCCTCCTGGCCTCCAGAATGACATCCATAACAGCTTTGGATAGAAGTGTTGGCTGGTTGTTTAGGTAATTTGCCATGCAGCCAGGTTTAAAGTCTTGATCTCGCTGTGTAGAATCGGATTGTCTCGCGGGGTGAGCAGGTGTGGAATTTGTGGTAAAATCCGTGGTGGGCCGTGGGTCATGTTCCTTAGAATTGGATACCAGTGCTGGCGTGGCCAGTCTGGTGCAATGAGTATCATTTGTGGTCTCTCTGATCTGACTTTCAGCAGTACCTTTGCTTGAAGTGGCAGTGGAGGAAAGGCATACACTGTTAATGTTTTCCAACTGAATGAGAGGGTGTTCCTCTTTCCAAGCTTGTGGATGGAATGTCCTTGTGCAAAATTTTTGAAGTTGGTAGTTTTGGGGGTGGGCAAACAGATCCATGTCTGGGCGTCCCCATTTTTGAGTTATCATTGCAAATACTTGTGGATCTAGTTTCCACTCATGGGGATCCATGATGTTTCTGCTTAGGTCATCTGCCAAAGTGTTTTTCTTTCCTGGCAGGAATTGGGCTTGTAATTGAACTTGGTAAGACAGTGCAGTGTTCCACAAGGTCATTGCTTGCCTGCGTAGAGGGTAGGAATGTGTGCCCCCTTGCTTGTTTATGTACCACATTGCTGTGGTATTGTCCGTCTTTATTATTAGTTGTCCTGGGTGTAAGAGGTCCTTGAAAGCTGTTAGGGCATTCTGTACTGCTAGCATTTCTTTTTGATTGATATGCAGATGTCTTAGATCTGTAGTCCATTTGCCCTGAATGCACTGTCCTGCCATGTGTGCTCCCCAGGCATAGTCTGATGCATCTGTTGTCATAGTTTGCCTGGCTGTGGGTAAGGTGAAAGGCTGACCCTTGTTGAGGTGACATGCCTGTGCCCACCATAGAAACTCCTGTTGGAGGCAGGGAATGAGTGGTATCATTGTTTCCAAGCTGTGGCTGTGCTGAGTCCATACGCTTTTCAGGTACCATTGTAATTTCCTCATATGCAGTTTTGCAAATGGTATTAGTAGTATGCAAGATGCCATGAAACCCAAGGCCTGCAGAATTTTTCTTGAAGGGAGTTGGGTCTTTGTTGCCATTGTTTTGAAGTATTGAGTCAGCTGTTGTTGCTTGTCTGGCGTGAGATAAGCCATCTGGGCCGTTGTATACAAGCTGGCACCCAGGAATATTATGTTTTGTGAGGGCACTAGTTCTGATTTCTTTTCGTTTACTGTGTACCCTAGGCAACTTAGAAGGTGTTTGACAAATGCCAGATGCTTTAAAAGAATGTCCTTGCTTTCTGCTTGAATAAGGCAGTCGTCCAGGTATGGGTATATTTGAATTCCTCTTTGCCTGCATTATGCAATTACTGGTGCCAGGCATTTTGTGAAGACCCTGGGCGCAGTAGATAAGCAAAGGGCAGTGCAGAGAATTGATAATGGGTTGAACTTGCAATGAAGCGGAGGTATCTTCTGCAATTTTGACTGATAGGGACATGCAGGTATGCCTCCTTGAGGTCCAACGTTACTAGCCAAGCATTCTTTCCCAGCATGGGAAGAAGCTGCTGTAGTGTTAGCATCTTGAATTTTGGTACTTGTAGATAGATGTTCGGAATTGAAAGATCCAGAATGGGTCTCCATGCTTTGTCTTTTCTTGGGAGTAGAAAGAGTCGAGTAAAATCTTTGTCCTTGCTCCTGTGTAGGTACCTGTTGAATGGCTCTCATGTCCATGAGAGCTGTAATTTGTTTGTGTGCCTCTGCCCATTGATTTGGTGGCATGTTTGGCATTCCTTTTATCCTTGGTAAGGTATGAAAGTGGAATCTGTATCCTTGGGAGACCATGTTTAGGACCCATTTGTCTTTTGTGATGATTTGCCAGTTGCCTGCAAAAAGAGCTAATTTTCCTCCCAAGGGAGCTGCCAAGAGAAATTTGCTTGGTAGTTTGAGGATTGAGTCATTGTGTTTGTCTTCTGCTAGCTTGGGGCCTGTCCTCTCCTCCTTTCTCGGTAGCAGTACCCCATTGGCGAGGTTTGTAAGGGCCTTGTGACTGAACTCTGCCCCTTGGGCGTCTGTATTTGCCCCTCTGTGATCTGTCCGAAGCTGGAAATGACCATTTTTTTGTTGGGCAATTTCTGCTGAAACGAGGGGGTTGTACCTGTAAAAATAATCCTTGACCGTCTGCATAGACTTTGCCTTAACCTCCATTTTCTTTAAAACCTGTTCTACTTTGACACCAAATAATACATCCTGCTATAAAGGTGCATCCAATAATTTTGCTTTAACATGATCAGGCAGGGTTTGTTCTTTTAACCAAGCATGTCTACGTATAACAGAGCCAGTAACAGCTGCTCTACAGGAAGCTTCCAATAAATCAAATCCACATTGTAAAATATGTTTGCCCACCTGTTCGGCTGCATGCAACAAATGCATTTCCTTGAATTCCGACTGTTCAGAATGTGTGCTCATTTTTTTTTTTGTTTTAATTGAGACATTAGGAATTGCTGATATTTCAGCATGTGAAACTGACAATTTAATGCTCTCATAGCCAGAGTAGCTGAGGTGTATATCTTCTTACTCCATCTATCTAGGGCTCTGGAATCCCTTTCAGAGGGTACAGGATTTTTAGCCATAGAAGCTTTAGCCCCTTTGGGACCCTGGGAAATTGTTTCTGGGTCAGCCACAGGGCTTTTATAAAGGAATTTGTGTGAGTCAGGTACTCTGTAGTACCTGTCTGGTTTGGCTGGAGCAGGAGGTAGAGAGTCTGGATTTAGACTAGACTCCAAGTAAACATCATCCACAATGTCTAAAACTGAAGGGATAGCAAGTGGTCTGTGCTGGGGTAGTAAAAGGAACTATTGGAGCCTTTTCTTAGAATTAGAGTAGTCCTGGCCTTCCCAGTGGAAATGTTCCCTCATGGTATGTAAAGATTCCCCAAAGGAGTAGTCTTCAGGGGGAGATGCTGAGGGAATAGAGTCTTCAGCATCAGAGTCTTCATAAGGGGGAAAAGTGTAATCCTGTTCCTCAGAAGAATCCGAGGAAATTGAAACCTGGTCAGAGGAAGTATAATCCTCCTCTTGTCTTGGTCTTTTATCTGGAGGGGGATGGGAACCCCTGATTAGGGTAATCAAATCTTCAGCCATCTTAAGCATCTGTTTCTTAGGCACTGTAGAGTGATGTACAGTCTTTTTTGGCTTTAATGGAGTTTTAAGCTTAGCATAAGATTTAATGGTTAGTGTAGTCGGTCTGAAGACACCTTCTGCAACCGAAGGTGTTTCTACTGCACCGGGATCTCTTTCTGCTCCGGTGTCAGAAGGGCCTAAAGAAGATGGCTGCAACGGCCTAGTACACTCCGCTTGAGAATCCGCAGCTGTCTGGGGTTCCAATTCTGCGGTCGTCAGGGGCTGCCTAGGCGCCTCACTGAAAACCGGAGAACCGGCGGCAGGCCCAACAGAGGCCTCGGAATCTGGCTTGTTCCTTGGCTGCCTGTCCTTATCCTTGTGTTTTTTTATGCATGCCAGTCGGCTGCTCCGACGGCATGATATAATTAAATTTTCTACCAAAGTAATGTCGTGCGAAGTCAAAATGGCGTTTGATAGTTCGTTTATTAAACCTAGCACAAAACTGACAAGCTGTGACGTTGTGGTCTGGGCCTAGGCAAGGAATACAATAAGAATGGAAGTCCTTATGAGGTATTTGCTTCCCACAAGAAATGCAATTGTTAACTTTGTCTGACATCGAACTGAGGCAAGAAAAGGTTCCCCAATGGGGTGCTTAGCTTTATTGAAGACTTCGGACTGAAATTCAATTCGAAAATCTCAGGTGTTGGCCGACCGGCACTTGCGAACTGCTTCTGCTTCGGGCCACACACGGCAAGAAAGACTGAAGAAAATGACGTTGGATGCCTCTTGTATACCCCTGGCGCACTGACGTCAGGGAAGAAGCGACAGCAACCGACGCCGGACCAAGACTTTGGAACTCAGGCTGGCTGCGGGACCGCCTGACGGCAGGATAACCCAAGTCTGATGACTGCAGCAGGGTAGCACGATGAACATCATAACTTGCCCTTTAAATTATAACATCTTTTTTTTTAACCAAAGGAGGGAGTACTGGTGAAGGAGGCAGGGAATTTAAGTGCAGAGCAAGTCAGCCACACGGGCAGTTTCATCAGGTAATGCAAAAGATGCTCAAAACATAACCTGTTGCAAATCTGGCGAAACAACAAGGCCTTTTCAGTTCACTGGTAACTTTCTCATCAACTTTATACTGTCATATTCACCAACTTTACTTGCATGTTTCCAGATATTTTTTTCTGAGAATGTCCTAGATGGAAGTCAAGGACTCACCTCATTTGTATGTGCTAAAACAGATATTCAGCACAAATAATTATCAGTGCAAGCATACCTTGTACATCTCAGTAAACTCCCGTCATTGGAACTGCGTTGTTTCTGACTGGGATAGTTAGAAAGGCATACCGGTCTGCCTGCTGGTTCTCTGATCCATTGCTCTCAACATCAACTTCCCATTCTTTTATGAGCAGGGATCTTGTTAATGCAAATTCCAAAATTACTTTATTTCATTAACAATTAAGATGCCATGCATACATTATCTAGACATTATTGATTTCCTAGAACAAACCTCTCCTGTTTTACATGCTAAGGAAGCACGTGGATGAATCCAGTCTCCTGTTTAAAGTTCATTTTGGATTTATACATACTAATGATAAGCTCAATACTTTATATTGAAACTATTCCTTATCAAAGATTCATAATCAGAGTATAGGCAAATTGAAAGGACTAGGGAGAGCCAAAGTGAAAGACCTGCCCTGGTAGAGCTTTTAGAAGAATCTAGAACAGACGTGGTTATTAAAAAAACGGGGGGGGGGGGGTAATTAGTAGGACATATAAAATACAGGACGCCATTTTCTTCATTCTTTCTTGTCGCGCGGTGCCTGAAGCAAAAACAGTTCGCAAGTGCCGGTCGGCCGACTCCTGAGATTTTCATTCCGAATCCAGAACCGAAGTATTCTACAAAGCTAAGTACCCCTTTAGGGAAACTTTTTCTTGCCTCAGACCGATGTCAGTAAAAGTTAATAACTGTTTTTCTTGTGAGAAGCAAATACCTCATAAGGATTTCCATTCCTATTGTATCCCATGCCTAGGCCCAGACCACGACGTCACTGGTTTTTGGTTTTGTGCTAGGTTTAACAAGCACACTATTAAACGTTGGTTTCATTTTGCCCAACATTATTTTGGCAGAAAATTTAATTACACCATGCCGTCAGAACTTCCGACGACTGGAATACATAAAAAGCGCAAAGGCGAGGACAGGCATCCGAGACCCAAACCAGACGACGAAGCCTCTTCTAGGCCGGTCGTCGGTTCTCTGGTTTTCAGCGAGGCGCTTTCGCAGCCCCTGATGACCACTTCTGCAGAACAACAGGCCGCCTCCAACTCCCACGTGGAGATGGCTGGGCCTTTGGACGCACAAGTTTTTCAGCCTACCGAGGCTAACCCTTCAGAGGGATCTGGAGTAGCTGAGCAACCCGCAACTTCAGAGGGTGTTTTCAGACCTACTCAGTTAACCATTAAACCCCCTGCTAAGTCTAAGCCTCCTTTAAAAACAAAGAAACAAATCCAGCATTCTCCAGGCCAGGCTTCCATGCCTAAGAAACAAATGCTCAAAATGGCCGAAGACCTAATCACTCTGATCAGGGGGTCCCATCCCCCTCCTGATAAAAGGCCCAGACAGGATGTAGACTATGACTTATCCGACCAGGTGTCCATTTCTTCAGCTTCATCCTCAGACCTAGGATATTCTATACTCCCTTATGAGGACTCTGATGCTGAGGAATCAATTCCATCAGTCTCTCCGCCTGAGGACTACTCATTTGGGGAAACCTTACATACCATGAGGGGGCATTTCTATTGGGAAGGCCAGGATTACTCTGAATCCAAGAAAATGCTCAGAGTCTTCCTTTTATTACCTCAGCACAGACGCCTTGCTATTCCGCCAGAGTTAGACATTGTGGATGATGTGTATACTGAATCCAGCTTAAATCCTGACTCCTTATCTCCAGCCCCAGTTAAACCTGACAGATACTACAGAGTCCCTGACTCGCACAAATTTCTGTATAAAAGCCCTGTTGCTGACCCTGAAACTATTTCTCAGGGACCCAAAGGGATTAAGGCCTCATCAGCAAAAAATCCAGTCCCCTCTGACAAGAGATTCCAGAGCATTGGACAGATGGGGAAAGAAAGTATATACGTCTGCAACCTTAGCAATGAGAGCCTTAAATTGCCAGTTTCACATGCTAAAATACCAGCAATTTTTGATGTCTCAGTTAAAACAAAAAATGCTTCCAGATTCAGATCCTCCTAATTTTAAAGAAATGCAGGATTTATTGCATGCAGCTGAACAAGTGGGAAAGCATACTTTGCAATGTGGTTTTGATTCTTTAGAGGCCTCCTGTAGAGCAGCAGTTACAGGCTCTGTCATTAGTAGGCATGCTTGGTTAAAAGAACGTACGTTACCAGATCATGTTAAAGCAAAATTATTGGATGCACCTTTGCAGCAGGATGTGTTATTTGGAGTTAAGGCAGAAGAGGTATTAAAGAAAATGGAGGATAAGGCAAAATATATGCAAACGGTAAAGGATTTCTTACAGGTTCAGCCACCAAGATTTAACAGAAATTGGCCAACAAAGAATTGGTCCTTTCCTGTTAGACAGACCTCAAAGGGGCAGATACAGACGTCCAAGAGGTAGAGGTCAACCACAAGGCCCTTACAGGCCTCGGCAATGGGGTGCACCAGGCCAGTAAGAAGGAGAAGACAGGCCCCAAAAGCAGCCTTAGTGACTTCTTCATTACAGCTGCCAAACAGCTCTTTCTTGGCAGCCCCCTTGGGAGGAAAACTGCCACTTTTCTATCACAATTGGCATTGGATCACCAAAGACAAATGGGTTCTCAACGTTGTATCTCAAGGTTACAGGTTCCACTTTCACACTCTGCCAAGGTTAAAAGGAATGCCAAATCTGCCACCAAATCGATGGGCAGAGGCTCAAAAACAAATTACAGCACTCCTGGAAATGAGAGCTATTCAAGAGGTACCACCACAAGAGCAAGGACAAGGATTTTATTCAAGACTCTTTCTGGTTCCCAGAAAGGACAAAGCCTGGAGGGCCATTCTGGATCTTTCTTCTCTAAACACTTACCTGGATGTTCCGAAATTCAAAATGTTGACACTACAGCAGCTTCTTCCTTTGCTGGGCAAGAAAGCTTGGCTCGTGACCTTGGACCTCAAGGAGGCATACCTGCATGTCCCTATCAGACAAAACTGCAGAAGATACCTCAGATTCATAGCAGGTTCACTGCACTATCAATTCTCTGCACTGCCCTTTGGCTTATCTACTGCGCCCAGGGTCTTCACAAAGTGCCTAGCAGCAGTAATTGCATTTTGCAGACAGAAAGGAATTCAAATTTATCCGTACCTGAACAACTGCCTGATTCAAGCAGAGAGCAAGGACATTCTTCTAGAGCATCTGGCATTTGTAAAAAAGTTTAGTTGCCTGGGGTACACAGTAAATGAAAAGAAATCAAAACTAGTGCCCTCACAAGAGATAATATTCCTGGGTGCCAGCTTGAACACAACGGCCCAGATGGCTTATCTCACGCCTGACAAGCAAGGACAACTGACAATACTTTCGATTAATGGAAACAAAAACTCAACTCTCTGCAAGAAAATTTCTGCAGGCCTTGGGTTACATGGCATTTGTATACTACTAATTCCATATGCCAGACTGCATATGAGGAAACTACAATGGTACCTAAAGAGTGTATGGTCTCAACACTGTCAAAGTTTGGAAACAGTTATACCACTAATTCCTTGCCTTCAACTGGAGTTTCGATGGTGGGCTTAAGCTTGTCATGTCGGCAATGGACAGCCTTTTACTCAACCCACAGCCAGGCAAACACTGACAACAGATGCATTGGATTACGCCTGGGGAGCACACATGGCAGGAAGATGTATTCAGGGCAAGTGCCCAGCAGAACAAAGGCAATCAATCAAAAAGAGAGGTTAGCTGCACAAAATGCCCTTATAGCTTTCAAGGACCTGCTGCATCCAGGACAACTATTACTAAAGACAGACAACACCACAGTTATGTGGTACATAAACGAGCAAGGGGGCACTCATTCCTACCCCCTCTGCAGACAAGCCATGACCTTGTGGAACACAACTCTAAACTACCAAGTTCATCTGCAAGCACAATTCCTGCCAGGAGAGAAAAACACACTGGCAGACGACTTAAGCAGAAACATCATGGATCCCCACGAATGGGAATTGAATCCACAAATATTCAGAATGATAACACAGAAATGGTGGAGCCCAGACATAGATCTGTTTGCATCCCCAATGAACTGCCAGCTACAGAAATTCTGCACAAGGAGTTACCATCCACAAGCATGGAAAGTGGATGCCCTCTCATTCAGCTGGAAAAACCTACAAGTATACGCTTTCCCTCCACTACCTCTTCTTCCAAAGGTTCTCATAAAAGCCAGGCAAGAAGAGCCAAAGATGATCCTGATTGCTCCAGACTGGCCACGCCAGCACTGGTACCCAATCTTAAAGAATTTAGTGCAAGAACCACCCTGGATATTGCCTCAAATCCCACATCTGCTGACTCAGCACAACAATCGGATACTTCAGTCCGCTAAAGACCTTAAACCTAGCTGCATGGAAAATTCCTTAGTCAAGCAAGCACTGTCTCTCTCCAAAGCTGTTATGGATGTCATTCTGGAGGCCAGAAGGCCTAGTACCAGGAAAGCCTATTCGGATAAATGGAAGAGATTCTGTGCCTGGAACCAGGCTCACAGCCTTGACCCTCTTGTCCCAAACATTCCTCAGATTCTACAATATTTAACTGAGATGACAAAGGCCTCTCTTTTTCATACATCAAGATCCACGCCTCTGCCATCTCTGCTCATTACAACACGATCCACCAATTTTCTCTAATCCTTTGCTAAAACAGTACCTCAGAGGGGCTAAAAACATAAGACCACCCCGTAGAGCACCTACTCCAACTTGGGGCCTCAACGTTGTTTTGGAAAAATTAACTTTACCTCCCTTTGAGCCAGCTAACACAGCAGAATTAAAATATATTTCTTGGAAAACTGCTCTTCTCCTGGCAATAACATCAGCTCGAAGAGTTTCAGAATTACAGGCACTAATGGCAGTGGAATCTTTCCTCATTTTACACCAAGACAGGGTGTCCTTAAGAACTAACCCTACATTTATGCCAAAGGTGGTTTCAAGTGTGGCTCTAAACCAAACTATTCATTTGCCAACTTTTTATCCAAAACCACAGAATAAAGGGGAGAGACTACTGCATTCTTTGGACATTCACAGGCAGTTACGCTTCTACTTGGACAAAACCAAAGCTTTCAGAAAATCTGAGCAATTACTGGTAGCATATGCTGCAGGAGCACAGGGAAAATCCATTTCAAAACAGACTATTTCAAAATGGATAGGACATTGCATACGTTTCTGCTACACACACCATGGGAAACCTATACATAGCAGCATTAGATCTCACTCCACCAGGGCAACAGCCACTTCAACTGCCTACCTCAGAGGAGTGCCTACCAAGGATATTTTGGACGCAGCAACATGAGGACTGTGCATACCTTCAGCAAGCATTACCATCTGCCTTTATACTCTAAATCCAGAGCTGGCTTCACCACTGCTGTGCTGCAGGGACTTACAGCCACACCTAATGCCTTATAGAACCAGCCACCCTACCTCAGCTTTGGGATTCTACCCAAGTGTAATGACTGCAGCAGTGTAACACGATGAACATAGTACAGTTTTGTACCTACCATAAATGTAGATGTTCGAGTGTATACACTGCTGCAGTCCAGGTTACCCTCCCTCCTTCCCCTCTACTTGCTGGTATGTACCTATATCTTCTACCCTTTACTGCCTATGGAGAGAGTTTGCTGGTTACTAAAAGTTGTTGTTTGCTTTTCCTATCTATGTTTTATAAGCAATTTGAATTGCCTACCCATTTGGGGGCACCTGACATCTTGGGCAAGAAAAACTGAAGAAAATGGCGTTGGCTGCATCTTATATAACCCTGTCGCACTGACGTCAGGTAAGAGGCGACAGCAACCGACGCCGGACCAAGACTTTGGAACTCAGGCCGACTGGGGAACTGTCTGACAGCAGGATAACCCAAGTGTAATGACTGCAGCAGTGTATACACTCGAACATCTACATTTATGGTAGGTACAAAACTGTACTTTCCTGGGAATGCTAACTATGGAAAAAATACTGTGATACATTTTTGGGTACCTTGGTTGAGGTTTGTGTGGTATTTACAGATTTTATTGAAGCCCTAAACTTCTGTTGTGTCCACATTGCCTGCCAGCCGAATTCTTTGGAATCGTTAAGATCTGATGTTGTTAATCTTCATTTATTCCTTACTCTTGAGATTCGGTTCTGAGGTCGGAACCGAGCCAACCTTTTTTTTCAAGCTTGCTTCAGCCACAAACCTCTCAAGCTAAGATTTTACCCAACATGCTCTTCTCCTTGTTACCTCAGATCTAGTTTGCCACGTTGCTGTTCAGCTGTGTCGAGACGTTCCTCTCCAGCTAAGTGCATATTTTGATCATTTTTTTTTTGAGTTTTTTCTCACAAAATTCTTAGATCTGTAGTAGTTAACTTCATTTGATCAGCAACCCGTGGGTATCTGATCTGTCTTGGATCCGAGCTGGCAGCTTTCCAAGCTAGAGATCCAAGCTCCTCCTGCTTACCCATAATACCCTGCTGCCTCCCTCCAGCCCAGATCTCGTTTGCCGTGGCTTCTATAAGCACGAGTGACGAGCTCTTGGCTATTAGGTAAGAGAAAGTGTAGGAAACTACTCTAAAATTTTATCGCCTTTAATTGCGGTTTAAGTGTGTGTGCGTTTAGATCCCTTGGGTAGTTTAATTTAGTTTAGTTTAATTTTAGTGTATTCCCCTTCCCCTTACTGTGTGCTAGGGAGTGTACTTGTGTTTGTCATGGCCGAAGGCCCTAAGGCCATTTTTTCTAAATGCTCTGAGTGTGGTCATAAGCTGTCCCCAGCCGATGGCCACACTCAGTGCCTTCTTTGCCTGGGGGTTGCACATTTAACATCTGGCTGCCAGATTTGTGCTGCCTTTAACCTCCGGGCTCTGAGAGACGGGAGGAACAAGTTAATCCTAGCGGGTCTCTTACCTGCGGATTCTACTTCTTCCACCTCTCCCTCAGTGGCGCCAGTCGCTGCTGTTCAGCCATCAGTTCCCCCTCCGCTGGTTGGGACTCAACCTCCCACTGTTTCCCAGGGAGAGAGGGACTCTGCTAAAAAAAAGAAGAGGCATAGAGACTGGGAGAAAGAGACAGACAGAGAAAGGCATAAGAGTCACAAGCGGCGGGCTGACTCAGCCCCTTCGGCCCTGCCGGCTAAGCATCTCTGTTCCCTCTTGAAGGTCCCTGGGTCCTCCCCCTCTCGGCTCCGTTCCCCACGTTTCTCTCTGGAGCCAGAGGAGTTCCGGTCACCTTCAAGGTCGTCCAGGCGGCCTTCTCGGCCAGCCTCAGCGACCTCTTCTAGATCTACGAGGAGTCTTTCCGACGCAGACTTGGACCTGATGATGCGTCGCTTCCTTCAGGCCCAGATGCAGATGGGAGTGCTCTTGCCCCCCCCCCCTTCTTTGCCCCCATTGCTCCTTCTCCGATCCGTTATCGGGTTTCGGAGCAGTCGGATCCGAGTAGCCTTGGAGCTGGGGAGTCGGTGCCAATAATAATCGCTACTTCGCCGGCCTTGCCCTCGAGTTTATCGGGTCCTTTTTCGGATCCGAGCTCTCGGGGCCGGGAACAGAGCTTCGGATCCTCAGGGGTAAGTGCGTCTTCAGCTCCGATGCGGTCGGAGCACACTTCCATTTCGGGGTCCGATCGCTTCAGCATCGGTGCCACTCCACACATCAGATCCGAGGGGCCTGCTCTCGGATCCCAGGGAGAGTGGTTCACCTTCGGCTTTCGACGTGGTGGAGAGGGTGCTCTCGAAGGGTTCGAGGTCCCCGGTTCGTGCTATGGATCCACCCGCCATTCCCTTGCAGATGGGCCTGTCTTCCATCATCCGGCCCCAGGGACAGCCTGCGTCTATGCCCCAGCTAGTTCCTGAGAGGAGCATGAACCCCATTGGTGAGCCCTCATCGGACAGTCCCACCAAGGAGGTCCCTCACAAACGGAAGACACTGACTTGGAGGAAGGGGAAGGTTCCCCCAGGTCACCCCCCCCAAGGACATCTCCTTTAGAGACATTATGGAGATGCTGCGCATTAGAGGGGGGTTTTCAGCCCAGAAGCCTTCCTCGGATGAGTCAGTGTTTCTGGAGGCGTTTGACGCAGGCCCGTCTACCTCTTGGGTGTCCCCTCCAGCCGACCCCCTGGTAGACCTAATTACTACCAGGGCATGGAAGGAGCCGGACACTGTGGAGCCAATCCCTAGCAAACCAGATAAAATCCTCAGCCCCCCATCAGACAAGCCAGCGTGGAGTAAAGGTTCCCCAGTAGATGCTATGGTGGTGGCGGCTGCCACCAAGAAGGAACTGGCGCAGGAGAGTTCCTCGGTCCATCCTCCTGACAAGGAGTCTCGGATGATGGATCGCATCGGAAAGCGGATGTTTGCTTCAGCCACCTTTTCCATAAGGGCGCTGAATTACCTGGCACATGTGATTAGGCTTCAGCGGGATCTTATAAAAGAGTACGCTGGGTCTCCCCCGGAGTCCATAGCGGCCGAGGATAAACGAACTTTCTCAGCTCGCATGGCCACTCTAAAATTGATATTCAACACTTCTGTGCGGCTTCTCTCCCATGCCACGGAGGGGCCGGCTAAACCCAGCGCAGCAGGTATCGCCTTACGGCATCACGTCTGGCTCCGACTTTGTGACTTTGCGGAACCCTTAAAGGCGTCCTTTGCGAACACTCCCTTTGACGGTTCTGTGCTGTTTGGCAAGACCATCCGTAATACGCTACTCCAGAGCGAGAAAGACATGAAGACGCTGTCTGCTGTCAGAATCTGCTTCTTGGCTCCTCAAAGGTCCTTTTCTAGGAACCAGAGAGGACAAAAGAAGATGTGGTTCCGGAAGTCTCACCAGTCCTGTCCCGCTCCGGACCCTTCGTCCTTCAGAGGCAGGGGAGGACAAGGTGGACGCCGGCCCAGAGGCAGAGGGGGGCCGAAGGATTTCAGGTCGAGGGAACCTTTCTCCGATCGACCCGCACAGCAACCCTGAGGGGTTGCCAGACTGCTCCTCTCTGGAGGCAGTCGGGGGGGGGCGTTTCTCAGAACACCTAGCACATTGTGGGAGTCCATCACTACAGATAGCTGGGTGCTCTGAATAATATCCAGAGGTTACTCTGTCCCCTTCATAAATCTTCCCCCTCGGTTGAGGCGCCTCCCCGATGTCCCACCCAGTCAGAGGGAGGCACCGGCTTCAGAAATAAAGAAGCTGCTAAGAAAAAAGGCCATCCAGCACGTCCCCCCCCAGGACAGTCCAGGTCGGGCAATTACTCCAGGTTCTTTTTGGTGCCAAAAAAGACGGGGGACTTAAGACCAATTCTTGACCTGTCTACATTGAACCTATTCATTGCCAAGGAGAAATTCCAGATGGTCACTCTTCAATCTATTCTCCCCCTCCTGCAGGAGAACGACTGGATGTGCTCCATAGACCTCAAGGATGCGTACTACCACATTGTCATGGACATGCGATCCAGGAGGTTTCTCCGCTTTCGACTGGGGGCCAGTCATTATCAGTTCAGGGTCCTCCTTTTTGGCCTCACCAAAGCCCCCAGGGTATTCACCAAGGTCATGGCAGTTGTAGCGGCCCACCTGAGACTTCAGGGAATACATGTCTTTCCATACCTGGACGACTGGCTCCTCGCCGCTCCCACCAGGCATCTGCTATGCTTAGCTAGGGATTGCTTCCTACTCTTGGCCTGTCAGTTGGAGATCACCATAAATTACAAAAAATCATCCCTTCAGCCTGTTCAGGTCCTGGATTTCATAGGGGCCAGAATAGACGCACTTCAGTCCCAGGCCTTTTTGACAGAGGACAGGCACTGCACCTTAACTCTCCATGTATTAGCGCTTCTGCAGTCTCCGGCCCCACCAGCGGAATTAGTCCTGAGAGCCCTATGGTCAATGGCAGCTGCTATCAACCTTTCACCACTAGCCCGCTTGAACATGAAGGTTCTTCAATGGACCTTACAGGTCCAGTTGTCCATCCTTCGACATCCGTTGGACTCCCTGATTCCCCTCAGCAGAGTTTGCAGGGACTCCCTACTCTGGTGGCTCCATTCCCGAGAGTTTCGGGAAGGGCGACCGTTTTTGATGCCTCAAACCCAAGCCACGGTGGCCACGGACGCTTCTCGCCTGGGGTAGGGGGGGCATTGCATGGGCAGGACTGTCCAAGGCACGTGGACTCCAATAGAGACCGTTCTGCATATCAATGATGTCTTTCAAGGATGCAACTGCAGTCCTGACATATGGGTTGTCCTGCCTCAGGCAGCCCTTCGGTCGGCCGGATTCCAAAGTCTGGGTCCGGCGTCGGCTGATGTCGCCCTTTCCCCAACGTCCGAGCGCCTGGGGTATAAAAACGTCAGCCGACGCCATCTTCTTCAGTCTTTCTTGCCGCGTGGCACCCGAAGCAGAAGCAGTTGGCAAGTGCCGGTCGACCAGCTCCTGTGTTTTCAGCTACTGAAGTCTTCAAAAAAGCTAAGTACCCCGTTGGGGACGTTTTCTTGCCTCAGCCGATGTCAGATAAAAGTGACAAAGTTAATAATTGTTTAACTTGTGGGAAACAAATACTTCATAAGGATTTCCACTCTTACTGCTTACCCTGCCTAGGCCCAGAACACAACGTCTCGGCCTGTGCAGCTTGTGCTTCTTTCAATAAACGCACTCTTAGGCGTCGGTCAGAGTTTGCACAGGATTATTTTGGGGAAGATTTCAGTTGTATCATGCCGTCGGAGCTTCCGACAGCACATTTACCTAAAAAACAGAAGGATAAGGACCGACCCGTGGTCCGCGGTCTCGGCCGACACCACGCTTAGGCCTACCGCAAGTGTCTCGGTCTCTTCTGAGCCAGTTTCGCAACCGCTACAGACCGACGACACCGCTCCACCGGTTACTTCAGTACCGGAGGCCAGCTCGGTGCCGGTTCCTGTTCTCCCCTCTGAGACCATAGCCCAGGATATTTCTGACACCATTTCAGTGGATAAGACTACTCCAGCACGTGGGGCTGCCAGGCCTCCAGTGTCTGTCTATTAAGGCCTACACACATGCTAAGGCTGCCAAACAGGCTAAGTCTCTTCCTCCAAGATCTGTTTCTCTGGGATCCACTTCTGGTTCTCAAATTTTAAGTTTAGCTGAGGACCTTATTTCTTTAATTAGGGGTTCACAGCCTCATCCAGATAGAGGCTCTCTGCCGCCTTCTGACAAGAGGCCTAGGGTTGAGCAGGTAGACTCCCAGTCCTCCGATGAGGCCTCAGGTGATTCTGCACATTCAGACTACCAGGAGGAGGCCTTCCCGGCCTACGAGGATTCTGATGCGGAGGAATCTATTCCCTCTGCTTCTCCTCCTGAGGAGTTTTCCTCTGGGGAAACGCTTCATTCCATGAGGGAACACTTCAAATGGCAAGGCCAAGAATACTCAGATTCTAGGAAAAGGTTAAGGGAATTTTTAAAGCTACGTCAGCATAGACCCTTAGCTATTCCTCCAGTTTTAAATGTTTTAGATGATGTGTACTTAGAATCTAGTGTTTCCCCTGACTCCCTCCCCCCTGCTCCTGTCAAGCCAGACAGGTACTACAGGGTCCCAGACACACATCATTTTCTGTACAAGGCCATACTGCTGACCCTGAAACTATTTCTCAGGGGCCTAAAGGGGTTTCCTCCACTACTGCTAAGAACCCACTCCCTTCGGAAAGAGATTCTAGGGCTTTAGAAAGGTGGGGCAAGAAAGTATATACATCTTCCACCCTTTCTATGTGAGCATTAAATTGTCAATTTCGTATGATTCAGTATCAGGAATACATGTTGGATGACTTGCAAAAGAAACTGGCTTCCCCTGAACCAGTAGATAGAAAGGGGTTACAGGAATTGGTTCATAATACTTAGCAGGTTAGCAGCCATTTCCTTCAGTGTGGATATGATGCATTGGAAGCTTCATGTAGAGCAGCAATGACAGGTGCGGTCATACGCAGACATGCTTGGTTAAAGGAACAAACATTGCCAGACCATGTGAAAATTAAGCTTTTGGACGCACCACTAGAGAAACATAAGCTATTTGGTGCTACTGCACAAGAGGTTTTAAAGAAAATAGAGGAAAAGGTAAAATCAGTGCAAACAGTCAAAGATTTCCTCCAGGTACAGCCTCCAAGATTCAGCAGGAATTGGCCTTCTAAGCATTGGTCCCTTCCTGACAGACAAATTTCAAAGAGGCAAAAACAGACGTGACAGAGGTAGAGGGCAAACTCGAGGCTCCTACAGAGGATGCCAATGGCAGCCTCCAAACCAGAGAGGTGGGGCAGGACCTTCCACTGCTCCACCAGGACAATCTCAATGACTTGACTTTGACTCCGCCATCCAGGGCTCAGTTAGAAGCACCTTTGGGCGGAAAATTATCTTTATTCTCACAAAATTGGCACAATATTACAAAGGACAAATGGATACTGGAGATAATAGACAAAGGATACAGATTCCATTTTCATACACTGCCAACAAGACATGGCAGGCCAAACCTGCCACCAAATCAAAGGGCAGAGGCACTCAAACAAATAACAAACCTACTTCATATAAGAGCAATAGAAAAGATTCCTTCTGCAGAACAAGGACAAGGATTTTATTCAAGACTGTTCCTTGTTCCAAGAAAAGAAAACCAATGGAGACCCATTCTGGACTTGTCCGCACTGAATACTTACCTTATTGTGCCAAAATTCAAAATGCTGACTTTACAGCAACTCCTTCCCATGCTGGGCAAGGGGTTTTGGCTGGTAACTCTGGACCTCAAGGAGGCATACCTGCATGTCCCAATCAGACAAAGTTGCAGAAGATACCTCAGATTTCTTGCAGGCTCAGAGCATTATCAATTCTCAGCATTGCCCTTTGGCTTATCTACTGCGCCCAGAGTGTTCACGAAATGCCTGGCATCAGTAATTGCACATTGCAGACTTCAGTGGATACAAATATACCCTTACCTGGACGACTGCCTTATACAAGCGGACAGCCAACAAGCCTTGTTAAAAAACTTGGACTATGTCATTCACCTACTGCAGGCCTTGGGATACACAGTCAGTATTCAGAAATCAAATCTCATACCATCCCAACAAATACCTTTCCTGGGTGCCACACTGGACACAAACACCCAGATGGCGTTTCTGACAAAAGAAAAACAAAAACAATTACCAGAATACTTCAGAAGATTGGCAACACACACACCCAGATGACTGCAAGGAAAATCCTGCAGGCCCTGGGTTTCATGGCATCTTACATTCTTCTGATTCCACATGCAAGGCTGCATATGAGGAAACTACAATGGTATCTAAAAAGTCTATGGTCTCAGCACAGCCACAGCCTGGAAACATGATCCCACTCATTCCATGCCTTCAAAAGGAATTTCTGTGGTGGGCTCAAGCAAGCCAGATAAACAAAGGTCTGCCTTTCAGCAAGCCTCATACAAGTCAAACCATAACAACAGACGCCTCAGACCATGGATGGGGGGCGCACATGGAGGGCAGATGCATTCAAGGACAATGGACACAAAAAGAAAAACACCTGCATATCAACCAAAAAGAAATGCTGGCAGTGATACATACAATCAAGGCCTTTGAAAAGTTCATGCATCAGGGCCATCTACTAATAAAGACAGACAATACCACAGTTATGTGGTACATAAACAAGCAAGGAGGTACCCATTCCTACCCTCTTTGCAGACTGGCAATGAATCTCTGGGATATTTCCCTACAATTGAAAATAGAGCTACAATCCCAGTTTGTACCAGGGAAGGACAATGTTCTGGCAGACGGCCTAAGCAGAAACATCATGGATCCACACGAATGGATGTTGCATCCAGACATTTTCTTACAAATAGCTCAAGCATGGGGAAGGCCGGATATAGATCTTTTTGCCTCCCACTTCAATCACCATCTGAAAAAGTTTTGCACAAGGACATACCATCCTCAAGCATGGAAGGTGGACGCTCTCTCCTTCAGTTGGAACTCTCTAACACTATATGCCTTCCCACCTCTTCCTTTAATGACCAAGGTGTTACTAAAGATCAAGACAGAGCAACCGAAAGTCATACTGATAGCTCCAGACTGGCCAAGACAACACTGGTACCCACTGCTACGGAGCTTGACACACACCAATCCGTGGCTCCTTTCTCAATGGCCACTTCTTCTGACACAGCACAATTACAGGACACTACACCCCAGCTTGAAAACATTGAAGCTGACAGCTTGGAAGATTCCATGGCTGTTACTCAGGATACACTTTCCAAAAGGGTAAAAGATATCATCCTGGAGGCGCGCAGACCTTCCACTAGAAATACATACTCAGCAAAATGGAAGAGATTTCTTATCTGGAACAGCAAAAAGGGTCAAGACCCATCAGTGATGAGCATTCCACAGATCCTGGAATACTTGGCTGAAATGCTCCACAATGGCCTTTCATATGCTTCCATAAAAATACATGCTTCAGCAATATCTGCCAATTATAACACTGATCCGCCTGTATTTTCTCACCCATTGCTAAGACAGTTTCTAAGAGGTATAAAGAATGTCAACCCTCCAAGGAAACCACCAGTGCCTGCATGGGACCTCAACTTCATGCTGGAAAAAATTGACTCTTCCTCCCTTTGAACCAGCAGCATCTTCAGAGTTGCAATTTCTGTCTTGGAAGACAGCCTTCCTTCTGGCAGTAACCTCAGCAAGAAGAGTCTCTGAGCTACAGGCCCTTATGGCAATACAACCATTTCTCATTTTTCACCAGGACAGAGTTTCTTTGAGAAACAATCCATCATTCATGCCAAAGGTGGTATCCAGGGTGTCCCTGAATCAAGCTATTCACCTGCCTACCTTCTTTCCCAATCCTCAAAATAAAGGAGAGAGATTTCTGCACACCTTGGACATACACAGACAGTTGCGCTACTACTTAGACAGAACAAAGTCTTGCAGAAAATCTGACCAGCTTTTTGTAGCTTTCGCTGCTGGATTGCAGGGAAAAGCAATTTCCAAACAGACAATTTCTAAATGGATTGGAAATTGCATTCGATTCTGCTACTCTTTTTATGGAAAAATTGTGCCAGCTGACATCAGGCCACATTCCACCAGAGCTACAGCCACCTCCACAGCCTTTTTAAGAGGAGTGGCAACAAAGGATATTTTAGAAGCTGCTACATGGAGCTCCATGCATACATTTTCCAAACATTACAACCTGCCTTTATACTCCAGGTCCAGAGCAGGATTTGCCTCTGCAGTCCTGCAGGGCATTTTAGCTACACCATCTTTGTCTTAGTGCCTACCACCCCCAGGTTGGCTATGGTATTCAACCCATATGTCAGGACTGCAGTTGCATCCTTGAAGGACATAGTACAGTTTTGTACCTACCATAAATGTAGATGTCCGATAGGTATGCAACTGCAGTCAGATTTTCCCTCCCACCTACCCCTCTGTGGTATACTTTTGGGTTTCTACCCCTCATTTTAGCTACCTGGGGTAATCTTTTATGGTGTATTTGTTTTTTATGCTGTTGTACTTGTCTGGAATTTTTTCTCTATTTTTCAAAATTTAGCCTTCCTTACAGGGCACCTGGCATCTGGGGCAAGAAACACTGAAGAAGATGGCGTCGGCTGACGTTTTTATACCCCAGGCGCTCTGACGTCGGGGAAAGGGCGACATCAGCCGACGCCGGACCCAGACTTTGGAATCCGGCCGACTGAAGGGCTGCCTGAGGCAGGACAACCCATATGTCAGGACTGCAGTTGCATACCTATCGGACATCTACATTTATGGTAGGTACAAAACTGTACTTTCTGGAGATGAGGGCGGTGCTTCTAGTGTTGCAGGCTCTCCATGCCCTTCTTCCTCCGGGGACTATTGCAATTCAGACCGACAACATGTCGGTAGTCTGGTACATCAATAAACAGGGGGGGGGGGGGCAGGTCTTGCACTCTGTCGAGAGGCCATGAGAGTTTGGGAGTGGGCGATATCCACCAACCGTTTTCTGCTAGCAACGCACATTTCGGGTCGGTCCAACATTCTAGCGGACAAGCTGAGTCGAACTATCCTCTCGCCTTACGAGTGGTCTCTGAACCCCTTAGTAGCGAAACAGATCTTCCTCAGATGGGGTCAATCTTGCTGCGGTCTCTTCGCATCGCCTTCGAACGCAAAGTGCAGCGAGTTTTTCGCTCTAATTCCCCTGCCAGGGGAGAGCCCCAGACACGCTCTAGTTCATGCTTGGCCATCCGGTCTTCTTTATGCTTATCCTCCTCTCCCGTTAATGACAAAATTCCTGCAGAAAGCTCGTCTGTTGGGGAGCAAGCTGATCCTCATAGCCCCATTCTGGCCTCATCAAACCTGGTTCCCGTACCTACGGTGTCTTCTCATAGCTCCTCCTTGGATCTTGGATCCCATTCCGGATCTGATTTCTCATTCTTCAGGATTGAAAACTCCGAATCTGGACTACCTCAAGCTCACGGCTTGGTTGATCCAGTTCAGTTCAGTGGCTCCCGGTATTTCGTCTCCTGTTAAATCCATCCTGGTGGCGGCGCATAAGCCTTCTAACAGGAAGGTCTACAACAGTAAATGGAAACGTTTTTCCATCTGGGCCCGACATAGGGATTTGGACCCTTTTACGGCTCCCATTCTAGCAGTACTTGAATTTCTGTCTCACATTTTCCATCAAGGTGCCAGTTCTTCTACTGTGAAGGTTCAGATGGCGACCATTTCCCACTTCCACATCGGGGACAATCTTGGGCCCTTGGCTTCCCCTAAGATCTGTAAGACTTTCTTAAAGGGCACCTTTCTTTTAAGACCTCCTGTCAAGAATGCGGTTCCTCCATGGGACCTAACCTTAGTTTTTCAGGCTCTAACTGGTCCACCTTTAGAGCCTGCAGCTTCTGTTGACTTAAAGTTCTTATCTTGGAAAACTGCCTTCTTAATTGCTATTACCTCAGCTAGAAGGGTATCTGAACTTCAGGCCCTTTGTACCAAACCCCCGTATCTGGTCTTCCATAAGGACAGAGCATCTCTCAGGACTAATCCTTCCTTCTTACCTAAAGTGGCTTCCGAGGCTAATTTCAACCAATCCATTAATTTGCCTGTTTTCTTCCCTAACTATCAGAACAAAGGGGAGTACAGACTGCATTCGTTAGATGTGCGTAGACAATTGCACTTTTACGTGCACAGGACTGCTGCCTCTCGCAAGTCGGAGCAGCTTTTCGTTTAGTTTGCTAAGCCATCCTTGGGTAGACCAGTTACGAAGGTGACTCTAGCTAGATGGATATCCCACTGCATCTTGCTTACGTACAAAATTTCTGGTCGGCCAGAGCCCTTGGGGGTTCATGCTCACTCTACCCATTCTATGGCTACCTCTGCCGCCTTTTGGTCAAGAGTTCCCTTGGATGAAATCTGTTTTGCGGCTACTTATGCTTCTTCTCATACCTTCATTTCGCACTATAAACTAGATCCGATATCCAGAGGGAGGGCAGCCTTTGGCTCTGCAGTGCTCCGGAATATTCTTCCTTGAGGACCTCCCAAGTTTTTTGGTAGCTGGGGACTCTGTCCCACAGGTTGCTGATCAGTTGAAGTTAACTACTTCAGATAAAGAAGTTATGTACTCACCATAACATTCCATCTGAGTAGGTAACTTCATTTGTCAACAACCGACCCCCCCCCCCTCCTTCCCCCTAACCTGTTTTTTTTTTTTTCGTTACCTGAATGATAGAATGTTTTAGTTCTGTTATGCATCAGGTTAGGATATTCAGGTATTGTTTGTCTGATAATTGGGCAAACTCGATCTGAGGACTGGAGGGAGGTAGCAGGGTATTAAGGGTAAGGGGGAGGAGCTTGGAGCTCGGATCTCTAGCTTGGAAAGCTGCCGGCTCGGATCCAGGACGGATCCGATACCCACAGGTTGCTGACAAATGAAGTTACCTACTCAGATGGAACGTTATGGTTGAAAAAATATTTTGAGCTCTCTCTGCTTACTGCTTGCTGCTTCTTGCTGTGGGATGGATTTGCAGTGTTCTTAAGACACTCAGTCTTGCTGGCTAGATTCTGCTAAAATTCAAAGTCTGGTTATATTTGCATTCACAGTCTGTTGCATACAGAAACTTGCAGAATATACACTGATGAGAGAATATACTTTGCAGCATCAACTTTAGAGAGCAGTAACAAATAACTTTTTATAATAAACCAAACGGAAACACGTTGCAGGCTTAAAGTACTGTTCCAACTTTACTTCTCATATAGTACAGATGATGTGAGAGATATAACATTTACCTTAGGACTTGTGTCCCTACCATACCTCTAACATAGCTGGATTTATACAGCTCTTTATATACACTTTTTAGTCATGCATAAACATATTTTTGAGGAAACACATTGTTCTGTATTCTATTTTGGAGAATTGCTTATCCTGTAGAAACAATACTAAGCTTCCTTGTTTAACAATGTCTTGTAAGAGACCAGCTTTTCTGACAGTGTGAATATCCTGTAACAGTGTCCTGATGTCCATGTAGAAAAACATATTTTTGAGAAAACACATTGTCAGAGATCAGCTTTTCTGACAGTGTGAACATCCTGTATTTTATTTGGATCTTTGTATAAAAACATCTGTTCTTGTGTCATATCCTGTTTTTCCATGCAGAAAAACATATTTTTGAGAAAACACATTGTCACAGTGTCATAAACATATCCTGTTGTTTTAGGAAACATATTGTGTCCATTTTTTATATGCAGAATAACATGTCAGTGTTCTTTAAAAGCAGATTTTGCATTTTTGCTCTTGCATACATCCTGTTTCTGAGTCTGTAAGGGAAAAATGTCCATTCTTTAAAAGCAGATTTTGTATTTTTGCTCTTGCATACATCCTGTTTTGAGTCTGTAAGGGAAGAATGTCCATTCAGCAGATTCCTTTTCCAAGCCATGGTCATTTAGTATGACTGCTGATCACATGTTACTAAACTTTGATGTGAGAGTGTTCAATCTCGCCTTTGTTCTTACACATGGGTTCGGAGCCGATCCTCGGCTCGTCGGCTGCAAGCTCTGCATCGAGAAGAAGCTCGAGATCACCTAATACCCACAATCCCCCTCTGCCTTTACCTCAGATCTAGTTTGCCGCTGCAGCGTTCGCATCACTGGGTCGAGCTCGAGCACCTGAGATAAGATTAAGAATTTTTTTTCTTGTATTTTTTCTTGGTACTTTAGTATATAAAGTTATTTAGTGATATTTTGTGTGTGTGTGGTAAGGTTAAGGGAATCTCGGTACCGTTAAGTTGTTAAAACTAGTTCTCTTCGGGGCCTACCACCCCTTCTTGGATTTGACAACCGGATTGACTATCACTACTGGATTTGACAATTTTACCGGACTTGACTATTTTACTGGATTTGACTTTTCTCTTTTATAGTGACATGTCTGAAAAGGCTAAATCGGGGTTTAAGCGTTGCCAATGTGGGCAAAAAATGTCAGTAACTGACAATCATAGTTCCTGCGTCTACTGTCTTGGCCCTCTCCATCTGCAAGAAGACTGCTCTATTTGTCATTCTTTCAGTGGGAGGGTCATGACAGATAGGCGCAGGAAACCAATGGATAGAGGTTTGTTAAAACCTTCCTTTCAGGAGGCTCTGGATGCTTCTGACCAGGCATCCAAGTCCTCGAAGGAATCGAAGACGTCGGAGCCCAAGTCATCGGCTCCGAGCTCTTCGACTAAAGTTAGATCACCGGTTCCACAGACTTCGGGGCCGAGTGTTCAACTGTTGTCAGTTTCCGAGCCTCGAGTCTTGGAACCGGTGATGGAGCTCCCTCCCCCGACACTGTTGAGGTCGGCTCCGTCTTCGGTTCCTTCGACCCGTTCTTCTAAAGCCCTCTCCGACATCGATGTGGACCGTGTGGTGCAGAAATTATTGGAACATACGGCCCTATCCAAACTTATCTCGGTTTCCACCCAATTGGTGTCGAAACTTGAAGGCCTTCCATTATCTCCATCCCTTCCTCCTCCGAGACCTGTCCAGTCTTTGGAGCCGGAAGAGGTTGATCTACTGATTGTGGAGCCCTCGGTGCCAGAACCGTCCTTTTCTCGGTCGGCTCCGTTCACCTCGACTCCGTCGGATCCGGTACCGGAGTCTCGGAGCCGACTATCCATCCTTGGTTCCGGGGCCGAGAGTCGAACCGACGTTTCGGTTCCGACTCTTCCTCTCGGGGCCTCGGTGCGGATCGATTCGGCTCCATCCTCTGGGTCGATGCCTTCGGTGCCTGTTTCGGGGATTCTTCCCATTTCTTCGGAACCGGGAGATTCCTCGACTCGGGACCCGTGGGCATTCGATCTCATGAGGAAGGTGTTGTCTACCCAGACAACCACATCAGTAGAAGTAGCCTCTCCTCCCCTTAAAGGACCGTTATCTTCCTCTGCACCAACGGCCACATCCAAGCGTCGAGCACCGGTGTCTCAGCCACCCCTGGAGGGTGCCCCCTCTTCCTCGGAGGCTTCTTCGGATGCTCCCCCCGAAGAAGTCCCTAGGAAAAGATTGTGTAAGAGGAGACACTTCGATTCTCCACAAGAATCTTTGACATCCGATACTGACTTGGATGAGTCAGAAGGGTCCCCAAAGTCACCTTCAGAAGATGTCTCCTTTTCTGACATCTTGGAGATCCTGAAGCAGAGAGGTGATTGGCAGTCCCTTCCCCCTTCTGAGGATGAGTCAGTCTTGCTGAAGGCATTGGTGCTCGCCCTTCCTCCTCCTGGGTCACTCCGCCCTTGATGAGTTAATGGAGTTGATTGCTCGAAGGCGTGGGAGACACCTGACACGGTGGAACCAGTCCCTAGGAAGCCTAATAAGTACATCACTGCACCCCAAGACAAGGCTTACCTCACAAAGGAGTTCCAGTGGCGCCATGGTGGTGGCAGCGCCACGAAAAGGAGATGTCGGAATCTTCCTCATCTGTCCATCCGCCTAACAAAGATTCTAGGACTATGGACAGATACGGGAAGCGCATTTTTAGTTCAGCGGCTTTTTCTATGCGATCCCTGAACTATTTGACCCATTTTACACGTTTACAGAGGGATCTAGTCTAAGAGCTGGGAGATACCCTCCAGGGTACTACAGATGCTGCGGTCTCAGAGAAAGTTACAGCACATCTAAATACCCTTACATCCATTGTTAACTCATCCATGAGGCTGATATCATACGCAGCCGAAGGATCAAGTAGGGCAGCAGCTTCAGCGATTGCTCTTCGCAGGCAATCCTGGATGCGCTTATGTTCATTTGCGGAAGCCTTCAAGTCTTCCTTTACTAACGCCCCATTTGATGGTGCCACTCTCTTTGGCCCCAAAGTAAAGGAGACCCTTACCGGCTGTGAGCAGGAGGGAAAGACTCTGTCTGCTGTTGGAGTCCGTTTTCCACCCTTCCAGACCGTACCCCAATGGGCAGCGTGGTGGGAAAATGTGGTTTGAAAACCCCAAGGATCTTTCCCAGGCACACAGGGTGATGCCCCTCTAGAGGCAGAGGAGGGGCAGAGGTGGAAGACGCCGCCCTGGCGGCAGAGGGGTCCATAAAACCAAGGTGACAGGGATACCCCCTGGAAAACCTTTCCAGCACTCCTGAGAGGAGGCCCGACTGTCCTGCTCTGGAGGCAGTCGGGTCGCTAGCTTTATACCCTCAGGCCTGGCAAAACATTACTACAGACAACTGGGTAAAAGCGTTGTTACCAGAGGTTACAGAATACCATTCCTATCCACCCCATTCCAAAGAGAAAACTCCCAGATGTACCGCCCCATCTGCGAGACCCAGCAGCTATAGAAATTTCAAAGCTGCTAGAAAAAAGAGTCATCCAACCAGTCCCAGCGGACCAAATAGGATTCGGAACTTACTCAAGGTTCTTTTTAGTTCCAAAGAAGACAGGGGACTGGATGCCGATTCTGGACCTAAGCAACCTCAACACCTTTGTCAAGAAAGAAAAGTTCCGAATGGTCACGCTTCAATCGATCCTTCCATTCCTACAGAAGGACGACTGGATGTGCTCAATAGATCTGAAGGACGCATACTACCACATCAAAATGGCCAGGGCATCCAGGGATCATTTGCGCTTCCGGCTGGGAGCCAGTCACTACCAGTTTCGAGCCCTGCCCTTTGGTCTGACCTCAGCCCCCAGGGTTTTCACCAAATGCACGGCAGTGGTAGCGTCTCATCTGAGACGCCTAGGATTCCAGGTGGTTCTGTATCTGGACGACTGGCTCCTGTCTGCTACCACCCGGTGTCAACTGATACAGGCCAGGGATTACACCCTACTACTTTGTATTCACCTCGGAATTTCCGTAAATTTCGAAAAATCTTTACTACAGCCATCACAGCATATCTTATTCATAGGAGCGGAATTAGATACGCATCATTTAATTCTAAGGCTTCCTCCAGAAAGGATAGTCGCACTTCAAAGCAACATTTCTCTCCTTCTGTCGTCCAAAAAATCCCCAGCAAAGCTGGTTCTAACGGTCTTGGGTCTCATGGCAGCTTCTCTCATTGCGATACCATTGGGAAGACTGCACATGAGAGTTCTACAATGGCTACTGTTTGCACAATGGTCGTTCCAACAGCTACCTCTGACACACGAAATTCTGATTACAAACACATGCAAATCACACCTAACTTGGTGGCTTCAGACTTGCAACCTTTCCAGCGGAAGACCATTTGTGCTACCCACACCGTCAGCGACGATAACCACGGACGCTTCCCTGATAGGGTGGGGGGGCATCTTTCAGGGACAGACAGTCCAAGGCGAATGGACCAATCTGGAGTACAATCTGCACATCAATGTTCTGGAGTTGAGGGCAGTGTTTTTAGCGTTGCAACACTTTGCTCCCCTTCTTCCTCTAGGGACTATTGCAGTTCAGACAGACAACATGTCTGTAGTCTGGTACATAAACAAGCAAGGGGGAACCAGGTCTTATCAACTATGCAGAGAGGCCATGAGAATTTGCCAATGGGCGGAGTCCACGGGTCGCTTTCTGATCGCAACGCACATCCCGGGGTCATCCAACGTCATAGCCGACAGGCTGAGCAGAGCAATCCTGTTGCCTCACGAGTGGTCCCTCAAACAGTCAATTGCGAAGACGATATTTCGCAAGTGCGGCCAGCCTTCCTGCGATCTTTTTGCGTCTCCAATGAACGCCAAATGCAGGAGCTACTTTGCCCTATTACCCCCTTCAGGGGAAGTCCCCAGGGACGCGCTGGTGCACGATTGGCCCCCGGGTCTCCTGTATGCTTTTCCTCCCTTTCCCCTGATTGCAAAGTTTCTGCAGAAAGCCAACAACCTTCAGAGGACGATAATCCTCATTGCCCCATTCTGGCCTCGCCAAATTTGGTTCCCCTTTCTATTGCATCACCGCATTCGGGGACCTTGGATTCTGGACCCAGAGCCAGATCTACTGACTCACTCGTCAGGAGTTCCTCACCCATCTCTCGAATCACTCCATCTAGCAGCTTGGCTGCTCCTTCCTTTCTAGCCAGGTCTGATTCCCTTACACCGGCAGTTCAGAATATATTAGTGGCTTCTCATAAAGCTTCCACTACAAAAACCTACACCAGTAAATGGAAGCGTTTCGTCTTCTGGGCTAATTCACATCATTTGGACCCTGTTATAGCTCCGTTAAACAAGATCTTGGAGTTTTTAACAGAATTGTTCCATGAAGGAGCTTCTCCTGCCACTTTAAGAGTGCAATTGGCTGCCATTTCCAACTTTCATGTGGAAGAATGTGGTGCGCCTGTTATGGCTCACAGACTTTGTAAGGCTTTTTTAAAAGGATCCTTTCATATTAGACCACCAGTTAGAACTCCTACATCACCTTGGAATCTGAACCTCTTACTTTCTAAATTGATGTTGCCCCCTTTTGAGCCAGCCTCAGTTTGCCCATTGAAGTTTTTATCGTGGAAGACTCTCTTCCTGGTGGCCATTACATCCGCTAGGCGAGTGTCTGAGCTTCAGGCTCTTTCTATTAAACACCCTTATTTGATTTTCCACTCTGACAGAGTATCCCTTCGCACTAATCCATCCTTTCTCCCCAAAGTTTGCTCTACTAATAATATTAATCAGTCCTTTGAATTACCCACCTTTTTCAAAAATCACTCTAATAAGTTAGAGTATATGTTGCACAAATTGGATGTCCATAGACAACTCAGGTTTTATTTGGATAGAACAAAAGATCACAGGAAATCTGATCAACTATTTGTAGCCTTTGCTGACAGCAGGAAAGGTGTAGCAGTTACTAAATGAACTCTTTCCAAATGGCTAACTGATTGTATCACATACGTTTATGAGGCTTCTGATTAAACCTTATCGGTCAAACCTAAAGGACATTCTACGAGATCAGTGTCTACATCCTTGGCTCACGCAGCTCGTTTACCATTAGACACGATTTGTGCGGCTGCTACTTGGGCTAAACCGCATACATTTATCTCTCATTACAAAGTGGACAGGGTATCTAGGGATAGGGCAACCTTTGGTTCCACTGTGCTCAAGAACGTTCTCCCGTGAGTTCCTCAGGATCATGGAGCTAGGGACGCTACCCATGTGTAAGAACAAAGGCGAGATTGAACACTCTCACATATAGAAGTTATGTCCTTACCATAACGTTCCATGTGGAGTGTTCATCTCGCCTTTGTTCTTGCATTCCCACCCTCCCACCCTCAGGAAGAATGTTCAATTTGGTGCCTGGTCTGGAGTATTCTCCTTCTGCAGTTGCAATAGTTGTATTTGTATGATACACTTGTGTATATATATATCTATGTATATATGTATATAGATGATCCTTTGATTGTGTAAATTTTGGTATGAGTGTGCTCTCTATGGTTACTGGTTTGCTTGCAAACTAGATCTGAGGTAAAGGCAGAGGGGGATTGTGGGTATTAGGTGATCTCGAGCTTCTTCTCGATGCAGAGCTTGCAAGCGGCCGACACGGAGCCAAGGATCGGCTCCGAACCCATGTTGTAAGAACAAAGGCGAGATGAACACTCCACATGGAACGTTATGGTAAGGACATAACTTCTATTTTCTGCATTTAAGCAAGTCTTTTCTTTCAGCATATTTACAACATAATTAATTTCAGATTTATATTCATAAAATCTAACAATTCCCTCTGTTTTTAAACATACTCAAAACATTTTATATAGAAAACACAAGAAACAAACCTTTAGTTTGATACAACAAATCAAAATGCAATTTTACATAGTTAATACAATGATATTAAAGTATTACTACCAAAACTGAATGTATTTAACAACTTTTTCTTTTGCAGACCATTCTGTGAAAATATTTTATCAGTTATGAGCTGTGTCTGCTTTAGAATTTCATTTATGACTTAGAACTGTTCCATTAACTCTTTGCAACTGTTGAATTAACTACAAGAGACAGTAACCATGTGCTACTGCAAGCATTTATACACTACTGAAAACACACAATTTCAATGTCATTTTAACCATAACATTGTGGTCATGTCTTTGAACTGCTCAATAACATCTTGGTAAAATACTGAACTGGGCTTAAATAATAAATATTTGAAAGCTATTATTTTACTGGGGTAAAACCAGTGATATTACAACTTGACAAATTACTTTTGAACTTATTACAATGTATCCTGTACAGGATGTATTTACACAGACTGTTTGCTATTTATGCATTTCAATCTAGTAGGTATTCTAGACCCATTGTTTTCTTTAAATATGTTTTTTTCACACATATTCATTACTAGACATTAATTTCATTTGTACTGAATTTTTCTGCATTTGTACATACAAAGACTATCATCTGTACTGAAATTTTCTACACTTGTACATACAAAGACTATAAAGTACATTTAGTCTAATCTTACAAATTTAATAACATTAATATTAAGCAAAATCTTGGAAAATGTTTATGTCTCTTTAGAAATATCTAGTGGAACTGGCACCAAATGCATATGTCATGTTATTTTAAACTACATACTCAGCAATTAAAAACATTCATGCTTTTTTATACCAACATTGTTTTGTCAAAAACATATTGAAATAGTGACCATTCTTGCTATTAGAAACATTTATGCATTTTGCATATCTTTATTCTCTCTTGTATAGCTTTAATAAAGCAATTTTAAATCATCTCTTGTTTCTTAGACCATTTCTTGTATAGCTTTACAGTTTAACAGGTTGTAAATACAATTTAATACTAAACAATACAGTAATAACCATTATGATAGCTATTAATAACTTGTAAAATATCTCACCCTGTCAGGTTTAATCCAGTTTACCAGTATTTCTAATACACTAATACCTGGTTTTTCCTCTCCCTAAAAGAGTATTGTCAAGAAGGAATTAGATATTTTTTCCTCTAGCTTTATTTTAGACCATTATTATTTATTTTTATGTAGCTTTATTTCAGACCCTTGTTGTTTATTTTTTCTGTAACTTTATTTCAGACCCATGTTGTTTATTTTTTCTGTAGCTTTATTTCAGACCCTTGTTGTTTATTTTTTCTGTAGCTTTATTTCAGACCCTTGTGCAGTACTGCTTATACAGTCAGTGTAACATGGAGAAAGTGCTCCTCCCCCTTATACAGTCAGTGTAAAACTGAGAAAGTACCCCCCCTGTAGTACTTCAGCACTGTTTACCTGCCCTATGCTGTGAGAATAGAATATATGTCAGCCCAACACTTTGGTTATACATTTATTTTATTAGGTTACCAAACTATAGACCCCTGTCTGATTTAATAATTTTTTCTAAAGCTTTTGCTGTTTACTACATCTACCTCTAGTAGGTAGTTACACCCTCCTGCACAATTGATTTGAACTGTATATATACTATAGCCCATTTGCTGGCTGTACTTGATGCAACTGTGTTTTTTCTTCTCTTTTAACATTTACTTGCAAACAGATTATAAGTGACATCTATGCATAATTGTGGCATTTTATTACAATTACCAAATAGTGTTGCCTGTAAACATTCTAACAATTATGTTTTAATAACAATGATGCTTTAGAAAAACTCAAGCTACTTATCTGGCAATCAGTCTTGTTGTTTATCTTATCTTTCCAGCATTTCCTGTAACTATTCATTCAGTCTAGGAAGGTCTGAGCTCACATTTCATACTCTGTAAACTATAGTTAATTCTTTTAGCATTTTCCTTTAATGTGATTGTGATTTGCATAACTATGCATTTATACAACATAAATAGACATCATTTTACAATTACCTTACATGGATTTCAGTATTTCTTTTATTTATTTTTTTTTATTTATCTATTTAACTGTCCTGCCATTAATTTTACAAAACCTGTTTGACTAATACCATCTGTGATTTTATTTATTTTTAAAATTCAGAACTTTAACTGTTTGGTGTTACTATATAATTATAAACAAATTGTAAAAAACAAAATAGATATTAGTTTAACCAACACATTTATATTTATATTATTTATATTTGCTGTTGTCTGCCTGTTATTCTTGTGTATTGTAACAGATGTACTTTAGATGAAAAGAACACACATGCATGTCTGTCTTGTATCTGTATATCTTTATACAAGCATTGTCAGTCTTGTGACTTTAAATCTTTATTCTTATTAACTATTTTTATTTAATTTTATACACTAGAACAGTTTTGTTTACCTTTTGACTATGCTAATGAATGGCATTCATATGCTTTACTTTACTGTAGTACTGATAGATGTCTTGCTTTAACTGAATGAAAGTAAAACATTTAAGAATGATTTGTCCAGACATCAGATCCTACCATCCTACCATGTATGTTTAACCATTTTCAAAACATAAACATATTATAAAATATGTTTCTTTTGCACAGATTAACTGTGTATGCAGGAAGTTCCCAGTCTCTGTCAGTTCAACTAATTTATTTCATTTATCCTGCAACTGCTGTTGAATTTCCAGTAATGTTGCATGGTCTTTCTGACATTCTTTAGTAAGCTGTTCTGCTGAATTTGAAACTCCTATGCACTTTTGAAAAGATGTGTGTATAACTTGTCTAAGCTTCCTGAACTCATTGTGTCTGTCTTTTAGAAGTTTACTACATTCCTTTGTAACAAAATGTACTAGGGGTTCTATCAGTAACTGATTTGACTCACATGTGGTGACAGGACATAACTGTTCAACATCAGAATGTAATGGAAACACTTTACTCTTAGTTAATTCTTCAGATCTGTCTTTACAGTCTATTTTTTTAGCAATATGATGCAATATTATTTTATGGCATAATACACAAAATGCAGTTTTTGTTGAAGCACACAATAAACATTTGTCATATTCCACATGGTTTTCTTTGAGATACCAGTCAAACATTGTAATACATTTGCATAATGCCTTACCATCAACCTGCCCTAATAAGGTTTTACATTTACTGATGTGCTGTGTATACCAACATAGCGATTTACTAAAGTTTGGTTTACTCCTGCATGAATTATAAATAATATCCATATTAATAATATACAAACTATAAGACTATACAAACTGTTAACATCATCCACACTAAATATGTGTCAGAGAAAAAAGTCTTACCAGTTAGCAAGAAAACAGGTGATCAGGCTGCTATTGCAGATGGCTAGAAATTTTTCAGAGTCACTTGAGAAGCTGGTGAAGCACAACAGGCAGCGGACTACTGTGCTAGTGGACATTCACCTTTTCTTGAAGAATTTATGGCACTGCGAATTTCTTGAACTAGTCTCACTCCGGATTGTAGACGTCTAAAAAACTTTACTACTGCAAGCTGCATAAACTGGAATACTTCTGTTTAGGATTTACACATACGTACAAATGTTAGTTACTGCAATTTGACTGAAGTGACCCTCTGCAGGGCTTACCATCACTCCTCCTGTGTTTGAATGCAGATTGTAGGTTCAAATGCAGGCTGGCTTGCCATTGAAAAATTATATGGAGCTAGTCACTCAGCTGCCTCGCCATTGAAAAAATATTTGCATACAGAAACTTGCAGAATATACACTGATGAGAGAATATACTTTGCAGCATCAACTTTAGAGAGCAGTAACAAATAACTTTTTATAATAAACCAAACGGAAACACGTTGCAGGCTTAAAGTACTGTTTCAACTTTACTTCTCATATAGAACAGATGATGTGACAGATATAACATTTACCTTAGGACTTGTGTCCCTACCATACCTCTAACATAGCTGGATTTATACAGCTCTTTATATACACTTTTTAGTCATGCATAAACATATTTTTGAGGAAACACATTGTTCTGTATTCTATTTTGGAGAATTGCTTATCCTGTAGAAACAATACTAAGCTTCCTTGTTTAACAATGTCTTGTAAGAGACCAGCTTTTCTGACAGTGTGAATATCCTGTAACAGTGTCCTGATGTCCATGTAGAAAAACATATTTTTGAGAAAACACATTGTCAGAGATCAGCTTTTCTGACAGTGTGAACATCCTGTATTTTATTTGGATCTTTGTATAAAAACATCTGTTCTTGTGTCATATCCTGTTTTTCCATGCAGAAAAACATATTTTTGAGAAAACACATTGTCACAGTGTCATAAACATATCCTGTTGCTTTAGGAAACATATTGTGTCCATTTTTTATATGCAGAATAACATGTCAGTGTTCTTTAAAAGCAGATTTTGCATTTTTGCTCTTGCATACATCCTGTTTTGAGTCTGTACGGGAAGAATGTCCATTCAGCAGATTCCTTTTCCAAGCCATGGTCATTTAGTATGACTGCTGATCACATATTACTAAACTTTATTTCTGCATTTAAGCAAGTCTTTTCTTTCAGCATATTTGCAACATAATTAATTTCAGATTTATATTCATAAAATCTAACAATGGTGAGTACATAACTTCTTTTTTTTTCAACTTTATTAAGTCGTATCTTCTTTTTCTTTATTACTTGTAGCTTTTTGGTATCTTCTACTGCCTTTGTTGGTAGTCTTTCCTCACCCTCACTGGGCCTTGCTACAGTGTATCTGTGCCTAGTTTTTGGATATTTTGTGGATGTAATGTCTGAGAAGAAAGGGAGTCCAGGCTTTAAGAGGTGTTTGGAGTGCGGACACAAACTGCCTCACTGTGACACGCATGACTTGTGTGTTTACTGTTTGGGCGTGCCTCATCTCACAGTGTAGCCGTCCTATCAGATTTGTAAAGGGTTTTCTTCCAGGACTTTGAATGAACGTAAAAATAAACTAGTACTAAAGGGTCTCCTTAACACCTCTTTCTGCAAGGCTTTTTCTGGGTCATAGGAATCTTCTCCTCCTTTCAAACATAAAAGGTCCAAGTGTCTTCCATAGTCTCCCTCAGGAGACCCTAAGACATTGAATAATAAAAAGGCTAAATTGGCAGAGTCAGTGCCAGCGGCTGCTTCAGCACCAATTCACTTGACGCTGTGTCCGATTATTTCTGTTGGTCCCTCTACACCGTTGCTTTTGACGCAGACTTCAGCCTTCATGGTGCAGACAACTATGGCACTGACTAATTCAGTAAAGACTTTCTCGGCACCGATTGGTATATCGGCGCAGTCATCTTTGGTACCGACTGAAGTTTTGGTGTAGACACCTTTGGCACTGTCCAGTTTGTCGGTGCAAACATCTTCAGCACTGACTGTTTTCTCTGTGCAGACAGCTTTGGCACCGACAGTTTTCTCGGTGCAGACACCTTCGGCACAGACACCTCCGGTGCAGACAGTTTTCTTGGCTCATACACCTCCGGCAATGACAGCTTTCTCGGTGCAGAAGCCTCCGGCGCCGACAGTTTTCTCAGCGCAGGTGCCTCCGGTGCCGACAAACACGGTTCTTGGTGCAGGAATCTTCCACACCATTGATTTCGGAGCATACCGTTTCTGCGCCAGCTTTAGTGGAGCAGACTATACAAACACCGCCAATTTTGGTGCAGACATTACCTATTCAGACACCTTCTTTCAGTGGTCCTGCTAGCACTTTTTTGGACAGGCCCGAATCGTCTTCAGGGCTTTCATTGAGGTCTACCCAGAAGCCTTTCTGAACATGATGTGGTGCGTCTTATAGATCAGCTGCTTTTGGCCAGAGGAATTCCTGCCCCTTCAAAAGTGCCTCTCTCCTCTGGAGTTGATCAACTTTCTCCACAGACTCCTACCTATACTCCTTTGACCTCTGTAGAGGTTTTGAGGCATCCCATCTTGGGTGGGCCCACCTTTTGGGCCTTGGAGAGGTCACTGGCTGCTGCTTCTCGGCCGCCCTCTGAGCCTTTGGCTTTCTCAAATCGCAACCCATGGACTCCAAGCGCAAGAGTCTTGGGCCATTCTCCCTCGGGGAACCCTGTCTTTGCAGCCTTCCCCAGAGTCTCCCACTGAGGAGGTCCACCACAAGATTACGTGTAAGAGGAAGCACATGGACTCCACGGAAGAGTCAGTGACCGAAGACACAGATTAAAATGACGGGGAGGGGTCCCCACTTTCACCTTCTGACAAGGTTTCCTTTGGTGACATCCTCGAAATTTTAAAGCAGATGGGTGAATGCAAGTCCTCTAACCCGTCTTCAGAGGAGTCTGTGTTCCTGCAGGCTTTTCATGCCCGGCCCACTACCTCCTGGGTTACCCCACCTGCCAATGAGCTCGTCAAGCTCATCATGCAGCGTGCGTGGAAGGCAACGGACTCTGTGGAGGCCATACCTCGAAGGCTGGACAAAATCCTTTCTCCCCCAGAAGAGTGCCCCCATTGGTCGAAAGGTCTCCCAGTAGACTCCATGGTGGTGGCTGCCACTAAAAAGAAGCAACTGGCAGAGAGCCAGGCTGTTCACCCACCTAATAAGGATTCCCGGGTGGTGGACAGATTAGGGAATTGAGTCTTCGTGTCATCGACCTTTGCTGTTAGGTCCTTGAACTTCCTGGCACATTTCACAAGGCTATAGAGAGACCTGGTGTCTGAACTCTCTGAGACCTTGGCAGGAGCAGTTTCTGATGAGGTCCGAGACAAGGTGGCCTCTCAGTTAACAACCCTAGAATCGGTTTCCAATTCTTCAATGCGTTTTGATATCACACACTACTGCGGGAGCAGCGAGAGCTGCGGGTGCAGGCATAGTAATGAGACGCCATGTCTGGATGCACCTTTGTGACTTTGCGGATCCCTTCAAGGCTTCCTTCCTTAACGCCCCTATTAAGACCACTACTTTGGCTCCAAGGTAAAAGATACATTGGCCAGATGTGAACAGGATGGTAAGACCCTATCTGCTGTGGGTGTCCGTTTATCTTCTCAGCGGTTCTATTCTAGGACTCGGAAGAGTGGGAAAATTTGGCAGAAAGTCTCAGGGCTCTTTCCGTGACTCTCTGGCCGAGTTTTCCCCTAGAGGCGGGGGGGATTCTAATGGAAGACTCCCCTTTTGGGGCAGGGGAGGTCCGCGAAATCGGGGTTCCAGGGAATCTTTCTCTGGACAGCCCTATCAAGCGATCCTGAGGAGCAGCCCGATTGCTTTCATCTGGAAGCAGTAGGGGGTCATTTTTCTTTGTACCCTTCTGCCTGGCAAACCATAACCACAGATGCTTGAGTACAAAGGCTCATCACCAGAGGATACCATGTTCCTTTCTTAGTCATCCTTCCTTACCCAGAAGCTTACCCGACATACTACCCAGTCAAAGGAAAGCTGCAGCTATAGAGATAGCAGAGATGCTTTGAAAAAGAGTCATCCAAACAGTCCCCCCAGACCAGATGGGATTCAGCTTCTATTCAAGATTCTTTTTGGTGCTAAAAAAGACAGGGAACTGGAGACCAATTTTGGATCTTAGCCCCCTTAAACAAATTCTTAAAGATAAAAAAATTCTGGATGGTCATGGTTCAGTCTATGCTTCCATTTTTGGAAAAAGACGATTGGATATGCTCCATAGATCTTTAAGACGTTTACTACCATATAAAAGTGGAAAGGTGCTCAAGACGATATCTTCGCTTCTGGGCGGGAGCCAGTCATTACCAGTTTCGCATACTGCCCTTCGGACTTTCTACAGCCCCCAGAGTGTTCACACAGTGCATGGCAGTAGTCACAGCTCACCTGCGGCTTCAAGGATTCCAGGTGTTTCCCTACCTAGACGACTGGCTCATTACTGCCCCAACAAGATGTCTACTGGCTCAGGCCTTGACTTACACCCTAAACACTGCACAGCAGCTCGGAATATCGATAAACTGGAAGAAGTCAAACCTTCCGAGTCACTCATTAGAGTGATTCTGGACACAATGACTTGTACAGCCTGTCTACCAGATCACAGAATTCAGAGGATCAAAGAACAGGTTCAGGCAATACTTTCACAAAATCTAGCCTCAGCTCGATCTGTTCAACTGCTGGGATCGATGGCAGCCTCCAACACCATAGTCCCTCTAGCGAGGCTACACATGAGGCTTCTTCAATGGTTCCTTCTTGCTCACTGGTACCCATCCCAGCACCCCTTTTCTTTTCCAATTCGAATAACCAAGATTTGCAAACAGGACTTGCTCTGGTGGATGTCAAACAACCCACTCCAGTGGTCTTGCCCCTTCAAATCTCATCTGCCCAACACCACAGTGACCACAGACGCCTCCCTGATTGGGGGGGGGGGGGCTGTTTCAGGGAAAGACAGTCCAAGGCACTTGGTCACAGACGGAGGCCCATCTGCATATCAGTGTCTTAGAACTGAGGCCGGTGCTACTAGCGTTGCAAGCATTCCAATCGATCCTTCCGTCAGGGATTATTGCAATTCAGTCAGACAATATGGCAGTAGTCTGGTACATCAGCAAACAAGGGGGATCCAGATCATACCCATTCTGTCGAGAGGCTGTGAGAATATGGCAATGGGCGATAGCCTCCAGACGTTTTCTGATAGCGACGCACATTCCCAGGAGCTCCAATGTGATAGTGGACAAGTTGAGCAGATGCATTCTACAGCATCACGAGTGGTCTCTCAATCCTCTAGTGATGGCGAAGATTTTCGACCGGTGGGGCCAGCCTTGCTGCGACCTATTTACATCCCCGTCCAATCACAAGTGCAGCAACTAATTTTCCCTGATCCCCCCTCTGGGATAGTCACCAAGGGGATGCTCTGTTCCACGATTGGCCCTCGGGCCTGCTGTATGCTTATCCTCCAATACCCCTCATTCCCCTGTTCCTCAAGAAAGTACGTCGGTTGAAGAGCAAAGTAATCCTCATTGCTCCATGTTGGCCTCAACAAGTTTGGTTTCCCTTCCTGTGGCCTCATCTGCTAGATCGACCATGGATTCTCAATCCAACTCCAGAGTTGCTCTCTCACCCGCAGAATCTGGTTCATCCAAACCTAATCAGCCTGAAACTGACAGCTTGGTTTATCCTCTTCCAGTGACTGCCAGGCAGCATGATCCATCTTCCCCTGTGCGTGACATCCTGATTGCCTCTCACAGATCATCCACCACACTACTCTACCACAGCAAATGGAAGACATTTTCTCTCTGGCTACAAGATAAACATATGGACCCTTTTACAGCCCGTGTTTCTATTGTGCTAGAATATTTTTCAGACCTTTTTAAATCAGAGGTAGCAGCCTCCAAAGTTCGTGTTCATTTGGCTGCGATTTCTAATTTTTGTAATGGCTTCCAGGCCTCTTCCTTAAATCACACAGACTTTGTAAAACCTTTCTGAAGGGTGTAACCCAACTAAAGCCTCCATTCAGAGAACCTGTTCAACCTTGGGACCTTGCCTTAGTCCTTCAAGGGTTGACAACTTCTCTCTTTGAGCCTGCAACTACCTGTGATCTAAAGTATCTGTCATGGAAAATGCTGTCCTTAGTTGCTATTACTTCTGCCAGACATATTTCTGAATTACAGGCCTTGTCTATCAAACCCCCCTACCTCATCTTTCACAAGGACAGAGTTTCATTAAGGACCAATCCGACCTTCTTGCCCAAGGTCGATTCTGAGTTATCTATCAGTCAGACTATTGATTTGTTATTGTTCTTCCCTAATCATTCTAACAGAGGGGAATATTGCCTGCATACCTTGAATGTACATGGACAAATTCCTTTTTACCTAGACAGGACTAAATTTAATAGAAACTCAGACCAGCTGTTTTTGGCCTTTTCTGAGTCCAGATTAGGTTGTCCAGTTTCTAAAGTTAGTTTAGCCACTTGGTTGAGAAATTGTATTACTGTTCTTGCCATAAATGAAAGTATCCCTTTACCTGGCAGAGTAAAGGCCCACTCTACAAGATCAGTGTCAACTTCTGCAGCCTTCCATGCGAGAACATCTTTGAATAACATTTGTGCAGCCGCAACCTGGGCTAGGCCCCATGCCTTCATTGCTCATTACAAGTTGGACTTGGCCTCCAGAGGCAGATCTTCTTTTGGTTCTATGGTGCTCCAGAATGTCCTTCCATAGGGCCACCCAGGGAACAAGATAGCTGGGGACTCTGTCCCAAGAGTAAGGAATAAACGAAGATTAACAACATCAGATAAAGAAGTTATGTCTTACCATAACGTTCCATCTGAGTTGTTTCGTCTTCATTTATTCATTACGGCCCACCCACCTTCCCCCTCCGAAGGTTTCTGGTGGATCTCATTTGCCCTTCTTTCCAGTTGTTAGGTCATGTCTGACCAGAGGTAGCCTCTGCTTCATTTTTCCAACTTGCAAACTAGATCTGAGATAACAGGGAGAAGGGCATGTTGGGTAAAATCTTAGCTTGAGAGGTTTGTGGCTAACGCAAGCTTGAAAAAAAAGGCCGACTCTGTTCCAAGGTCAGAACCGAATCCCAAGAGTAATGAATAAACGAAGATGAAACAACTCAGATGGAACGCTATGGTAAGACATAACTTCTTTTCATACTGCATCTAATGTGCCACAGTATTTGTAGGAGACACAGTTGAGTGTTGAAAGCATCTGCTTTATGATTTCAGCTTGCTTAAGAAATTGAGCAATAAAGTGGTGTACCCTGTACAAAGCAAAGCAGTCTGTGTTTGTCCACATCCATACATAGGGGTGGAGGGGGCAAATGGTCGTTTGTGGCTCAACGCACAGTGATGGTCGACAGTTGAAGCCATATGCTGTCATTGTACACAGCAGTAAAATGAGGGGAGTAAATGTTGGAGATCAGATGCTTAGAGATTATGAATACGCCCGATGAACATACCTACATGTACCTCTTTTCTTATCTACGAAAAAAAAAAGTTGTGTATGTATGTATGTATGTATGTGTATATATATATATATATATATATATATATATATATATGTAATATATAGTCCCTATAAGTGCATAATGAAGCTTGTATAGCAGATTCAGTTGATGTACCATGGACATAGGATCTCTAGTGTTGATACAGATCATTGTCTTACAGAGGGACACGTTCCAGCTAAGATATCACCAACCCCTTAAGAAAAAAGTATGCAGAGTTTCCTCTACCCTGGTTTCACAGGATTGTGCCAGGAAGGGTATAAAGAGGAAAACAGGCACAAACTGCTGAGTATCAGGAACCTGCAGTACTGAACTCCATTTACTGGTAGAGGTGAAGTGCTGCCGTATAAATCAAGATTGCGATGCAGTGGAATTCCTACTGCCCAGATTGCGTTGCTGCCCTGTGAGCCACATGATTTAAAGAATACCAAAAAAAAAAAAGCAATAGTCGTAGAACACCACCCACAAATGCATGCGCAATATTCTCTTTATTTTATCTGAGTAAAATTACTTGCATATACCTTGCACATCCAGCATTTCAGTAAACCTTTGTTGTCAGTCTGCCTTTGTACTCATTTTCCACTGGACACTTATGTCACTGATCATCTGGTTGTTACTTGTATATTTCATAGTTAAATCTAAAAGCATAGACTAGGATATAGCATTTCACATTTAGGAAACCAAGGCTTTAGTTAATATGTCTTTACTGCCACATTCTGACATTTTGCATTATGCTGAATTATCGTTGTTGGTCATGCTGGATTTCTGCTTAGTGCACAGAGTACAGTAATGGCCTAGAACTCTTCTTTACTGAGCTGCCATTAAAGTAGAAGTAATTATATTTGTTTTTCTTGAGTACAGATCTTTTTGTTACTGGATTTAAGCCCCCAGGCCCTCCTTTAGACTCTTATTGTATTGTATCAAGATAAGTTGTGTGCATCATTTAACGACATATGCAATTGTACCTTTAAATAAATTAAATTAAACCATAGTGTCGTAATCCCAGCTGTAAGCATTTTATGTCACAAACCATATTGACATAATCCTAGTGGCAAACATTATACATCACTTCTAACGTACCCAATCATTGTCAGTCAAACATTACATAGCTTATTCAAGTCCTGCCTTCTTTTAAACCTCATTCCTCACCTGTATGTATTGTTTCCACAATTTCCATTTTTTTCCTATGTAATCTGCTCCTACACCTTTTAAAAGATCCCAATTCCAGTTCTTTTATCTCTGTTACTATATTCATTACTTCTAGTAGAGTTGCTTTAGACTTTGATTTCCATTTTCTACTAATTGCTTTTTGGTAGCCACCATAATTAGACTCATCTTTGCCTTACTGTGTCTAGACAATTCCAATTCTGTCTCATAGCTCCGAAATGTTTGTTTCCCTAGTTACACCAATTTGCTCACCCAGTGTCTCTGACAGAGTAGTCGGCGGGGAATTTTTAAAGTATACCAACTCCTTAAACTCCCAGAAAATGTTTCCAATTATCTGTTTATTCGCCGTCACACCTCCAGCATTTGCTTTCTACCTGAGGAAAAATTATCTGGAGTCTACTTGGGGTATAAAAATATTTATGTAAACATTTTCAAGCAAAAATTCTACTAAAAACTCTTCTAGTGCTGGTCTTTGTTTAGGACCCCCTATTTCTTTCTCTTTCCCTATACTCGGAGGGGAAGGCAATGTCTAACCTGCAGTCCAAATAAATTCTTGGCATCTTACCAACTTTTCCCTCTCTAGTTATTTGCTTCCTGTACCTTGGTCCCTTTGCCAGTTTTCTCTAGTAAATTCCATCCCTATCTTGCTTATTGTCTGTAACCCTAATTGCAGGCATCCATATTGGCAGAGTCTTTGTTTATTCCCTTCTTGGTTCCAGTATTGGCTTAGTGCTTAGAATATTTTCTTTCACTTTATGAACAGAATATTCTATGATTATTGTTGCCTTAAAGATCTGCATCAAAAATCCCAGTCTCTCCCATATTTCTTAAGCTTCCTTCCTGTTTCATCATCATCATCATCATCATCCCTTTCCACTTTGAATTACAGGTTTCTGCTTGTGCTATGCATAGGAGCATTAACTGTTTAGCTGTGAAACGCCTGTTTAAATCCGGTAATCCCAATCCACCTTGTTCTGTTGGAAGAATCAGATGTTCGTGTTTCACTGTTGCAGTCATTACTCTTGGGTTATCCTGCTGGCAGGCTAACCGCAGTCGGCCTGAATTCCAAAGTCTAGGTCCGGCGTCGGTTGCTGTCGCCTCTTCCCTGACATCAGTGCACCAGGGGTATAAACGATGCAGCCAACGCCATTTTCTCCAGTCTTTCTTGCTGCACGGTGCCCAAAGCAAAAACAGTTCGCAAGTGCCGGTCGGCCGACTACTGAGATTTTCAAAATCGAATTTCAGATCCGAAGTAGTCATTAAAAGCTAAGTACCCCATTGGAGAAACTTTTTTCTTGCTCGAGACCGATGTCAGAAAAAGTTAACAATTGTATTTCTTGTGGGAAGCAAATACCTCATAAAGATTTTCATTCTTTCTGTATTCCTTGCCTAGGCCCTGATCACAATGTTGCTAGCTCTCGGTTTTGTGCTAGATTTAACCAACACACTATTAAGCGTCGGTACGATTTTGCCTTTCATTACTTTGGCCGAAGGTTTAATTATATAATGCCGTCGGAAAACAGCCGGCGACCGGAGTTTATAAACAGCACAAAGATAAGGAAAAGGACAGGCATCCGAGGTCCAAAACCGACGACGAGGCCCATGCTAGGCCAGTCGCCGGTTCTTAGTGAGGCGCTTTTGCAGCCCCTGACCCCCGCTACCTCAGAGCCACAGGCTGCTTCCGACTCCCACGTGGAGCTGACTAGGCCTCTGGATACTCAAGGTATTGGACTCTCTGAAACTTTTCCCTCAGATGGGTCCGGAGCCGCTGAGCAGGCATCGGCTTCTGAGGGTGTTTTCAGACCTACACAATTATATGTCAAGCCAACCTCAGCTTCAAAGACAAAGACTAAAACAGATCTAAAGACAAAGAAACAAGTAGAGCATTCTCCTGGACAGACTTCCATGCCTAAGAAACAGATGCTTAAAATAGCCGAAGACCTAATTACTTTGATCAGGGGTTCCCATCCCCCTCCTGATAAGAGGCCTAGGCAAGAGATAGAATACGACTCTTCTGATCAGGTTTCAATTTCCTCTGATTCCTCTTCTGAACAGGGATACTCTTTTCCTCCCTATGATGATTCTGATGCTAAAGAATCTATTCCTTCAGCCTCTCCTCCTGAGGATTATTCGTTTGGGGAAACCCTGCATACCATGAGGGAGCATTTTCACTGAGAGAGCCAAGATTACTCCGAATCTAAGAAAAGGCTCAGAGACTTTTTTTTACTACCTCAGCACAGACCTCTTGCTATTTCACCTGTTCTAGACATTGTAGATGATGTATTTTTAGAGTCCGGCCTGTCTCCTGATTCTTTACCCCCTGCACCTGCTAAGCCAGACAGATATTGCAGGGTTCCAGACTCTCATAAATTTCTATATAAAACCCTGCTGCTGACCCAGAAACTATATCTCAGGGTCCCAAAGGGGTCAAGGCTTCCACTGCAAAAAAACCCTGTCCCCTCTGATAGGGATTCTAGGGCACTGGACAGATGTGGGAAAAAGTCTACACTTCTGCTGCCTTGGCTGTAAGGGCTTTAAATTGTCAGTTTCATATGCTTAAATATCAGCAATACTTAATGTCACTGCTTAAACAGAAAATGTTGACAAATTCTGAATGTTCTGATAACAAGGAAATGCAGGATTTATTGCATGCAGCTGAACAAGTGGGAAAGCATACTTTGCAATGTGGTTTTGATTCACTGGAGGCCTCTTGCAGAGCCGCTGTTACAGGTTCTGTCATTAGAAGGCATGCTTGGTTAAAGGAACAGAATCTGCTGATCATGTTAAAGCAAAATTATTGGATGCTCCATTACAGCATGATACTTTGTTTGGTGTTAAGGCAGAAGAGTGTTGAAGAAAATGGAGGATAAAGAGAAATCCATGCAGACAGTTAAGGATTTCCTACAGGTACAGCCACCCAGATTTAGCAGGAACTGGCCTACAAAGAATTGGTCTTTTCCAGTGTCAGACACGCCACAAAGAGGCAGATACAGACGCCACAGAGGCAGATCCCAGCCCCAAGGCTCATACAGGCCTAAACAGTGGGGTGCTTCTACCTCCAAAAGCGGAGAAGACAAATCACAACCATGCAGGAAACAGTCCCAATGACTTTCCTCTGCCAGAACCAAACACTTATTTTTTGGCAGCCCCCTTAGGGGGAAAACTAGCACTTTTTTCACCAAATTGGCACATGATTACCCAGGACAAATGGGCCTTGAACATAGTGTCTCAGGGCTACAGGTTCCACTTTCACACCCTGCCAAGGGCAAAAGGTATGCCAGACCTGCCACACAATCAATGGGCAGAGGCACAAAAGCAAGTTTCATCCCTCATGGACATAAGGGCCGTTCAACAAGTACCACAACAAGAGCAGGGACAAGGATTTTACTTTAGACTCTTCTTGGTGCCCAGAAAGGACAAAGCCTGGAGACCAATACTGGACCTGTCTATTCTAAACACGTTCCTGGACGTTCCAAAATTCAAAATGTTGACTCTGCAGCAGCTACTGCCCATGCTGGGCAAGAAGGCTTGGCTAGTAACTTTGGACCTAAAAGAGGCATACCTGCATGTCCCAATCAGACAATCTTGCAGAAGATACCTCAGATTCATAGCTGGCTCAATGCACTACCAATTCTCTGCACTGCCCTTTGGCTTATCTATTGCGCCCAGGGTCTTCACAAAATGCCTGGCACCAGTAATTGCATTTTGCAGACAAAGAGGAATTCAAATATATCCTTACTTGGACGACTGCCTTATTCAAGCAGAGAACAAAGACATTCTACTAAAGCATCTGGCATTTGTAAAAAGATTACTAACATGCCTAGGGTACCCAGTAAACGAAAATAAATCAAAACTAGTACCCTCTCAAGAGATAATATTCCTGGGTGCAAGCTTAAATACAACTGCCCAGTTGGCTTATCTCACACCAGACAAACAAAGGCAACTGACTTCTTACTTCAAAATGTTGGCAACAAAGACCCAGTTATCTGCAAGAAAAATTCTGCAGGCTTTGGCCTTCATGGCATCCTGCATTCTGCTAATTCCATATGCCAGACTGCATATGAGGAAACTACAATGGTATCTAAAAAGTTTGGACTCAACATTGCCACAGCCTGGAAACATTAATTACCCTCATTCCTTGCCTGCAACAGGAGTTTCGATGGTGGGCACAGGCCTGTCACCACAACAAGGGGCAGCCATTCACTTTACCCACGGCCAGGCAGACACTAACAACGGATGCATCAGATTATGCCTGGGGGGGCCCACATGGCAGGAAAATGTATTCAGGGCACATGGCCCGCAAGCCAGATGCATCTTCATATCAATCAAAAAGAGATGCTAGCTGTTCAGAATGCCCTGACAGCTTTCAAGGATCTACTTCATCCAGGACAACTACTGATAAAGATGGGCAATACTACAGTTATGTGGTACATAAGCAGGGAGGCACACATTCCTACCCCCTCTGCTGACAAGCCATGACTTTGTGGGACACAGCATTGACTTATCAAGTTCACCTGCAAGCACAATTCCTGCCAGGAAAAATAAATACTCTGGCAGACTAACTAAGCAGAAACCTCATGGATCCCCACGAGTGGAAACTGGATCCACCAGTCTTCAGCATGATAACAAGGAAATGGGGATGCCCAGACATAGATCTATTTGCTTCCCCTCGCAACTGCCAACTGCAGAGATTCTGCACAAGGATTTATTACAAGCAAGCATGGAAGGTGGATGCCCTATCCTTCAGCTGGAAAAACCTAACAGTATATGCCTTTCCTCCACTGCCTCTCCTCCCCAAGGTACTCCTAAAGGTCAGACAAGAGAAGCCAAAAATGATACTGATTGCCCCAGACTGGCCACACCAGCTCTGGTACCCAATCCTAAAGAACTTGTCTCAAGGTCCAGACCAGACATTGCCTCAAACTTCTCACTTACCGACCCAACAAAACAATCAGATCCTGCACAACCAACTCAAGACCTTAAATCTGGCAGCATGGCGGATAATATAGCCATTCAGAACACTCCTCTTTCCAAAGCTGTAATGGATGTTATCTTGGAGGCCGGGAGGCCCAGTACCAGAAAATCTTATGTAGAAAAATGGAAGAGATTCTATGCTTGGAACCAGGAACAAGGAATTGACACGATTGTACCAAATATTCCTCAGATTTTGCAGTACTTGACTGAGATGCCGGACAAAGGCCTATCCTTTTCATCAATTAAGATTCATACCTCTGCCATTTCAGCCCATTACAATACGGAACCACGTGTCTTTTCTTATCCTTTAATAAGGCAGTACCTCAGAGGGGCCAAAAACATAAGAACTACAAGGAGAGCACCAATACCTGTATGGGACCTCTATGTCTTGGAAAAACTCACACTGCCTCCTTTTGAATCACCCTCAACAGTTGATATAAAATTCTTATCCTGGAAAACAGCTCTGCTCCTAGCAATAACCTCTGCAAGACGAGTCTCGGAGTTACAGGCACTCATGGCTGTGGAACCTTTTATCATTTTCCATCCACACAGGGCTTCTCTGAGGACGAACCCTACATTTATGCCTAAGGTGGTGTCCAGTGTGGCCGTTAACCAAACCATTCACTTGCCTACCTTTTATCCAAACCCACAGAACAAGGGGGAGAAACTTCTGCGTTCTTTGGACATACACAGACAGCTACACTTCTACTTGGACAGAACTAAAGCTTTCAGAAAGACTGAGCAACTGTTAGTGGCATATGCTGCAGGATCACAAGAAAAGGCCGTCTCAAAACAGACTATTTGAAAATGGATAGGCCATTGCATTCATTTCTGCTACTCTCAGCATGTCAAATCAGTGCCTAAGGGCATTAGCCCACATTCTACCAGAGCAGCAGCCACTTCAGCAGCCTTCCTCAGAGGAGTACCAACCAAAGACATCTTAGAGGCTGCAACTTGGAGTTCAGTGCACACTTTTACAAAGCACTACCACTTACCTCTCTACTCTAAATCCAGAGCAGGCTTTGCTACTGCAGTTCTGCAGGGCCTCTCAGCCTCTCCTAATCCTATTTAGCCCAGCCACCCATCCTCAGCTTTGGGATTCAACCCAAGAGTAATGACTGCAACAGTGAAACACGATGAACATAGTACAGTTGTGTACCTGCCATAAATGTAAATGTTCGAGTGTATTCACTGTTGCAGTCCAGGTTACCCTCCCACCATCCCCCTTTCATTTGCTGGGTTTTATCTGTACTTCTCTATTCTATACAACCTATGTGGTGTATTTGCTTGTAGATGAAGGAAATGTTTACATTAGTGCATGCATTGTTTATTGGCATAATCTGTTTAGCCTACCCTGTTGGGGGCACCTGACATCTGGGGCAAGAAAAACTGAAATGGCGTTGGCCGCATCTTTTATACCCCTGGTGCACTGATGTCAGGGAAGAGGCAACAGCAACTGACGCCGGACCAAGACTTTGGAATTCAGGCTGACTGCGGGTAGCCTGCCAGCAGGATAACCCAAGAGTAATGACTGCAACAGTGAATACACTCGAACATCTACATTTATGGTAGGTACACAACTGTACTTTTTTGTATCTTTGGGAATACTATGTAAATTCACTCAACCCCTAGTACTGAATTTGCGTCTTCCATGCCAAATATTTTTATAAATTTCTTCAAAAGTCTGCCCTCCTTTGTTATCCTTTCCCTTCTGGGCCACCCAGACACACCTTCACTGCTGCAGATCAAATTCCACTCCCCACCTGTAAGTAGTATTCCTTGCTGAAAGATGATTATTTCTCTCACAAACTTTTAAGCTCCATTATAGCAGTCTTAAGTAGAATGTAAATGTATGCCAGTGTAGTCCTCCTCCCTTGTCCATAGCCCTTTAGTGCTACAAATATATGGTTGTTATCTTTTGTATCCTCTTCCATCACCATTGGAGCTCCTGTTGAAATTAATACAAGTATTCTTCTTTTCCTTTGTCCCAGGTGTTCTGCTGAATAACCTTTCTTTATCAGTTCACGTGTTCAGTTCCTAAGTGTGTCTTCTGTAGCATAGGTATTTGCACTCCACATTTTTTGGTATGGGTCACTACTCTCATTTTTGTATTTTATCTGCGACACCATTGACATTTAAAGACATTACAGAAAGCGTCATTATATTAAAAAGATATTCTCACCTTTTATGTATAATAGCTTTTTTGTTAAATGTCTAATTCCAGCTTTTATGTTGAACACATGCACTGTTCGACAGGTTGAACTTTTATAAGTTGTTTCTTGCTATATCCTTTTGTGCCTTTGTCACATCTTACAAAATCATTTGTCTTATTGAAAGCCCTCAAAAAAAGTGCATCCCCAGTACCTCCCTAAAACCTATTATCTTAATACTAACAAACAAATTATGTATATCTTCAAATATTTAAGTTTTACCCACCTAATAGGAACAAATGTCCCAAACTGACAGCCACACTCGTAGACTTGAATTAACCTGAAACAAAGGTTATCCATGTTGATGCATGGTGCACCCAGTGCTCTTACGAAGTGCTGTCTGTTTTTGTCTTATCTTTATAACACTCCCAGCTGGGAAAACACCTGAATGTTTTCAGAGAATATTATTTCCTAGCCAGTTTCTCTCTTTTTTTTTTCCCCTAGCCAATTCAGATTATAGCCAGATGTTCTTCAAGTTTCACTGTTGCAGTCATCACATTTGGGTTATCTTGCCAGGGGTAGGCCTCAGTCGGCCCAAATACCAGAGGCTTTGTATTTCTGTGTCAGTTGCTTTTGCTCCAAGACTGACAATCAGGTAGTCAGTGGTATAAAATCAGGCAGCCAACACCATAACATCAGTCTTTGTTGCCGAGGAGCACGAAGCAGAAGCAGTTCACACGAGTGCCGGTCAGCCACTACCTGTGTTTTCGTTTCCAAATTGAAGTTGAAGTCTTCTAAAGCTAAGTACCCCGTTGGAGATCCTTTTTTTCTTGCTCTAACCGATGTCAGAAAAAGTGAACAATTGTCTTACTTACGGAAAGCAAATACCACACCGAGACTTACATTCTTACTGCGTCACCTGTTTAGACCCAGACCATGACGTCCCTCGCTGTCGCTTTTGTGCTTTGTGCAATGCCAGAACTATACGTCGTCGGGCCCTTATTGTAGCTAGATATTTTTGCTCTAAGTCTTCGAATTCCAATATGGTTTTGGTAAGCCATCCGACTACCGATCTTCCGAAAAAACATAAGGATAAAGACAGAGACAGACCGCACAGGTCCAAAACTGCCGAAAATGCTTCTGTTAAGCTAGTTGTCAGTTCTCCAGTCCTCAGTGAGGCGCTTTCGCAGCCCCTGATGCCTGCTTCTTTGGATTCGCTGTCTGCTACAGAGACCCTTTTGGAGTCCCGTATGCCGCGAGTCTCTTCGACTAAGGATCCTGCGGATGTCTCTACCTTGGATGGGTCCCGAGCCGCTGACCGGCACTGGCTTTCAAGAAAGTACTTCTCACTACAGATACTTGACACAAACTGACGACGTCTTTCGCGTCTTCAGTTCTTTCTAAAACTATAGAGTTTCTAAGGCTTAGGGTACGAGCTATGCCCAAAAAAATACTACCCAAGCTTAGGCACCTGCTTCCTTGCCTCAATCTCAAATATTTAAAATGGCAGAAGACCGTATTATGCTTATTAGGGGAAGCCAGTCTACCCCTTCCAAAAGAAAGAGACTTGTCCCCAGTAGTTTTATCCGAACAGGAGTCCGATGACGCTGATGCTTCTGAATATGAAGACATACAGCCCCTCTCTGCTTATGAGGATTCTGATGGATAGGAATTCATTCCTTCTACCTCTCCACCTGAGGACTTTTCATTTGTTGAAACCCTTCATACTTTAAGGGAGCATTTCCAGTGGGAATGTCAGGATTATCCTCAGTCAAAAAAGAGACTCTGGGAATTCTTAGATTTACCACAGCACAGACCTTTGGCCATTCCTCCTGTCCTGGATGTTGTTGTTGATGTTTTTATGGAATCCAGTTTGACTCCTGACACCCTTCCTCCTGCTCCCAGGAATCTGACAGTACTAGAAAGTCCCTGACTCTCACAAATTTCTTTTCAAAATTCTTACTTCTGACCCAGAGGTCATCTCTCAAGGACCTAAAAGAATTAAAGCACCCTCAACTAAGAATCCCACCCCCTCAGACAGGCATTCCCGAGCTTTAGACAAATGGGGTAAAAAATATACACCTGTGCTACTCTTGCTATTGGAGCACTAAATTGTCTGTTCCACACGCTGAAATAGCAGCATACCATGGAACACCTCAAACAAAAAATATCTTAATTTCCTGCTTATGCATTCTGCAAGCCAAGTTACTAAGCACACCTTACAATGTGGCTTTGTCTCCCTAGAGACAATCTTATAGGGCAGCAGTCACTGGATGTTCTTCGTGTTTCACTATTGCAGTCATTACATTTGGGTTATCTGCTTGCAGGTAGCCCGCAGTCGGCCTGATAAGTCTTGGGTTCTGCGTCGGTTGCTGTCCCTTCCATGACGTTAGTTCGTCAGGGGTATAAAACATGCAGCCAACGCCATTACATAAATCTTTCTTGCTGTGCGCTGCCCGAAGCAGAAGCAGTTTGCAAGTGCCGGCCGGCCGACTCCTGAAATTTTCATTTTCGAGTTTCAGAATCGAAGTCTTCAACTAAAAGCTAAGTACCCCGTTGGGGAAACTTTTTCTTGCTCCTTACCGATGTCAGTAAAAGTTAATAATTGCATTACTTTTGGAAAGCAAATACCTCATAAAGATTTTCATTCGTACTGTATTCCTTGCCTAGGGCCTGACCACGATGTACCTTGCTGTCGGTTTTGTGCTTTATTTAATCAGTGCACTGTCAGTCTGTATATTTTTGCCTCTAAATATTTTGGTTCTAGGTTTAATTATCCAGAAATGTCATCGGTTAGCCATCTGACTACCAGGATTCCAAAAAAAAAATGCAAAGATAAAGACAGAGACAGGCTGCTGAGGTCCAAAACTGCTGACGACGCTTCTCCTAAGCCAGTCACCAGTTCGCCGGTACTCAGTGAGATGCTTTCGCAGCCCTTGATAACCGCTACGTCTGATTCGCAGGCCTCTACTGAGACCCATTCGGAGTCCGGTATGCAGCGAGATGCTTCAACTATGGAACCCATGTATGTATGTCTCTACCTTTGGTGGGTCTGTAGCCGCTGCGCATGCACCGACTTCTGAGGGTGTATTCAGGCCAATGGACTTGCATATTAAACCGACGCCTCCTTCTTCTCTTAGGCCTAAATCTCGAAGCATGCCTTAAATGACGACGCCCAGGCCACATGCTCAGGCCTCTATGCCTAAAAAACAAATGGTAATGGCTGAAGATCTAATGACTCTGGGTAGCCAACCCCCCCCCCCCCGCTTTTTCTAAGAGGCCTAGGACTGAAGTGATTTATGAATCTTCTGACCAGGATTCTTTTTTTTCTGATTCTTCTGATGATCTGGATTTGCCCTTATCTACTTATGAGGATTCTAATGCAGAGGACTCCATTCCCTCTGCTTCCCCTCCAGAGGATTTTTCTTTTGGGGAAACCTTGCATACTCTAAGGGAGCATTTCCACTGGGAAAGCCAGGATTTTTCTGATTCAAAAAATAGGCTTAGGGATTTCTTATTCCTACCTCAGCATAGGCCTTTAGCTATTCCTCCTGTACTAGACATTGTTGATGCTTTTTTGGCATCTAGTTTGGCCCCTGATTCCTTGCCTCCTGCTCTCAGAAAACCAGACAGATACTACAGGGTTCCTGAGTCACACAAGATGTTCTTCGTGTTTCACTGTTGCAGTCATTACATTTGGGTAATCCTGTTGGCAGGTTGCCCTCAGTCGGCCTGATTTCCAAAGTCCTGAGTCCTGTGTCTGCTGCTGTCGCCCCTTCCCTGACGTCAAGTCGTCAGGGGTATGAAAGTAGCAGCTGATGCCATTTTCTTCAGTCTTTCTTGCCGCGCAGTGCCCGAAGCAGGAGCAGTTCGCAAGTGCCGGTCGGCTGACTCCTGAGATTTTCGTGTTCGAGTTTCAGATCCGAAGTCTTCAATAAAGCTAAGTACCCCGTTGGGGAAACTTTTTTTCTTGCTCCAGACCGATGTCAGAAAAAGTAAATAATTGCATTTCTTGTGGAAAGCAAATGCCTCATAAGGACTTTCATTTTTACTGTATTCTTTGCCTAGGCCCTGATCACAACGTTTCTGGTTGTCGGTTTTGTGCTAGATTTAACCAACGCACTATTAAGCGTCGGTATGATTTTGCTTTAAACTATTTTGGACGCCGGTTTAATTATCCATAAATGTCGTTGGATAGCCATCCGACTACCGGAGTTCACAAAAAACGCAAAGAAAAGGAGAGAGATAGACAACAGAGGCCCAAAACTGACAACGAAGCTTCTCCTAAGCCAGTCGCCAGCTCGCCGGTTCTCAATGAGGTGCTTTTGCAGCCCCTGACGCCCGCTACTTTAGAGTCGCAGGCTGCTACCGACTCCCACTTGGAGTCAGCCATGTCGCTGGAAACTCAAGGTATTGGAGCCTCAGATACTATTCCTTCAGATGGGTCCGGAGCCGCTGAGCAAGCACCGGCTTCTGAGGGTGTATTCAGACCTGAACATCTTTACATTAAACTGACTTCAGCTTCAAAGGCAAAGACTAAAGCAAAGAAACAAACTCAAGAGCCACGTGGACAGGCCTCTATGCCCAAAAACAGATGCTCAAAATGGCCGAAGACTTGATTACCTTGATCAGGGGTTTCCATCCCCCTCCTGATAAGAGGCCTAGGCAAGAGACTGACTGTAAATCTTCAGATCAGGTTTCTATTTCTTCTGATTCCTCTTCGGATCAGGAATATTCTCTTCCCTCTGAGGATTCTGATGTTGAAGAATCTATACCTTCAGCCTCTCCTCCAGAGGACTATTCTTTTGGGGAAACCTTGCATACCATGAGGGAGCATTTCAACTGGGAGAGCCAAGTTTTTTTCAGAATCTAAAAAGAGGCTCAGGGATTTCCTTTTACTACCTGAACACAAGCCACTAGCCATTCCACCTGTGTTAGACATTGTAGATGATGTGTTTTCGGAGTCTAGTCTTACCCCTGACTCCTTACCTCCAGCTCCTGTTAAGCCTGACCGATATTACAAGGTTCCTGACTCTCATAAATTCCTTTTTAAATACCCTTCTACAGACCCAGAAACTATTTCACAGGGTCCCAAAGGAGTTAAGGCTTCTGCTGCAAAAAACCCTACCCTCTCTGACAGAGATTCTAGGGCACTGGATAGATGGAGAAAAAAGCTGCTACCTTGGCTATAAGGGCCTTCAACTGTCAGTTTCATATGCTCATATATCAGCAACATGTCATGGCATTGCTCAAACAGAAAATGTTATTAAACTGTGAATGTGCAGAAAACAAGGAAATGCAGGATTTACTGCATGCAGCTGAACAAGTTGGAAAGCATACTTTGCAATGTGGTTTTGATTCTGTTGAGGCTTCCTGCAGGGCCGCAGTTACGGGTTCTGTAATTAGGAGGCATGCTTGGTTAAAGGAACAAAATCTGCCTGATCATGTCAAAGTTAAATTATTAGATGCACCTTTACAGCATGGTACTTTGTTTGGTGTTAAGGCAGAAGAGGTGTTAAAGAAAATGGAGAACAAAGCTAAATCTATGCAAACTGTCAAAGATTTTTTGCAAGTACATCCACCTAGGTTTAGTAGGCACTGACCTACAAAGAACTGGTCCTTTCCTTCATAGGTTCATAGGTTCATACTAGGCTATCTGCCCAAGGGCATTTATAAGCCTAGCCCATAGTTATTTGGCTTTCGCCACCCCTTTAGTTTGAATAAAACTATGCCTATTATTTTGCTGTGCCTCTGTCAAGCAGTGACACTGAAGTAATCCCTGGGGTATATCTGCGATCTCCCATCCATTGGTCAAGATTCCTCTTGAACAAGGCCAGCGAGGTGCTGTGCCTCACATGTACCGGGATTTTGTTCCACAGCATAGGGAGTCTCTGGGTGATGAATCTTTCCCTCCAGCACGTTCTATTATTAACCGTGTCAAGGTTTAAGTCTCCCGCCCTTGTGGTTCTGAGGGATCTAGATTTTTTGAGGTGAAGCATATTCATCAAATCTGGGTTTGACATGGCCTTATGTGTCAGGCACAGGTCACCTCTGAGCAAGCAGTATGAGACTGAATAGAGCTGTGCCAGACAGACCTCAAAGGGGCAGATCCAGACGCCCTACAGGCATATCCCAGGCACAAGGTTCATACAGGTCAAAGCAATGGGGAGATTCTACCTCCAAAGTTGGAGAAGACAAATCACAACCATACAGGAAACAGTCCCAATGACTTCCCCCTGCCTGTACCTAGTACTTATCTCCTGGCAGCACCCTTAGGGGGAAAATTAGCACTTTTTGCTCAATATTGGCACATTATAACCCAGGACAAGTGGGTTCTAAATATTGTGTCACAAGGTTACAAGTACCATTTCCATACCCTGCCAAAGGCAAACGGCTGGCCAGATCTGCCAAAAACTCAGTGGGCAGAGGCACAAAAACAAGTCTCATCCCTCATGGATATGGGTGCATTCAACAAGTCCCAGAGCAAGAGCAGGGACAAGGATTTTACTCAAGACTGTTCTTGGTACCCAGAAAGGACAAGGCCTGGAGACCAGTACTGGACCTATCTATTCTGAACACATTCCTGGATATACCAAAATTCAAGATGTTGACTTTGCAGCAGCTTCTGCCCATGCTGGGCAAGAACGCTTGGCTTGTGGTGACTCTATACGTAAAAGAGGCATACCTGCATGTCCCAATCAGACAGTTATGCGGAAGATACCTCAGATTCAAGGCTGGCTCAATGCATTACCAATTCTCTGCACTGCCCTTTGGCTTATCTACTGCGCCCAGGGTCTTTACAGAGTGCCTGGCATCAGTAATTGCATTCTGCAGACAAAATTGGACGACTGTCTAATTCAAGCAGAGAACAAGGACATTCTTCTGCAGCATTTGGCATTTGTGAACAGACTTCTAACATGCCTAGGATACACAGTCAATGAAAAGAAATCAAAACTAGTACCCTCTCAAGAGGTAATATTCCTGGTTGCAAGCTTAAATACAACTGCTCAGATGGCTTATCTCACGCCAGACAAACAAAGGCAACTGACTACCTATTTCAAAATGTTGGCAACAAAGGCCTAGTTATCTGCAATAAATATTCTGCAGGCTTTGGGCTTCATGGCATCCTGCATCCTACTAATTCCATATGCAAGACTGCATATGAGGAAACTTCAATGGTACCTAAAAAGTGTTTGGACTCAACATTGCCACAGCCTGGAAACAATGGTTAGTCTCATTCCCTGCCTACAAGAGGAGTTTCGATGGTGGGCAAAGGCTTGTCACCAAAACAAGGGACAGCCATTCACATTATCCCCAGCCAGGCAGACACTAACAACGGATGCATCAGATTATGCCTGGGGGGCCCACATGGCAGGAAGATGCATTCAGGGCACATGGTCCTCAAACCAAATGCATCTGCATATCAGTCAAAAAGAGATGCTAGCTGTTCATAATGCCCTGACAGCCTTCAAAGACCTACTTCATCCGGGACAACTACTGATAAAGACAAACAACACCACGGCCATGTGGTATATAAACAAGCAGGGGGGGCACACATTCTTACCCCCCTTTGCAGACTAGCCATGACTTTGTGGGACACAGCATTGACTTACCAAGTACATCTGTGGACACAATTCCTGCCAGGAAGGAAAAATACTCTGGCAGACGAACTAAGCAGAAACCTCATGGATCCCCACGAGTGGCAGCTGGATCCACAAGTCTTCAGCATGATAACAAGTAAATGGGGATGCCCGGACATAGATCTGTTTGCCTCCCCTCACAACTACCAACTAAAAAGATTCTGCACAAGGACTTATCACAGACAAGTATGGAAAGTGGACACCCTATCTTTCAGCTGGAAAAACCTATTAGTATATGCCTTTCCCCCTCTGCCTCTCCTCCCCAAGGTACTCCTAAAGGTCAGACAGGAGAAGCCAAAAATGATACTGATTGCCCCAGACTGGCCCCACCAGTACTGGTATCCAATCCTAAGGAACTTGTCTCAATGCCCAGCTTGGGCCTTACCTCAAATAAACCTCATCTACTGTCCCAGCAAAACAATTAGATCCTGCACAGCCAACTCAGGACTTTAAACCTGGCAGCATTTACTGCAACAGTGAATACACTTGAACATCTACATTTATGGTAAGTGTACACAACTGTACTTTTCTTTTTAAAAATCCTATTGCGGATCCAGAAGACCATTTCACAGGGGCCCAAGGACGTTGAGGCTTCTACTGCTAAAAAACCTACCCCTTCAGATAGTGACTCCAGGGCGCTGGATAGATGGGGTAAGAAGGTTTACACTTCTGCAACCTTGGCCATTAGGGCTTTAAACTGCCAGTTTCATATGTTAAAGTATCAGCAACATGTTATTGGATTGCTTAAACAGAAAATGATGTTGATTCCTGACTGTGTGGAAAATAAAGAATTACAGGATTTAAAGCATTCTGCTGAACAGGTTGGAAAACATACTTTGCAGTGTAGTTTTGATTCATTAGAGGCCTCTTGCACGGCCGCTGTTACTGGGTCTACTCAGAAGGCATGCTTGGCTTAAGGAGCAGTCTTTGCCTGATCATGCTAAAGCTAAATTGTTGGATGCTCCCTTAAATCAGGACCGCCTGTTTGGCAACAAGGCTGAGGAAGTTCTTAAAAAGTTGGAAGGTAAAGCTAAATCTATGCAAACTGTTAAAGATTTCTTACAAGTTCAGCCTCCTAGATTTAGTAGGCACTGGCCTTTTAAGAATTGGTCCTTTCCAGCCCCTTCCAGGTCTTCTCAAGCCAAACCCAGACACAGCAAAAACCCCAGGTTTCAGTCCAGGGGGACACACAGTACTAAGCAGTGGGGGGCCTCCACTTTCAAATTTGGGAGTAATAAGATTCCCCCTATGGTAAAATGTCTCAATGACTTCCTTTTTGAATTTCCAAGCACTTATCAACTGGCTGCACCTTTTGGGGGGAAGATTGCTCTTCATGCAAAGAACTGGGAACTCATTACCCAGGGCAAATGGGTTTTAAATATAGTGTTCCAGGGATACAGATTTCACTTCCACATGTTGCCAACACCAAGCGGGTGGCTGGCCCTACCCCCAAATCATTGGGCAGAGGCCGAATAACAAGTACTTTCTCTCTTAAGCATGGGGGCTATTCAGCTGGTACCAGAAGAGGAAAAGGGACAAGGATTCTTCTCGAGACTTTTCCTGGTACCCAGAAAAGACAATTCATGGTGTCCTATTCTGGACCGGTCTACTCTAAACATCTTTTTGGAGATTTCAAAATTCAATATACTTACTCTTCAACAGTTACTTCCTATGCTAGGCAAAGATGCCTGGTTGGCAAGACTAGATTTAAAAGAAGCATACCTGCACATCCCAATCAAGGAATCTTGCAGAAAATGCCTACGCTTCAAAGCAGGCTACACGCACTATCAGTTCTCTGCACTGCCCTTTGGCTTATCTACTGCGCCCAGGGTATTCACAAAGTGCCTAGCTCCAGTTATTGCATTTTGCAGGCAAAGAAATATTCAAATATACCCATACCTGGACGATTGTCTAATTCAGACTGAAAGCCAGGACATACTTTTGAATCATCTGGCCTTTGTACAAAGGGTCCTTAATTGTCTGGGGTACACCATAAATGAAAAGAAATCACACCTGGTACCCTGTCAACAAATTATATTCCTGGGAGCAAGCTTGAATACAACTTCCTAGATGGCCTACCTCACGCCAGAGAAACAAATTAATTTGACAATGTACTTCAAATAAGTTCCCACAAAGACCCTGCTATCTACAAGACAAATACTGCAAGCCTTGGGGTTCGTGGCCTCCTGCATTTTTCTATTTCCATATGCAAGACTGCATATGAGGAAGCTACAGTGGTATCTAAAAAGCCTATGGTGTCAACATTCTCAGGATCTAGAAGCAATGATTCCTATCATACCTTGCCTACGCCTAGAGTTCCTTTGGTGGGCAGAGGCCTGCCACCAAAACAAGGGACTACCTTTCACACCACCCCCTGCCGTCCAAACCCTAACAACAGACGCATCAGACTATGCATGGGGGGGGGGGCCTCACCTGGCAGGGAAGTGCATTCAGGGCAAATGGAACCCAAGTCAAATGCACCTGCATATCAATCAAAAAGAAATGTTAGCTGTACAGAATGCTCTGACAGCCTGCAAGGACTACATTCTTCCAGGACAACTAATGGTAAAGACGGACAACACCACTGTTATGTGGTACATAAACAAGCAGGGTGGTACACATTCTTACCCCCCTCTGCAGACTAGCCATGGCATTGTGGAACACAGCCTTGAGCTACCAAGTGCGCCTACAAGCTCAATTCCTGCCAGGAAAGTTAAATACACTGGCAGACGGACTAAGCAGAAACCTCATGGACCCACACGAGTGGAAACTGGAACCAAGGATTTTCAACATGTTGACAAGCAAATGGAGGAGCCATGATATAGACCTGTTTGCCTCTCCCCAGAACTACCAATTGGACAAATTTTGCACAAGGACTTCCCACAAACAAGCCTGGAAAGTGGGTGCTCTGTCCATCTGGAAAAGCCTGTCAGTCTATGCCTTCTCCCCTCTGCCTCTGCTTTCCAAAGTACTACTAAAAAGGACAGGACAAACCAATGCTGATTTTGATCGCTCCAGACTGGCCATGCCAACACTGGTACCCCCTCCTGCGCAGTGTGTTACAGTTATCCCCATGGCACCTGCCTCAGACTCCTTCCCTGTTGTCTCAACAGGAGAGCCAGATTCTGCATCCTCAGCTTCTAATACTGAACCTTGCAGCCTGGCTACATAATCTCTCCTTTACCATCTCTCAGTAAACCTGTGATGGATATCATTTTAGAGGCAAGGAGGCCTAGCACTAGAAAATCCTATGCTGAAAAATGGAAAATATTTTGTGCCTTGAGCCAATCTCAAGGGATGAGCACAGCAGCGCGCCCAATTTACCTCAGATTTTAAAATACTTAAATGAGATGCTTCACAAGGGCCTGTCTTTTTCCTCCATTAAAATCCACGTCTCAGCCATTTCAGCTCATTATAACACAGAACCCCCCCTTCTCTCATCCACTGCTCAAGCAGTTCCTCAGAGAGGCCAAAAATTTAAGACCACCCAGGAGAGCTCGTACCCCCAGCCTGGGACCTTAACTTTGTTTTGGAGAAACTCACTCTACCTCCTTTCGAAGCAGCTGCTACTGCAGACCTATAACAGCTTTCCTTTTAGCAGTCACTTCAGCTAGAAGGGTATCTGAATTACAGGCCCTTATGGCAGAGGAGCCTTTCATCATCTTTCATGCGGACAGGGTGTCCCTCAGAACCAATCCATCCTTCATGCCCAAGGTGGTATCCAGTGTGGATCTTAATCAGTGCATTCATTTACCCACTGTTGTGCAGCCTGTCATCCCCGCCACCATGGCACCTACGTCAGATGTTCATCGTGTTACACTGCTGCAGTCATTACACTTGGGTTATCCGGCTGTCAGGCGGTTGTCAGGCGGTCCCTCAGTCGGCCCGAGTACCACAGTCTTGGTCCGGCGTCAGTTGCTGTCGCTTCTTCCCTGACGTCAGTGCGCCAGGGGTGTATAAGATGCAGTCGCCATTTTCTTCAGTCTTTCTTGCCGCGCAGTGCTCGAAGCAAAAGCAGTTCGCAAGTGCCGGACGGCCGACTCCTGAGATTTTCATTCCGAATCCAGAACCGAAATCTTCTACAAAGCTAAGTACCCCGTTGGGGAAACTTTTTCTTGCCTCAGACCGATGTCAGTAAAAGTTAATAATTGTATTTCTTGTGGGAAGCAAATACCTCATAAGGATTTCCATTCTTATTGTATCCCATGCCTAGGCCCAGACCACGATGTCACAGGTTGTCGGTTTTGTGCTAGGTTTAACAAGCGTGCTATTAAACGTCGGTTTGATTTTGCCCTACATTATTTTGACAGAAAATTCAATTACACCATGCCGTCAGAACAACCGATGACTGGAATTTACAAAAAGTGCAAAGAAAAGACAGGCATCCGAGGCCCAAAACTGACGACGAAGCCTCTTCTAGGCCTGTCGCCGGTTCTCCGGTTTTCAGTGAGGCGCCTTCGCAGCCCCTGACGACCGCTTCTTTGGAACCACAGGCCGCCTGTGACTCCCATGTGGAGATGGCTGGGCCTTCGGATATACCAGATTTACGGCCTACAGAGACTATCCCTTCAGAGGGATCCAGAGTAGCTGAACAACCCGCAGCTTCAGAGGGTGTTTTCAGACCTACTCCAGTTAACCATTAAATCTTCTGCTAAATCTAAAACCCCTTTATAAACTAAGAAACAGCTTCTACATTCACCAGGACAGGCCTCCATGCCTAAGAAACAGATGCTCAAAATGGCTGAAGACCTAATTACTCTGTCAGGGGATCCCACCTTTCCTCCTGATAAAAGGCCCAGACAGGATGCAGACTATGACTCATCAGACCATCTTTCAGATTCATCCTCAGACCAAGGATACTCTTTACCCCCTTATGAGGATTCTGATGCTGAGGAATCCATTCCTTCAGCCTCTCCACCAGGGGACTACTCCTTTGGGGAAACCTTACATACCATGAGGGAGCATTTCCATTGGGAGGGCCAGGATTATTCAGAATCCAAGAAAAGGCTCAGAGATTTCCTTTTATTACCTCAACACAGACCCCTAGCCATTCCGCCAGTGTTAGATATTGTGGATGATGTGTACTCCGAATCCAGTTTAAATCCTGATTCTTTACCTCCTGCTCCAGTTAAGCCAGACAGATACTACAGAGTTCCTGACTCTCACAAATTTCTTTATAAAAACCCTGTTGCTGACCCTGAAACTATTTCCCAGGGTCCCAAAGGGGTAAAGGTGTCTACAGCAAAAAAATCCAGTCCCCTCTGACAGAGATTCAAGAGCATTAGACAGATGGGGGAAGAAAGTATATACATGTGCAACTTTAGCAATGAGGGCCTTAAATTGCCAGTTTCACATGCTTAAATATCAGCAATATTTGATATCTCAGTTGAAACAAAAAATGCTTCCAAATTCAGATCTTCCTAACTATAAGGAAATGCAGGATTTATTGCATGCAGCTGAACAAGTGGGAAAACATACTTTGCAATGTGGTTTTGATTCATTAGAGGCCTCCTGTAGAGCAGCAGTTACAGGGTCTGTCATTAGAGGATATGCTTGGTTAAAAGAGCAGACTTTACCAGTTCATTTTAAAGCAAAACTATTGAATGCACCTTTGCAGCAGGATGTTTTATTTGGAGTTAAGGCAGAAGAAGTATTAAAGAAAATGGAGGATAAAGCAAAATCTATGCAAACGGTGAAGGATTTCTTACAGGTTCAGCCTCCTCGATTTAGCAGAAATTGGCCGACAAAAAATTAGTCCTCCCCAGTATCAAACAGACCTCAAAGGGGCAGATACAGACGCCCAGGAGGCAGAGGTGAACCACAAGGTACTTACAGGCCTCGACAGTGGGGTGCTTCAACCCAGAAAGAAGGGGAAGACAGGCCTCAGCCTTATAAAAAAAACAGTCCCATTGACTTCCCACTGCAGCTGCCAAACACTTCTCTCTTGGCAGCCCACTTGGGGGGGAAACTGGCACTTTTCAGTCACAATTGGCATTTGATCACCAAAGACAAATGGGTTCTCAAAATTGTATCTCAAGGTTACAGGTTCCACTTTCACAATCTGCCAAGGTTAAAAGGAATGCCAAATCTGCCACCAAATCAATGGGCAGAGGCTCAAAGACAAATTACAGCACTCATGGACATGAGAGCTATTCAAAAGGTACCAACACAGGAGCAAGGACAAGGATTTTACTCAAGACTCTTTCTGGTTCCCAGAAAGGACAAAGCCTGGAGGCCCATTCTGGATCTTTCTTTTCTAAATACTTACCTGCATGTTCCAAAATTCAACATGTTGACACCACAGCAGCTTCTTCCCATGCTGGGCAGGAAAGCTTGGCTCGTAACTTTGGACCTCAGGGAGGCATACCTGCATGTCCCTATCAGACAAAATTGCAGACAATGCCTGAGATTTTTAGCAGGTTCAATGCATTACCAATTCTCTGCACTGCCCTTTGGCTTATCTACTGCGCCCAGGGTCTTTACAAAATGCCTGGCACCAGCAATTGCATTTTGCAGACAAAAAGGAATTCAAATTTACCCATACTTGTACGACTGCCTTATTCAAGCAGAGAGCAAAGACATTCTTCTAAAGCATCTGGCATTTGTAAAAAGATTGCTAATTTGCCTAGGGTACACAGTAAACGAAAAGAAGTCAAAACTAGTGCCCTCACAAGAGATAATATTCATGGGTGCAGGCTTAAATACAATGGCCCAAATGGCTCATCTCATGCCAAACAAGTAAGGACAACTGACTCAATATTTCCGATTGATGGCAACAAAGACCCAACTCTCTGCAAGAAAAATTCTGCAGGCCTTGGATTATATGGCATCTTGCATACTACTAATTCCATAAGACTGACTGCATATGAGGAAACTACAATGGTACCTAAAGAGTGTCTGGTCTCAACACTGTCACAGTTTCGAAACAGTAATACCACTTATTCCTTGCCTTCAACAGGAGTTTTGATGGTGGGCTCAAGCCTGTCACCTCAACAAGGGACAGCCTTTCACTCAACCCACAGCAAGGCAAACACTGACAACAGATGCTTCGGATTACGCCTGGGGAGCACACATGGCAGGAAAATGTATTCAGGGCAAGTGGCCCGCAGAACAAAGGCATCTTCACATCAATCAAAAAGAGATGCTAGCTGTACAAAATGTCCTTATATCTTTCAAGGACCTTCTGCATCCAGGACAGACAACACCACAGATGTCCTTCAAGGATGCATCTGCAGTCCTTACAAATGGGTTGTCCTGTCGTCAGGCAGCCCTTCGGTCGGCCTGATTCCAAAGTCTGGGTCTGGCCTCGGCTGGTGTCGCACTTCACCCGACGTCATCTCTGCTGGTCTTCGGGTATAAAGGCATCAGCCGACGCCATTTTCCTCAGTCTTTCTTGCGCGTGGCCAAGCAGAAGCTGTTCGCAAGTGCCGGTCGGTCAGATCCAGAGATTACTAATACCGAATACTACTTCGAAGACTTCTAAAAGCTAAGTACCCCGTTGGGGACTCTTTCTTGCCTCAGCCAATGTCAGAAAAAGTGAATAACTGTTTAACTTGTGGGAAACAAATACCTCATAAAGATTTCCACTCTTACTGCTTACCTTGTTTAGGCCCAGACCACGACGTAGCAGCTTGTTTAGCCTGTGCTTCCTTCAACCGACGAACGCTTAGGCATCGGTCGGAGTTTGCAGAACAGTTTTTTGGCTCAGATTTTGCATACATTATGCTGTCGGATCCTCAGACTACCCAAATTGTTAAAAAACGCAAAGAAAAGGACCGACACTCGCAGTCCGCGGTTTCGGCCGAAACCACGGGTAAGCAAACCGCGAGTGTCTCTGTTTCGGCCGAAACCGAGCAAACGGGTCAATCTTCAGCCGAATCCATGACTACTACCGAGGCCCCTACTACCCTAGTTGAATCGGCCTCTGAAGTTTTGCCTACTAATGTGGTTTCTCTAGAATTATCGGACACCATCCCTTTGGATGTCTCTACCCCAGCACGTGGTGCTGCTAGGCCTCCTGCAGCCATGTCTATAAAGGCCTTTGCCAGGGCTAAAGCAGCCAAAACTGCTAAGTCTGTGCCTGTTAAGCCCCCCTCTCACAGGCCCAGTTCCAGTTCCCAAATGCTTACTCTGGCAGAGGATCTCATCTCTTTAATAAGAGGATCACAATCTCACCCAGACAGGGCCTCTCAACCTCCAGAAAAGAGACCTAGAGCAGAGCCCCCTGAGCCAGTGTCCTCAGATGACTCTTCTGATGATTCAGACAATACAGACCATCCAGAGGCTCCTTTTTCTACTTATGAAGATTCTGATGCTAAAGAATCTATTCCTTCTGCCTCTCCACCAGAGGAATTTTCCTTTGGGGAAACCTTACATGCCATGAGAGAATTCCAATGGCAGGGACAAGATTTCTCAGATTCAAGAAAAAGGCTTAGGACCTTTTTACACTTGCCGCAACATAGGCCCTTAGCTATACCTCCAGTTCTTCCTGTTGTGGATGATGCATTTAATGATGTTTGCACTGCTCCTGATACTTTGCCTCCAGCCCCTGCTAAGCCCGATAGGTTTTACAGGGTACCGGACACTCATCACCACTTATACAAGGCTCCTTTTGCGGATCCTGAGACTATCTCCCAGGGCCCTAAGGCAGTAGCTTCGACCTCAGCAAAAAACCCTCTCCCTTCTGATAGGGAATCCAGGTCCTTAGAGATGGGGTAAAAAAGTATACACCTCTGCTACTCTCTCAGCTAGAGCTTTGAACTGTCAGTTTCATATGATCCAATACCAAGAGTTTATGCTTGATCAGTTAACTAAGAAACTGTCCTCTGATGACTCCTTAGATAAGAAATATGTTCTAGAAATGGTGAATAACATTCAGCAGGTTAGTAACCATTCTTTAAAATGTGGCTATGATGCACTGGAGGCTTCATTTAGATCAGCCATGACTGGCACAGTTATAAGAAGACATGCATGGTTGAAAGAACAGGTCTTGCCGGATCATGTTAAAGCAAAACTATTAGATGCTCCTATGGATAAGGTCAGTCTATTTGGTTCTCCTGCCCAACAAGTAATGAAGAAAATGGAAGAGAAGGCAAAATCTGTACAAACAGTTAAAGATTTCTTACAGGTTCAGCCCCCAAGGTTCAGCAGGAACTGGCCTTCCAAAAATTGGTCCTTTCCAGACTCCTCTAAAAATCAGAGAGCCAGGAATAGACGTTCCAGAGGCAGAAATCAATCCAGAGGAGGTGCCTACAGGGGACGCCAGTGGCAGGGCAATAACCAACGAGGCACAGATACAACCACTACCACTGCAACAGGACAATCACAGTAACTTGACTCTGACACCGCCTACCAGGGAACAAATAGCAGCACCCTTAGGCGGAAAGTTAGCCTTATTTTCAAAAAACTGGCACTATATCACAACAGACAAGTGGATTTTGCAAACTATAGACCATTTCCACACCTTACCAGTAAAAAGAGGAATGCCAAACCTACCACCAAATCAAAAGACAGAAGCCCTAAAACAAATAGCTCAATTAACAAAGATGAGAGCTGTGGAAAGGGTACCACCTACAGAACAGGGCAAGGGATTTTACTCCAGACTCTTCCTAGTACCAAGAAAAGAGAAAAGTTGGAGACCTATTCTCGACCTATTCGCTTTAAACACATTCATCATTGTTCCAAAATTCAAAATGCTGACCCTACAGCAACTTCTTCCCATGCTGGGCAAGGAGTGTTGGCTGGTAACTCTAGGTCTCAAGGAGGCATACCTGCACGTCCCCATACGACCAATTTGCAGAAGATACCTCAGATTTCTTGCAGGATCAGAGCATTATCAATTCTCAGCATTGCCCTTTGGCTTATCTACTGCGCCCAGAGTGTTCACGAAATGCCTGGCATCAGTAATCGCTCATTGCAGGCTTCAGGGAATCCAAATTTATCCATACCTGGACGACTGCCTGATACAAGCGGGCAACAAAAGCAAGCTGACACAAGACTTACAAAGAGTCATTTGCTTACTACAAGCCCTGGGATACACAGTCAATTTAAAAAAGTCAAGACTGATACCATCCCAAACAAGAACATTCTTGGGTGCAGAATTGGACACAGTAAAACAGATGGCATTCCTAACTGCAGAAAAACAAGAACAACTTCCTCTTTACTTCTTGGCACTAACAAAGCAGAACAAACTAACAGCAAGGAAAGTACTGCAGGCCTTGGGCTTCATGGCATCCTGCATAATCTTGGTCCCCCATGCCAGACTGCATATGAGAAAGCTACAGTGGTACCTAAAGAATTTATGGTCTCAACACAGGCACAGCTTAGAAACCGAAATACCACTAATCCCATGCCTGAAAGAAGAGTTCCTATGGTGGGCTCAGGCATGCCAGTCAAACCCAGGTTTGCCCTTCCACAACATTCAAACAAGCCAAACTATCACAACGGACGCCTCAGACCTCGGTTGGGGGGCCCACATGCTGGACAAGTGCATTCAAGGCTTATGGACTCCAGATCAGCTGCACCTGCACATAAATCAAAAAGAAATGCTGGCTGTAAAACTAGCAATCCAGAATTTCAGGCCATTCCTCAAAGAAGGCCATTTGATGATAAGGACAGACAACACCACAGTCATGTGGTACATCAACAAACAGGGAGGCACTCATTCATACCCCCTATGCCGAATGGCTCTGGACCTATGGAATATGGCTCTGAGCTACAACATTCAGTTACAGGCAATATTTGTACCGGGAAAAGAAAACATCCTAGCAGACATGTTAAGCAGAACTACCTCGGATGCTCACGAATGGATGCTACACCCGGACATCTTTAAGGCCATCACAAAGAAATGGGGAATGCCACAAATAGACCTATTCGCATCCCCACTCAATCACCAGCTCAAGAAATTCTGCACAAGGACATACCACCCACTAACTTGGAAGGTGGACTCTCTACCCTTCAATTGGAAAGGCCTCACAGCATATGCATTTCCACCTCTTCCTTTGATGCACAAGGTACTACTGAAAATCAAAGAGGAACGTCCAAGGATAATCCTGATAGCTCCAAATTGGCCAAGACAACATTGGTATCCATTGCTGAGGAGCATGTCTCGAGGGGAAACGTGGACACTGCCCCTGACTCCTTTGATGTTAACTCAGAGCGACTACAACATCCTGCATCCAAACCTGAAAACTCTGCAACTGACTGCCTGGAACATTACATAACAGCATCTAACCCAGATTTATCCCAAAGGGTTAAAGACATTATCCTTGAGGCCCGCAGACCTTCAACAAGAAGGAACTATGCAGGAAAATGGAAAAGATTTGTCATTTGGAGTACTGAAAGAGGGAAAGACGTGTCAAAGGTAGATATTGCCAACATCCTGGAGTATTTGGCAGAGCTTCTCCATACAGACCTGTCCTACTCCTCCATCAAGATACATGCATCAGCTATTTCTGCAGAATACAGCTTCGATCCCCCTGTCTTCTCACACCCTCTACTCAGACAGTTCCTAAGAGGAATTAAGAATGTAAAACCTCCTAGGAAACCACCATTACCAGCATGGGACTTGAACTTTGTGCTAGAAAAATTGACACTCCCTCCATTCGAACCAGCAGCAACAGCAGATCTTCAACACCTATCCTGGAAAACTGCTTTCCTACTGGCAATTACTTCAGCAAGAAGGGTTTCGGAACTACAGGCTTTAATGGCAGTACAACCCTTCCTAATCTTCCATCAAGATAGTGTCCATGAGAACTAATCCTACATTTATGCCTAAGGTGGTATCCAGAGTGTCTCTAAACCAGGCAATCCACCTACCTACCTTCTTTCCCAATCCACAGAACAGGGGGGAAAGACTGCTGCATACCTTGGATGTACATAGACAGTTGCGCTACTACCTGGACAGAACCAAGGGCAATAGAAAAACTGACTAGCTTATGCAACAGGAAGGGAAGGAAAAGCAATTTCAAAACAGACAATCTGGAAGTGGATAGGAAATTGCATAAGATTCTGTTACTCCTACCATGGAAAGCAAATTCCACAGAACATAAGGCCTCATTCTACAAGGGCTACAGCCACTACCACAGCTTTCTTAAGAGGAGTGGCTACCAAGGACATTATTGAGGCTGCTACTTGGACCTCCGTGCATACATTTGCCAAGCATTATAACTTACCTCTATACTCTAGATCCCGAGCAGGGTTTGCCACTGCTGTTTTGCAAGGGATCCTAACTACACCATAATTCTTCTTCCTCCTCCCCTAGTTTGGCTATGGTATTCTACCCATTTGTAAGGACTGCAGATGCATCCTTGAAGGACATAGTACAGTTTTGTACCTACCATAAATGTAGATGTCCGAACAGGATAGCATCTGCAGTCAGGATTACCCACCCTCCTTCCCCTCTGTGGTACTCCTAGGGTATTTGCCCACCTAATAGCTAGCTGGGGGGGATCTCTTATGGTGTATTTGTTTGTATATATGTACATACATGCTTATTGTTTTGTGTTTGCCTTCTACCTTTTTGGAAACATTGGCATTTCCCCAAAAATTTAGCTTTCCAAGAGGGCAACTGGCATCTGGGGCAAGAAACACTGAGGAAAATGGCGTCGGCTGATGCCTTTATACCCGAAGACCAGCAGAGATGACGTCAGGTGAAGTGCGACACCAGCCGAGGCCAGACCCAGACTTTGGAATCCGGCCGACCGAAGGGCTGCCTGATGACAGGACAACCCATTTGTAAGGACTGCAGATGCTGTCCTGTTCGGACATCTACATTTATTGTAGGTACAAAACTGTACTTTATGTGGTACGTAAACAAGCAAGGGGGCACTCATTCATATTCCCTCTGCAGACAAGCCATGACCTTGTGGAACACAGCTCTAACCTATCAAGTTCATCTGCAAGCACAATTCCTGCCAGGAGAGAAAAACACACTGGCAGAAGCAGAAACATCATGGATCCGCATGAATGGAAATTACATCCACAAATGTTCAGGATGATAGCACAAAAATGGTGGATCCCGGACATAGATCTGTTTGCATCCCCAATGAATTGCCAGCTACAGAAATTCTGCACAAGGACTTACCACCCACAAGCATGGAAAGTGGGATGCCCTCTTCAGCTGGAAAAACCTGCAAGTATACGCTTTCCCACCACTGCCTCTCCTTTCAAAGATGCTCATAAAAGCCAGACAAGAGAAGCCAAAGATGATCTTGATTGCCCCAGACTGGCCACGCCAGCACTGGTACCCAATCTTAAAGAACTTAGCACAAAGTCCACCATGGATTTTGCCTCAAATCCCACAACTTCTGACTCAGCAGAACAATCAGATACTTCACGGCCAGCTCAAGACTTTAAACCTGGCTGCATGGCAGATTCCTTAGTCAAGCAAGCAATGCCTCTCTCCAAAGCTGTTATGGATGTCATTCTGGAGGCCAGAAGGCCTAGCACCCGGAAAGCCTATTCGGATAAATGGAAGAGATTCTGTGCCTGGAACCCGGCTCACAGCCTTGACCCTCTTGTCCCAGATATTTCTCAGATACTACAGTACTTAACTGAGATGCTGGACAAAGGCCTCTCCTTTTCATCCATTAAGATCCATGCCTCTGCCATCTCTGCTCATTACAACACAGACCCACCATTTTTTTCTAATCCTTTGCTAAAACAGTACCTCAGAAGGGCTAAAAACATAAGACCGCCCCGTAGAGCACCAACTCCAACTTGGGACCTCAACTTCGTCTTGGAAAAATTAACTTTGCCTCCCTTTGAGCCAGCTAACTCAGCAGACTTAAAATATGTCTCTTGGAAAACTGCTCTGCTCCTGGCAATAACCTCAGCACGAAGAGTTTCAGAATTATAGGCACTAATGGCAGTGGAACCTTTCATCATTTTCCACCAAGACAGGGTGTCTTTAAGAACAAACCCTACTTTTATGCCAAAGGTGGTATCAAGTGTGGCTTTAAACCAAATTATTCACTTGCCAACTTTTTATCCAAATCCACAGAATAAAGGGGAGAGACTACTGCATTCCTTGGACATACACAGGCAGTTACGCTTCTACTTGGACAAAATTAAAGCTTTCAGGAAAACTGAGCAATTGTTTGTAGCATATGCTGCAGGAACACAGGGAAAAGCCATTTCAAAACAGACCATTTCAAAATGGATACGGCACTGCATATGTTTCTGTTATACACACCATGGGAAAACTGTACCTAACAGCATTAGGTCTAATTCCACCAGGGCAACAGCCACTTCAGCTACCTACCTCAGAGGAATACCTACCAAGGACATTTTGGAAGCAGCAACTTGGAGTTCTGTACATACCTTCACCAGGCATTACCATCTGCCTCTTTACTCTAAATCCAGAGCTGGCTTTGCCACTGCAGTGCTGCAGGGCCTTATAGCCACCCCTAATGCTTTATAGAACCAGCCACCCTACCTCAGCTTTGGGATTCTACCCAAGTGTAATGACTGCAGCAGTGTAACACGATGAACATAGTACAGATGTAATGGGATCCTATCTCGCCTACATTCACAACATATGGGTTCGGAGCCGATCCATCGGCTCCGACTCGGCAACTATTACACTAGCACGAAGTCTCTCATTGGCTGGGCTACTCCCTATCCCAGGATGCACTACACCTGCTTCCCCAGATCTCGTTTGCCGCTTAACAAGCTGGACGTGGTCTCGACTTGGCTGGAGCTAAGTGGTTATTTTTACCTTATTGGTCCTTGACCTAGGGAATTTTTGTCCATATTAAACAAACAGCTGTTTTAACAGCTATTTCTTGTAATTTCTTGTTATTTCTGAATTTTTTGTTGAGTGCTTGTTTCCAGAAATTTATTTTATTCAGTCGGGCAAGGCCCGTTTAAGTTAGAGGGCCTGTGCCCTATCTCTGAGTGTTATTTGGTTTTTTATTTACTTTGGTTAGTTGTTTTTCGGGCAAAGCCCGTTTAAATTAGAGGGCTTTGGGCCGTTTAATTGTTTCTTTTCTTGTGAGGTAAACTGTCATCAGTACTCGCGCCAGTGTGTCTCGCGCTTTTCAGTTGGCGCTTTTTTGTGTGTAGTGTTATATTTGTGGTGATAGATTAGTATTTCCTTAGACTTGTACTTGTTTTTGGACTATATCATGTCGAAGGAACAGAAGTCAGGGTTTAAAAAATGCACTCGGTGCAAATATAAAATGTCCATTACAGACAGTCATTCAATATGTGTTTATTGTTTGGGGCCGAAACATCTGCAAGAGACTTGTAGCGTCTGTCATGCGTTCTCATCTAGAGTTCTTCAAGAACGCAAAAACAAATTAATATTGAAAGGGCTTATCAAGCCTTCCTTTGAGGAAGCCTTAGAGCTACCTGTTGCTTCCAAAAAGAAAAGATCGTCGGCTCCGACAAGTCCGTGAGCCGACTTCTAAAAGACTAAATTGACCTCTTCTTCTTCTTCGCTCCACTGACTTGGGGCCGAGGGTCGAGGTCTGCCTCGATACCTCCTACCTGGAGCCATTGCTGTCGGAGCCGCAGGTTGGAGTATCGAGAGGTGAATCACCTCCATCGGTTCCAATGGCTTCGGAGCCGGTGGAAGTGTGCAGCTCAGACTCTTCCCCCTCGGCTCGGAAGAAGGCTCCTTCGGTGCCGATGGTGGTCCATGCTGTGGTGGAGTCGGCGCCGATAGTGTTGGAGCCATTTCGGAGCCGGTCCCCTTCTCTCTCGGAGCCGAGAGGAAAGTCTTCTCGATTGTCTACCTCCTCTAAATCATCGAGACTTTCAGATTCGGACCTGGATAGGGTTTTACAGAGGCTATTCCAATCTCCAGTGTTTACTAAATTGGTCTCGGCTCCAGCACAGTTAGCTTGAGCCGATCCCCTCCAACGCATTCGATTCCTCCTCCAACCTCCTCGGAGCCGTTGGAGTCGGTGGTGGTGGAGCAAAGCGAGCCATACGGTCGAGCAGAGACCCCGAGGTCTCTCGGTTCCGACTGTGCTTCCTACCCTGTCCTCCGGTTCAGGGTTTGGTACTGCGACCTCTTCAGCCGGGCCGAGGGAATACTTTGGGATTGGGTGCTTGTACCTAGTCTTCCTCTCGGAGCATCGGCTGCTGGAATTCCCAGTGCCATCGTGGCCTCTAGACCAGTGACCTCCTTGGATTCTGGAGGTCCGGCCTTTGAGGCCATGAGGAGTGCTGGCCATGCCTTTGCCGGTTCAGCAAGATTCTACCTCACCGTCCCTAGATTTGGAGACTGGTGCCTCTGTTGTGTTGCAGCCCCCCGGCAGCGGGGCCCCAGGGCCTGAGGATACCCCCATCGGGGTTCCCTTCTTCCGGGTGGTCCGTCCGAAACTGCCGGACGAACCCCACGGAAGAAATTGTGTAAGAGGAAGCACGTAGACTCCCAAGATGAGTCTATTACATCGGATACTGACCTCGATGACGCAGAAGGGTCCCCCAAATCATCTTCGGATGATATCTCCTTCTCAGATATCTTGGAGATTCTGAGACAGAGAGGTGACTGGCAAGCCAAAACCCCTTCAGCTGAGGAGTCAGTCTTCCTCAAGGCCTTTGGGGCCCAGCCTTCCGCCTCCTGGATGTTTCCGCCCTTCGATGAACTCCTTGATTTGGTTTCTCGAAGGGTGTGGGAACACCCTGATTCTGTGGAACCGGTGCCTGCGAGGCCCAATAAATTTTGTCAGCCCCCCCCCCAGAAGGAATTTCTCACAAAGGGTGTGCCTGTAGATGTTTTGGTGGTGGCTTCTGCCACACAGCAGGACGTGGCAGAGGCTTCGACGTCTATTCATCCTCCTAATAAGGATTCTAGGAGTATGGATAGGTACGGGAAGCGTACCCTGTCCTCAGCGGCCTTTACCTTACGGTCGCTGAACTACTTATGTCATTTTACGAGGCTCCAAAGGGATCTTCTCAAAGAGCTAAATGACTCTCTTGTTGGTAATCTACCTGAGGCGCTGGCCCCGACTGTTGGCGCACAGATGACTACCCTTTTTTCTATTGTTAACTCGTCCATGAGGCTCATTTCGTATGCGGCTGAAGGGGCGAGTAGAGCAGCGGGAACAGGCGTTGCCCTCAGGAGACAAGCCTGGTTACGCTTGTGTTCGTTCACGGAGGCCTTCAAGTCTTCCTTCACGCCCCTTTGATGGGTCATCTTTGTTTGGACCCAAGGTGAAGGACACGCTAACTTGGTGCGAGCAGGAGGGCAAGACTTTGACTGCCGTTGGGGCCCGATTTTCCGCTCCTTCCAGGCCTTACCCCAAGGCTGGGAGAGGAGGGAAAATGTGGTTTAAAAAATCTCAAAAGTCTTTCCCTACTCCACCCAGTGATTCCCCCTCCAGAGGCGGGGGGGGGGGGATTTTGGAAGACGCCGCCCCAGAGGTGGCAGAGGCCCCCGTAACTCTGGAGACCGCGATTCCTTTCGTGGTTCTTCATACAACCAGCGTTCCTGAGTTGTTGCCCGACTGTGCAACTCCGGAGCCAGTCGGGGGTCGCTTTGCGGCGCACCCACAAGCTTGGGAATCCATAACAAGCGATCAGTGGGTGCTTCGCATTATTACCGGAGGATATATCATCCCCTTCAACAAACCCCCCCTTTCTTTAAGGGAAATCCCGGACGTACCACCCAGTCAGCGGGATCAGGCAGCATTAGAGGTTTCAAAGCTGCTAGAAAAAGAGCCATCCAGCCTGTCCCCATCGACCAGATCGGATCAGGAACTTACTCAAAATTATTTTTGGTACCAAAAAAGACGGGACTTCAGGCCCATTTTGGACCTCAGTTCATTGAATCGTTTCGTAAAGAAGTCCAAATTCCGAATGGTCACTCTTCAATCTATTCTTCCTTTGCTGGAAAAAGATGCATGGATGTGCTCCATAGATCTCCAGGACGCTTACTATCACATTCCCATAGCTCGAGTCCAGGAGACATTTACGCTTCCGCCTCGGAGTCAGTCATTTCCAATTCCGAGCACTGCCCTTTGGTCTCACCACAGCCCCCAGGGTGTTCACCAAGTGTCTGGCAGTGGTAACTGCTCACCTGAGAAGTCTGGGATTCCAGGTGTTTCCTTATCTAGACGACTGGCTCCTTACTGCCACCTCCGAGCATCTACTACTCCAAGCGCTCAGAGCCACGTTCACCTTGGGCCGTTTCCTGGGGATCACGTTCAATTTGCAAAAATCTGTACTACAGCCATCTCAGCGTATTACATTCATAGGCGCAGACTTAGATACAAAAAGAATGCGCGCCTATTTACCGGCAGCAAGAATTCAGGTCTTACAAGATCAAGTCAAAGCCTGTCTCCCCCTACAAAGAGCCCCGGCCCATCGGATCCTACAACTGTTGGGCTCGATGGCGTCGACCATACTTTTAGTTCCCTTGGCCAGACTTCACATGCGAATATTACAATGGCTTCTGTCGATTCAATGGTCTTATCAGGAACTTCCCTTGAACCACTTAATCATAATCACGGAAAGTTGCCGTCGAGATCTGCGTTGGTGGCTTCTCCAATCAAATCTCGACCAGGGGCGACCCTTCATACCTCAACGTCCCGTTGCCACTGTGACTACGGACGCCTCCCAGGTAGGGTGGGGGGGTCATTACCTGGACAGGTCGGTCCAAGGCACATGGCATATCCAGGAAACACATTTGCATATCAATGTCCTGGAGATGAGAGCGGTACTATTGGTACTCCAAGCTCTCCATCACGCTCTCCCACAGGGCCCGATTACTATCCTATCCGACAATATGTCGGTGGTGTGGTACATAAACAAGCAAGGTGGAACCAGGTCTTACCCACTATGCAGAGAAGCCATGAGACTTTGGCACTGGGCGGTAGCTACCAACCGCTTTCTAATGGCAACGCACATACCAGGGAAGTCCAATGTGATTGCGGACAGATTAAGCAGGACCATTCTTTTACCCCACGAGTGGTCCCTCAACCAGGGTATAGCTGCGAAAATATTCGACAGATGGGGTCTTCCTTGCTGCGACCTGTTTGCCAGACCTCACAATGCGAAATGCAGAGAAGTCTTCACACTGTTTCCTTCTCAGGGACAGATTCCCAGGGACGCTCTGACTCACATTTGGCCCCCCGGTCTTCTCTACGCCTTCCCTCCGTTCCCCCTCCTACCGAGGGTGATACAGAAGGCCATTTACATGGAGAGCGAGATGATTTTAATTGCCCCGCACTGGCCTCGTCAAGTTTGGTTTCCTTTCCTACAGAGGCATGCGATAGAAGGTCCATGGTTTCTGGATCCGGTGCCAGACCTGTTGACTCATCAGTCAGGACGGCTTCATCCGTCTCTCAGGTCCCTGAAGTTGGCAGCATGGTTACTCCACTTCCATCCTTAGTCCGAGACAATGCTCTTTCGCCGGACGTGGTCCACATACTGTCTTCTTCTCATAAACCTTCCACCATCAAACTTTATTCCAGTAAATGGAAAAGGTTTGCCTTCTGGGCTCAAGAACGGGGTATAGATCCCCTCACTGCACCAGTATCAGAGGTTCTGAATTTTCTGGCCTCCCTTTTTCAGTCGGGCTCTTCAGTTTCTACCATTAAGGTTCAGTTAGCGGCGATCTCTAATTTTCATGCTGCATTTGAACCTTCATTGATGTCTCACAAACTGTGTAAGGCTTTCCTTAAAGGGGCTTGGCTCCTTAGGCCTCCTTTATCTCATCCTGTCCCCCCTTGGGATTTGAATATGGTTCTTGCTGCCCTAACTGCCCGTCCTTTCGAACCAGCTGCTACTTGTGATTTAAAAGTTCTGTCTTGGAAAACGGCCTTTTTAGTAGCTATAACATCTGCTAGGCGAGTTTCAGAACTTCAAGCTCTTTGTTCTGATCCTCCCTATTTGATTTTTCACAAGCATAGAGTTTCATTGAAATTAAACCCTGCATTCATACCAAAAGTGGCCTCCTCTTTCTGTATGCAACAAACTATAGAACTCCCTGTCTTTTTCCCAGAATTCTCTAATAACGCAGAATATACTTTGCATCAATTGGACGTACATAGACAACTGCGTTTTTATTTGAATAGAACCGCTCAAACGCGGAAGTCAAATCAATTGTTTGTTTCCTTTGCAGTGAACAAATTGGGTCAACCAGTAACAAAAACCTCCATATCCAAATGGATTAAAGATTGTATCATTTTTATTTATTCACAGGCTAATAAAGACCTTCCCTTTCCAGTCAAGGCTCATTCTACCAGGGCAATGGCTACTTCCGTAGCTTTTCATTCCAAGTTATCAATAGATGATATTTGTGCTGCGGCAACCTGGACTTCTCCGCACACTTTCATTTCTCATTACAAATTGGATGTGGTTTCTCGAGGCAGAGCTTCCTTTGGTTCCACAGTTCTCAGGAGTGTGTTCCAATGAGCCACCCAGGATGTAGGTGCTAGGGACGCTGTCCCATATGTTGTGAATGTAGGCGAGATAGGATCCCATTACATCTTTTAGTTATGTACTTACCATAACTTCGGATGTATGGGATCCATCTCGCCTACATTCATAAGTACCCACCCTCCTTCCCCCTTCCATTCGGATTTAGAGGAGCTGTAGTCTTTTTTTTGGAGATCTTTCTTGAAGAACTTTAGTTGGTTATTGTGACTACTATTTTTCTGTGTTTGCATGGATGTATGAAAGCGAACAAACAAGATCTGGGGAAGCAGGTGTAGTGCATCCTGGGATAGGGAGTAGCCCAGCCAATGAGAGACTTCGTGCTAGTGTAATAGTTGCCGAGTCGGAGCCGATGGATCGGCTCCGAACCCATATGTTGTGAATGTAGGCGAGATGGATCCCATACATCCGAAGTTATGGTAAGTACATAACTAAAAGTTTTGTACATACCATAAATGTAGATGTTCAAGTGTATACACTGCTGCAGTCTAGGTTACCCTCCCTCCTTCCCCTCTTACTTGCTGGTACTTACCTAACCCTTCTACCCTTTGGGGAGTATTTGCTGGTAACTGAAAGTATTTTTATTGCTTTTCTTATGTATGTTTTATCAGCAATTTACCTTGCCTACCTTTTTGGGGGCACCTGACATCTGGGGCAAGAAAAACTGAAGAAAATGGCATCGGCTGCATTTTATATACCCCTGGCGCACTGACGTCAGGGAAGAAGCGACAGCAGCCGACGCCGGACCAAGACTTTGGAACTCGGGCCGACTGAGGGACCGCCTGACGGCAGGATAACCCAAGTGTAATGACTGCAGCACTGTATACACTCGAACATCTACATTCATGGTAGGTACAAAACTGTACTATCCCAACACTCCTGACCCAGAAGAATGGAGAATCCATCCATCCCCAATTGCAGACCCTCAACCTGGCAGCTTGGCTTATTCCCTGACCTCTCCTTAAGCTGCCAGCCTAAGCAAACAAGTCCTAGATGTTATACGTGAGGCCAGACTGCCCAGCGCTAGAAAATCCTATGCTGACAAGTGGAAAAGGTTTTGAACATGGATCCAGGCTAAGGGACAGCCCTCCCTACCTGTCATCCTGGATTATCTAGCAGACCTACTACACAGGAGTCTATCCTTCTCTTCTATTAAAATGCATTTCTCTGCCATCTCTGCCCATTACAGCACAGAACTACCTCTCTTCTCACACTCGCTTAACAAACAGTTCCTAAGAGGTGCTAACAACTTAAGGCCACCCAGAAGAGTGCCTACCCCAGCTTGGAACCTTAACTTTGTGTTGGAAAAGCTCACCCTTACCCCCCTTTGAACCTGCAGCTTCAGCAGTTTTAATATTCCTCTCTTGGAAAACAGCCTTGCTTTTGGCCATCGCTTCAGCTAGAAGAGTTTTAGAGCTACACGCACTCATGCCTGTAGAGCCCTTCATCATTTTCCATGCTGACAGGATCTCCCTCGGGACTAACCCATCCTTCATGCCTAAAGTGGTGTCCAGTGTGGCTCTCAACCAATCCATTCATTTGCTCAGCTTTTTCCCCAATCCACAAAACAAGGGGGGAAGGATTTTGCACACTCTAGATGTGCACAGACAGCTCAGATTCTATCTGGATAGGACTAAATCTTTTAGAAAAATGGACCAATTGCTAGTCAGCTTCACAGCAGGGGCAGAGGGCAAGGCCGTATCCAAACAATCTCTAAATGGATAGCACACTGTATTCATTTCTGCTACAAACAGCATGGGAAACTGCCCCCAAAGGCGTCAGGACACATTCCACCAGGGCAACCTCCACCTCTACAGCCTTTCTCAGAGGGGTCCCCACCAGGGGCATCCTGGAGGCTGCAACGTGGATTTCTGTTCATACCTTTACCAAGCATTACCACCTGCCTATCTTTTCCACATCCATGGCAGGCTTTACCACCACAGTCTTGCAGGGCATCCTAGCCAGCCTCCAGTCTTCTTGACTGCCTGCACCCTTTTCTTCAGCTTTGGGAATCAACCCAAATGTGATGACTTCAACAGTGAAACACGAAGAACATAGTACATTTGTGTCCACTTGCCATAAATGTAGATTTTCGAGTGTATTCACTGTTGCAGTCTTGGTTTCCCCCCCTCCAATCCCCCTTGTTTCTCTGTGTCTCTATCTCTTCCTCTCTCCTTACAGGGAATTTTTGGTATTTACTTTCTACTGGTGGTCTTCCACCATAACCTAGCATGCTATTTGGGGGCTCCTGACAGTTGAGGTAAGAAAAACTGATGTAATGGGGTCGGCTGTCTGATTTTATACCACTGACGACCTGACGTCAGTCCTAGATTGACGGCAACTGATGCAGAAATACTAAGCCTCTGGTATTCTGGCCGACTGAGGGCTACCCCTGGCAGGATAACCCAAATGTGATGACTGCAACAGTGAATACACTCTTAACGTCTACATTTATGGTAAGTGTATACAACTGCACTTTTCTCTTTATCGCATTGTCTCCATGGAGACAAAGTATCAGATAAGTAATTGCAACTAAGCATAGTTTTATTTGCTAGGGAAAAGCTTTATGATATTCATTATTCTTCATTTACTTGCTTTCTCTTAAAACATGTTATTAGATCAAACTAAGGATCTTAATCCAGTCATTCCCCCATGCAAGAATAAGAAAAAACTCATTATTTTTTCTTTTGTCATGCTCTTTTAACCAGACATCTGAAGTAGTTTACTTCATTTGGTTTTCAACCTGTGGGTTACAGATCCGTATCGGATCCAAGCCGGCAACTTTTACTAGCATCTGCTATGAGCTCCAAACTCCTTCCCTTACCCATAATTCCCTTACCCATAATACACCTCCACTGCCTTCCATCCCCAGATCTCGTTTGCTGCGAATAGCTTATGCATCGTGATCTCTTGAGCTCCAACTTAGTCAAGTGGGTAAAACCTTTTTTTATATCTTTTTTTTTCCCAAACATTGTTAGGTAGTGTTAGTATAGGTTCCCCTTTCTCCTTCCCTTCGCTTGGTGTGACGAGTTAGAGTTTTAGGGTAGTTAGAGTAGTTTGTATTGTTGTGTGGAGTTTTGCTTCCCCTCCCCTTCAGTGTTTTCTGTGTGTGGTGTGTGGGTGTGGTGAGTGTGTGTGTGTGTGTTAGAAAGAAAGAAACTACTTTTTTTCTTAAGGTTTCTTTCTCTGATAAGTATCACTGACAAGCCTATCTTTAAACGTTGCACTGAGTGTGGCCATAAATTATCCCCTGTGGATGGCCACACTCTGTGTGTTATGTGCTTGGGCATGGCCCATCTGAGTGTGGACTGCAGTATATGTGCGGGTTTCAACCTCCACACCATTAAGGATAGGAAGGCCAAGTTGGCCCTCAAAGGCCTTCTTCCCCCTTCAGAGACTGTTTCCTCGTCTCTGGCTTTGGTCACAGTGGCTGCTGTGGCTGCCTCGCCTTCCTGTCTTCCCCTGGCTTCTTCTCCCTCCCAGGCTGGGACTCAACCTCCTGTACAAACGCCTGTGTAAGCGGAGCGGAAAGGGGGCAGAGAGAAGGAGAGAGAGTCGAAGGCGAGGGAAAAGCGAAAGAGGTCTCCAGACCTCTCTTCACCCATAAAAACGTTACGAATCCGTGACTCCCCTCTGCTCTTATCTCCAAGGTTCTCCCTGGAGCCGGAGGAGACACGTTCAGCTTCTGGGGCCTTGGTGCCCCGACCCACCAGGTCGGAGTCCTTGGCATCGTCGAGGTCCACCCATTCTTTGTCAGAGGTTGATCTGGATAAAATGATGAGGAGGTTTATCCGTACTCCGATCCGGATGGGAGTTTGCCCAGCGGAGGGAGCTCGCTTCCTTTTTTCCAGCCAATATCTCCTTCTCCGATCCAACCTTGGGTTTGGAGTATTTGGATCCAAGGATGGCTTTGGTCAGGGGTTTGGCGCCGACAGTACCTGCTTCCTTGACGCCGAAAGCTGCCTGGAGCGTTTCGGATCTGAACAGCTCGGATCCGAGTGCTCTCGGAGCCGGAGCTTGGGTGTCAGATCTGAGGGAATAGAGCACATTTCATCGGCTCTGCCTTTGTTGGGCCAAGTTCCCTTCTCTGAGCAGCTCTGAGCTCCATCCACTTTGGACCCGGCTCCGATTCTCTCATCGGACTTGGGGAAATCGGCCTCCTTATTGGTTTCTCAGGAGGTTCGCTCTCCTTCGGCATTTGGCGTGGTAGAAAGGGTTCTCTCCGCTGGATCGAGACCCGTGACTGCCCCGTCAGAATCCACCCAGACCCTCTCGGCTCTGCCTGTGGTCCCCATCGTTTTACCAGAGGGGACAGCCCGTGCTTGAGTGAGGAGCCCTAGCCGGTTCCCCCTGAGGAACAAGTGGCTTGCGAGTTCCCCCACGGAGAGGCTCACTGGAGAGGTACCATCCCAAGCATACGTGTAAGAGGAGGCACGTGGACTCCACCCCCCCCCCCCCCCCCCCCGAGTCCCTCACAGAGGACACAGACTTAGATGCTGGAGAAGGTTCCCCTAGGTCACCTCCCGAGGATATCTCCTTTGGAGACATCATGGAAATCATGCGCCAACGGGGAGGTTGGTCTGCCACCAAACCTTCTTTTGACAAGTCCGTGTTCCTGGAGGCTTTCGGCACGGGCCCATCTACTTCTTGGCTGTCCCCTCCCATGGAACCTTTGGTGGATCTATTCACCTCTCAGGCATGGAAGGAACAGGACACCATGGAATCTATCCCAAAAAGGCCCGACAAGACTTTAAGCCCCCTCCCATAGACACTATGGTGGTAGCAGCAGCCACGAAGAAGGAACTTCCTCAGAAGAGTTTCTCGGTTCATCCTCTTAACCGAGAGTCACGAAGGATGGACCACCTATGGAAGCGGGTTTACGCTTTAGCTACCTTTTCGATTAGGGTGCTGAACTACTTGGCCCATGTCACCAGACTCCCAACGCGACCTGGTAAAGGAGCTGGAGGAGTCTCCCCCCAAGTCCATGCCGCAGGAGGACAAAGCTTCATTCTCCGCGAGGATGTCCACTTTAAAAGCAATCTCCAACATGTCCATGTGACTCCTTTGTTCCAGCCCAAGCCACAGTGACCACGGATGCCTCCCAACTCGGGTGGGGGGACATTGTTTGGGCAGAACAGTCCAAGGCCTGTGGTCCCCCATAGAGACCAGCTTGCACATAAATGTTTTAGAGTTGAGGGTGGTCCTTCGAGCGTTGTAGGCCCTTCCTGCCTTTCTTCCTCTGTAAACGATTGCAATTCAGTTAGGCAACATGTCATGTGGTCTGGTATATCAACAAACCGGGAGGGACCAGATCTTACCCCCTTTGTGAAGAGGCCATAAGAGTGTGGGAATGGGCGATCTCCACATGTTGCTTTCTCATCGCAACGTACATTCCGGGACGGTCCAACATCCTAGCGGACAGGCTAAGTTGGACCATCCTGATGCCTTATGAGTGGTCTCTGAATATGTCAGTAGCGGAACAGATCTTCAGCAAATTGGGTCAACCTTGCTGCGATCTCTTCGCATCTCCTTCCAATGCAAAGTGCATCAGGTTTTTCACAATGAACCCCCTGCTGGGGGAGAACCCCAGAGACGCTCTAGTTCATGCTTGGCCTCCCGGTCTTTTGTATGCTTACCCACCAGTACCTCTTATTTCGAAGTTTCTACAGAAAGCTTGTCGACCTGGGGAGCAAAGTGATCCTCATTGCCCCATTTTGGCCTCGCCAGGTATGGTTTCCCTTCCTTTGGTCTCACCTTCTTGCTCCGCATTGGATCCTAGATCCCATTCAGGATCTAATGTCACACCCTTCGGGATGCCATTCAGGATCTAATGTCACACCCTTCGGGATGCCACATCCAAATCTGGACAAGTCTGAAGCTCACAGCTTGGCTGCTCCAGTTCCCATGATTGCTAGGACTCCTGGACCATCCTCCTCAGTTAGATCTATTCTGGTGGCTGCTCATAAGTCTTTGAACAGCAAGTGGAAACATTTTTCCTTTTGGGCCTCTCAAAGGAGTTTAGATTCTTTCACAGCTCCTATTTCCGCCATTCTTGATTTTCTAGCTATTTTTCAACACGGAGCTAGTTCTTCTACTGTCGAGGTTCATTTGGCTGCCATCTCTCATTTTCATGTGGGTGAGAATTCTGCCCCTTTATCTCATTCCAGATTGTGTAATGCCTTTTTTGTTACGTCTCCCAGCCAAAGATCTGTTCCCCCATGGGATCTTACTATGGGTCTTCAAGCTTTGGTCGCTCCGCCTTTTGAGCCTGCCGCAACTGCAGATCTGAAATTTTTATCTTGGAAAACAGCTTTTCTGGTGGCTGTTACCTCTGCCAAAAGGGTTTCAGAATTACAGACCTTGTCCATTAAAGTTCCTTATATGATTTTTCACAAAGATAGGGTTTCCCTTCAAACCAATCCATCCTTTCTTCCTAAGGTGGCCTCACCAGTTAATATCAGTCAGACCATCAATTTGCCTGTTTTTTTTCCCAATTTTAAAAACAAGATAGAATACAAACTCCACCTGTTGGATGTTCATAGACAGTTGCGATTCTATTTACACAGGACAAAATATTTCCGTAAATCTGATCAATTGTTTGTATCCTTCTATAAACCCTTTTTGGTGAAACCTATCTCCAAGGTCACTATTGCTAGATGGCTCTCTTCATGCTTCCTTCAGGTCTATAAGGACAGAGGCATGTCTCCTCCACGTCAGGTGAAAGCTCATTTCACTAGGTCCATGGCTACTTCTGCGGCCTTTTGGTCTCTAGTGTCTTTGGATGATGTTTCTTCTGCAGCTACATGTTCCTCATCTCATACATTTATTTCTCATTACAAATTGGCTTTGCCTTCCAGAAGAAGGGCATCCTTTGGTTCTGCTGTGCTCCGGAATATCCTTCCATGAGGGCCTCCCAGGAGTTTAGTAGCTGGGGACTCTGTCCCACAGGTTAAAGATCAAATGAAGTAAACTACTTCAGATAAAGAAGTTATGTACTCACCATAACGTTCCATCTGAGTAGTTGTACTTCATTTGTCTTCAACCGACCCTGCCTCCTTCCCCCGGACCTTGACATATGATCAGCCTACGGGCTGCATTATAGATCCACAAGTACTTTTTCAGGTCAGGTTATCAGTATAAGGTTCATCAAACTCGATCTGGGGATGGAAGGCAGTGGAGGAGTTTGGAGCTGGGAGCAGATGCCTAGTGAACATTGCCAGCTCGGATCCGTAACCCACAGGTTGAAGACAAATGATGTACAACTACTCGGATGGAACGTTATGGTGAGTACATAACTTTTTTTTTTTTTTTTTTTTTTTTTTTTACACATTTCAGTGCTTACATGTCTTAAAACTGAACATGGATAAAGAAGGGAGAAAGAAAAAAGAGAGACAAAAATACAGGAGCATCTGTTTAGATTAGTATCTCATTACATTTTAAAATAACTGAGAAAACTTACTTTGTAGCATCCAAAGAAAATCATACAATATAAAAATAATACTGTAAAGAACAAACTTACAGTCACTTATAGTTAACTTTCTCCCTCCTCTTCCCCTCTCTAAGTATTTTTCCAAATACTAGTGACGTGAAGTAGGGCATAATACTTTAGTGTGCCCCACAAATCCAGAAAAGTCCATTATTTCCAGATTTTCTTGTTCTGCCATATTTCATAGATGTAGTTATCACTTTGTAATCCTAAATTTGTCAATTTCTAAGTGACTGGTTTTATTCCTGTTCATCTCCATCTTTCAAATCTTGTCTCTTCATTTCTAATGTGCTGTCTATTCTTCAAGTCCGATCTCGTGCTCCCTTCCTTCTCTCCAGCATTTTCCATTGAAACACTGGAAAAGGTTTCACTGGCACAGACTCTTTGTGGTCTATTGCCTGATGAACAAGAAGCAGAATCTCTTTCTGTTTCACAACTCACATTTTGTTGGACATACTTTTATATTTCCTCCTTAGCATGTACTTCATCAAAAAAATTATTTTGTCTCTCCAGGGAACAATATTTTGAAGATAGTGGGATACGGCAGTTTGAAACTCATGCCTGCTTCTTGACATTTCCTGAATAGTGGAATAAATTTATTCCTTCTGTTCCTGGTGTACAATGAATAATCATTCTCCACAAACACTGTGCTGTCTCCTGCTTTTAGTACTTTGTCCTTTTGCCATAGTTTTGTCAGAACCAGTTGCATCTTTACTACTAAAGGTCTAGGTTGCTTTCTCATAATGAGATTTGGTGCGTACGCATGATGTGCATTTTCAGTTAACTCCTCCTTTGGAATACCGGTCCAGTTGCTGTTTTGTGCTTTCATAAAATTAGTACAGTCTTTTCCTTCCAGCTTCTCTGGTATCTCAGGATGTTCTTCGTGTTTCACTGTTGCAGTCATCACATTTGGGGTTATCCCCTGCCAGGGTAGCCCTCGGCCGGCCCGAATACCAGAGAATAAGTATTTCTGCGTCGGTTGCTGTCTCTTGAGGACTAACGTCAGGTCGTCAGTGGTATAACGTAAGGCAGCAGATGCCATTACATCAGTCTTTCTTGCTGTGGAGCCCAAAGAAGAAGCAGTTCGCATGAGTGCCGGTCGGCCGCTACCTGAGTTTTCGTTTCCAAAATGAAGTTGAAGTCTTCTAAAGCTAAAGTACCCCGTTGGGGATCCTTTTTTCTTGCACTAACCGATGTCAGAAAAGGTTCATAATTGTCTCACCTGTGGAAAGCAGGCCCAGACCACGATGTCCCCCGCTGTCGCTTCTGTGCTTTAACGCCAGAACTATCTGTCGTCGGGCCCTTATTGTAGCCAGATATTTTCATTTACAGTCCTCAAATTCCGATATGGCTTCGGTAAGCCATCCAACAGCAGATCTTCCAAAAAAACATAGACAGAGACAGCCTGCACAAGTCCAAACCTACCAATGACGCTTCCGTTAGTCATCAGTCCTCCGGTACTCAGTGAGGCACTTTCGCAGCCCTGGATGCCCGCTTCAGTTGTTTCGCAGGCCGCTACCGAGACCCTTTCTGAGTCCTGTATGCCTTAAAACTCTTCTTTGTGTAAAGATTCTGCAGTCGTTTCTACCTTGGATGGGTCTGGAGCTGCTGAGCAGGCACCAGCATCTGAGGCAGTCCTTCGCACCACGAGTCTCGACACAAACCAACATCTTCTTTCACGACTACCCCACCCAAGAAACTGACTACCCACTCTCAGGCACCTGCTACCTTGCCTCATATGCTTAAAATGGCGGAAGACCTTATCATGCTGATCAGGGGAAGCCAAGCTGCCCCCTCAAAAAGGAAAAGAGATCTGTCCCCAGTAGATGTTCATCGTGTTACACTGCTGTCGTCATTATACTTGGGTTATCCTGCCGTCAGGCGGTCCCTCAGTCGGCCAGAGTTCCAAAGTCTTGGTCCGGCGTCGATTGCTGTCGCTTCTTCCCTGACGTCAGGGGGTATATAAGATGCATCCGACGCCATTTTCTTCAGTCTTTCTTGCCGCGTGGTACCCAAAGCAGAAGCAGTTCGCAAGTGCCGGTCGGCCGACTCCTGAGATTTTCGAAGTCGAATTTTAGATCCGAAGTCTTCAGTAAAGCTAAGTACCCCGTTGGGGAAACTTTTTTCTTGCCTCAGACCGATGTCAGGAAAAGTTAATAATTGTATTTCTTGTGGGAAGCAAATACCTCATAAGGACTTCCACTCTTACTGTATTCCATGCCTAGGCCCTGATCACGACGTCACTAGTTGTCGGTTTTGTGCTAGATTTAACAAACGCACCATAAAAAGATGTTTTGATTTTGCTTTGCACTACTTTGGTCGAAGGTTCAATTATACTATGCCATCGGATCAACCGACCGCAATTCTGAAAAACCGCAAAGATAAGGATAAAGAAAGGCATCCAAGGTCCAAAACTGACAACAAAACTACTTCTAGGCCAGTCGCCGGTTCTCAGGCGCTTTCGCAGCCCCTGACACCCGCTACCTCAGAGCCACAGGCTGCCTCCGACTCCCACGTGGAGACAACTATGCCTCTGGAAACTCAAGGTATGGGGCCTACGGAAACTAATCCCTCCGATGGATCCGGAGCCGCTGAGCAGGCATAGGCTTCTGAGGGTGTTTTCAGACCTTCACAACTTACCATTAACAACAGCCAAGACAAAAGTACCATTAAAGACAAAGAAGCAAGTACAGCATTCTCCTGGACAGTCCTCCATGCCTAAGAAACAGATGCTTAAAATGGCCGAAGACCTCATTACTCTAATCAGAGGATCTGAAGTAGGCAGACTTCATTTGTCTGCAACCTGTGGTTATCGGATCCGACATCAGATCCGAGCCGGCAGTTCAAAAGCTTTAGGATCCGAGCTCCTAGCTCCTCCCTCTACCCATAACCCCTTGCCAAGCCCTGACTGACCTCAGATTTTCATTTGCCGCGTTCGAGTAGCCAACGGATTTCACGAGCTCCTAGTAGCAAGTATTTCTCTTTGATATTGTGACAGAAAAATTTCCTTTTTCTTTAAAAAATTTAGTTAAGAGTGTGTGCTTAGGCTTTTCTCCTCCATTTAGTTTAATTTTTTCTATGGGTTTTGCGTAGCTTTTGAGTCTGTTTGTGTGTGTTAGTGTAGGCCTGTTAGGGTGTAGTCATGGCAGAAGCCCCTAAGGCTGTGTTTTCGAAATGTACCGAGTGTGGCCACAAGCTTTCTCCAGCTGATGGCCACACTCGGTGCGTTAAATGTCTGGGGGTTGAACACCTGTCATCTGGTTGTACCATATGTGCAGGGTTCAACCCCCGGGCTTTAAGGGAGCGGAGGTCGAAGTTGGTTCTGGCGGGACTTATCCCTCCTGAATCGGCTTTGGCCTCTGCCCCTGCTAGTCAGCAGCCCTCCCCGGGTGCTGCGGTCTCCCTTTCCCCGGCAGGGACTCAACCTCCCACCAAGAAGCCGGAGGATAGGGAGACCAGGAGAGAGAAAGAAAGGTACAACGAGAGGCACCACAAACGGCGGGCATACCTCTGTCTCGGCCCCTCCGTCTAAGCGGGCCTCTCCTGTGGCTTCTAGCTCTCCTCCTCCTCGTCTCCATTCCCCCCGGTTCTCTCCTGGACCCGAGGAGGTGGTGACTAGTCCTCCTTCGAGGTCACCGAGGCGGCACTCTAGGTCCGCCTCGGTGGCCTCATCGAGGTCTACCTTCTCTGTCTGCAGCGGATATGGACCGGATGATGAGGCGTTTCATCCAGGCCCAGATGCAGATGGGAGTGCTTCTGGCCCCCCCCCCCATCCGGGGGGGCCTCGACCCCATGTTTCGCCCCCATAGCTCCTTCTCCGACCCGACTCCCAGGTTCGGAGCTGTCGGAGCCGGGCAGAGTTGGATCCGGGGGTGGGTCGGATCCGATTGGTCGGCGCACCTCGGACCCGACCTCTCTGAGCCGGGGGCCGAGCCTCGGATCCGAGGGAGCTGATGTGTCTTCGGCTCCGTGTAGGTCGGAGCGCACCGGTCTCTCGGATCCGACAGTCTCGGCGCCGGCTCTGATCCATGCGTCAGATCCGAGTGGGGGTCGGCTCTCGGGGCTTAGAGAGGTCGGCTCCCCCTCGGCCTTCGTGGTGGAAAGGGCGCTGTTGAGGACTTCCGGACCCCCGTTCCCGGTCTCGGCTCCACCCCGCACTCCCTCGCAGCTGGGCCAGGCTCCCATCAGCCGGTCCCAGGGACAGCCCGCCTCGATGTCCCAAGTAGTTCCCTTGGAACATCTGGGTGCTGGCGAGGACTCCTCGGACAGTCCCCCCGAGGAAGTGCCTCGCAAGCGCAAGTGTAAGAGGAGGCACGTGGACTTCCCTGAGTCCATTACTGAAGACACAGACTTGGATGAAGGGGAGGGCTCCCCAAGATCACCCCCAGAGGATGTCTCATTTGGAGACATTATGGAAATGTTAAGGATCAGGGGGGGTGGTCTGCCCCCAAGGCCTCCTCAGACGAGTCTGTGTTCTTGGAGGCATTTGAGGCGGGCCCATCTACCTCTTGGGTGTCCCCTCCTGCCGATCCTCTGGTGGACCTTATTGCCACTAGAGCGTGGAAGGACCCGGACACCGTTGAGCCTATTCCCAAGCGCCCGGATCGTATCCTTAGTCCCCCTGCAGACCGCACACATTGGAGTAAGGGACCCCCAGTAGATGCCATGATGATGGCTGCAGCCACAAAGAGGGAGTTAGCTCAGGAGAGTCCCTCTATGCATCCCCCGAGCAAAGAGTCCCGCTCGATGGATCGCATTGGGAAGCGAGTCTTTAGTTCAGCAACCTTCTCTTTGAGGGTGCTGAACTACATGGCACATGTCATAAGGATGCAGCGAGACCTGATTAAAGAGTACGCTGCATCCCCCCCGAGAGTCCATGTCGGCGGAGGACAGACACATGTACTCCACCCGTATGGCCACTCTCAGAGCGGTTTCTAATACTTCTATGCGGCTACTTTCTCACGCAACTGAGGGAGCCGCTAGAGCTAGCGGATCGGGCCTCGTCATGAGGCGTCAGGCCTGGCTCCGCTACTGTGACTTCGCAGAGCCCTTCAAAGCGACCTTCGCGAATGCCCCCTTTGATGGTTCTGCCCTTTTTGGCAAAACAGTTCGCGAAATGTTGGTCCAGAGCGAAAAGGACGGGAAGACGCTGTCTGCCGTCGGAGTCCGCTTCTCAGCTCCCCAGAGGTCCTTCTCGAAGAACCAAAAGGGACCGAAGAAGATGTGGTTCCGGAAATCGCAGCAATCCCAACCTGCTCCGGACAACCAGTCCTTCCGTGGCAGAGGAGGACAAGGGGGTCGCCGTCCTAGAGGCAGAGGGGCTCCTAGGAACTTTGGGTCCAGAGAACTTTTCTCTGACAGACCCACGCAGCAACCCTGAGGGGTTGCCCGGCCGCCCATCTCTGGAGGCGATCGGGGGGGCGGTTTTCGAAGCACCTGACAACATGGGAGTCAATCATGTCAGACTGTTGGGTGCTTCGCGTGATATCCAGAGGCTATTCAATCCCCTTTCACGGAATTCCCAGATCCCGAAGCCTCCCCGATGTACCACCCGATCAAGGGGAGGCAGCAGCTATTGAGATCGCGCAGCTGCTAACAAAAAAAGAGCCATCCAGCGCGTCCCCCGAGATCAGACCGGATCAGGGTTTTACTCCAGGTTCTTCTTGGTGCCAAAGAAGACGGGGGACTTAAGACCGATTCTAGACCTGTCACAACTGAACCTGTCTGTAACCAAGCAAAAATTCCGGATGGTCACCTTACAATCTATCCTCCCCCTTTTGCGGGAGAACGACTGGATGTGTTCCATAGACCTCAAGGACGCGTACTACCACATTCTGATGGACAGGCGGTCCAGGAGGTTCCTTTGCTTCCGGCTGGGAGCCAGTCACTACCAGTTCAGAGTCCTTCCCTTTGGTCTCACCTCTGCCCCCAGGGTGTTTACCAAAGTACTAGCAGTGGTAGCGGCCCACCTGAGACTCCAGGGAATTCAGGTGTTTCCATACCTGAACGACTGGCTCCTCACGGCGTCATAAAGGCATCTGCTGTGCTCAGCCAGGGACTATTTCCTTCACATAGCCCCTCGGCTGGGCATCACCATAAACAAAGAGAAGTCTTCACTGAATCCCACACAGCTTATAGACTTTATAGGAGGAAGATTGGACACTAGAAAAATGCGGGCATTCCTCACCCCGGATCGTCTGTCCAACCTGAGGTGTCATGTCGCAGCCATCTTACGACCTGCTCCGACGGCAGCTTCGGTCCTGAGGGCCCTAGGTTCAATGGCGGCAGCCATTCCGCTTCTTCTTCATGCTCGACTACACATGCGGATTCTTCAATGGACCCTCCAGGTCCAATGGTCCCCGCTTTACTTCCCTCTCAGCAGCCCGATAGCTATCAGCAAAGCATGCAGGAGCTCCCTTTTTTGGTGGCTCCAGTCAACGGAACTCCTAACAGGGAGACCTTTCTGTGCTGCTTTCCCCCTAGCCACGGTGACCACGGACGCTTCTCGCCTCGGGTGGGGGGGACATTCAGCAGGCAAAATTGTCCAAGGCACGTGGAACAGTTCAGAGACCTCACTGCATATAAATGTCCTGGAGATGAGGGCGGTGCTATTAGCGTTGCAAGCACTACACAGCCTTCTCCCTGCAGGGACTATTGCTATCCAGACGGACAACTTGTCGGTAGTCTGGTACATCAACAAACAGGGGGGAACCAGGTCCTATCCCCTTTGTCGAGAGGCCATGAGAGTCTGGGAATGGGCGATCTCCACCAATCGCTTTCTTGTGGCAACGCACGTTCCGGGAAGGTCCAGCATCCTAGCGGACAAGCTCAGTCGCACTATTCTTTCCCCTCACGAATGGTCTCTCAACACTCTAGTAGCGAAGCAGATTTTTGCCGCCTGGGGGCAACCCTGTTGCAATCTTTTTGCTTCTCCCTCAAACGCCAAATGCGACAGTTTCTTCGCTCTATTTCCCCCATTCGGGGAATCCCCGAAAGACGCCCTGGTGCATGCTTGGCCTCCCGGTCTCCTTTACGCTTACCCTCCACTGCCTCTAATGCAGAAACTTTTGCAGAAAGCCAACAGTTTGGGGAGCAAAATGATTCTCATTGCCCCGTTCTGGCCTCGTCAACCTTGGTTCCCTTTTGTGTGGTCTCAGAGTGAATCCGCACTGGATTCTAGATCCGATTCCGGATCTCATCTCCCATCCTCAAGGGCTTCCAATTCCGAACCTTCACACCCTGAAATGGACAGCCTGGCTGCTCCAGTTCCATCCCTGATAAGGACTCCTGGTATCTCGTCACCAGTGAAAGCCATATTAGTGGCGGCCCATAAACCTTCCACTAGGAGGGTTTATCAAAGCAAATGAAAGAGGTTTTCTATTTGGGCAGAACATAACAACCTTGACCCTTTTTCTGCACCACTTTCGGCGGTACTGGACTTCTTGACAGACCTTTTTCAGCAAGGAGCAAGCTCTTCCACGGTAAAGGTACAGATGGCAGCTATTTCCCATTACCATGTGGGTCATGACTCAACACCTCTCATGGCTGCAAAAATTTGCAAAACCTTCCTCAAAGGTGCATTTCTCTTGAGACCTCCGGTTAAGGAAGCTATACCACCTTGGGACTTATCTCTAGTCCTGCAGGCCCTAACCGCTCCCCCCTTTGAGCCTGCAGCCTCTGTGGATTTGAAATACCTTTCCTGGAAAACTGCTTTCTTAGTAGCCATTACATCAGCTAGAAGAGTTTCTGAACTCCAGGCTTTATGCGTCAAACCACCGTATCTTTCCTTTTTTCCTGATAGGGTTTTCCTCAGGACCAATCCCTCCTTTCTACCGAAGATTTCTTCAGAATCCAATATCAATCAATCGATTAACTTGCCAGTTTTTTTTCCCCAACTATAAAAACAAAGGAGAATATAAATTACATTCTTTAGATGTTCACAGACAGCTCCGTTTCTATATTCACAGAACAGCTGGTCATAGGAAATCCGATCAACTGTTCGTCTCCTTTGCAAAATTCGCCCTGGGTAAGGCAGTCTCTAAGGTTACCCTGTCGAAGTGGATTTCTAACTGTATCTTGCAGGCTTATGACACCTCAAGAAGACCAGCTCCTCGGAGAATTACAGCGCACTCTACCAGGGCAGTATCCACGTCTGCTGCTTTTAAATCTAGAGTGCCATTAGATGATATCTGTGCAGCAGCCACTTGGACCTCATCTCATACTTTCATCTCGCATTATAAAGTGGATGTTGTTTCCAGAGGGAGAGCATCCTTTGGCTCTGCGGTGCTCCGGAACATCCTTCCATGACGGCCGCCCAAGATTTAGGTAGCTGGGGACTCTGTCCCACAGGTTGCAGACAAATGAAGTCTGGCTACTTCAGATTAAGACGTTATGTACTCACCATAACGTTCCATCTGAGTAGGTGACTTCATTTGGATGCAACCATCCCCCCCTCCATCCCCCTGACCTTCTTAGCATTATTAGCCCTGGTTTCCCAGAAATCTGTTATTTTAGTATTTAAAGGGCAAACTCAATCTGAGGTCAGTCAGGGCTTGGCAAGGGGTTGTGGGTAGAGGGAGGAGCTAGGAGCTCGGATCCTAAAGCTTTTGAACTGCCGGCTCGTTTCCGATGTCGGATCCGATACCCACAGGTTGCATCCAAATGAAGTCACCTACTCAGATGGAACGTTATGGTGAGTACATAACTACTTATTCCCATCCCCCTCCTGAGAAAAGGCCTAGGCAGGATGCAGACGGTCTCCTCTGATCAGGTTTCCATTTCCTCTGATTCCTCTTCAGACCAGGGATACTCTCCACCCCCCTATGAGGACTCTGATGCCGAAGAATCTATCCCTTCAGCCTCTCCTCCTGAGGATTATTCTTTCGGGGAAACTTTACATACCATGAGGGAGCATTTCCATTGGGAAAGTCAGGATTATTCAGAATCCAAGAAAAGGCTCAGGGATTTCTTTTTATTGCCTCAGCACAGGCCCCTGGCTATTCCGCCTGTGCTAGATATTGTTGATGATGTGTTCTCTGAATCCAGCTTATCTCCTTATTTACCCCCCCTGCACCAGCCAAGCCAGATAGGTATTATAGGGTCCCTGACTATTTCTCACGGTCCAAAAGGGGTTAAGGCTTCCATTGCAAAAAATCCAGTACCCTCTGACAGAGATTCCAGAGCTTTGGATAGATGGGGGAAGAAAGTTTACACTTCTGCAACTTTAGCACTAAGGGCTTTAAATTGCCATTTTCACATGTTTAAGTACCAACAATATTTAATGGCTCAGTTAAAACAGAAAATGCTTGCAAGCTCATGACTGTAAAGAAATGCAGGATTTATTGCCTGCAGTTGAACAGGTGGGAAAACATACCCTGCAATGTGGTTTTGATTCTTTAGAGTCCTCTTGTAGAGCTGCAGTTACAGGTTCTGTGATTCGAAGACATGCTTCGTTAAAAAAACAGAGTTTACCTGATCATGTTAAGGCAAAATTATTGGATGCTCCTTTACAGCATGATACCTTGTTTGGTGTTAAGGCAGAAGAGGTGTTAAAGAAAATGGAGGATAAAGCTAAATCTATGGAAACAGTCAAGGATTTCTTACAGGTACAGCCACCTCTATTTAGCAGAAATTGGCCAACAAAGAATTGGTCCTTTCCAGTGTCAGACAGGCCACAGAGAGGCAGATACAGACGCTCAAGAGGCAGATCTAAACCCCAAGGCTCTAACAGACAACGACAGTGGGGCACCTCAACCCCAAAAGGAGGTGAGGACAAGTCTCAACCTTACAGGAAACGGTCCCAATGACTTTCCCCTTCGTACACCAAGCACTTCCCTTTTGGCAGCCCCCTTAGGGGGAAAACTAGCACTTTTTTTCTCAAAACTGGCAAACAATCACCCAAGACACACGGGTTCTGAATATTGTGTCTCAAGGTTACTGGTTCCACTTTCATACTTTACTAAGGCTAAAAGGAATGCCAGACCTGCCACAAAATCAATGGGCAGAGGCACAAAAACAAATTTCAGCTCTCATGGACATGAGAGCTATTCAAAAAGTACCACAACAGGAACAAGGACAAGGATTTTACTCAAGACTCTTCCTGGTCCCCAGAAAGGACAAGGCCTGGAGGCCCATACTAGACCTTTCAATTCTAAATACTTACCTGGATATTCCGAAATTCAAAATGTTGACATTACAGCAGCTTCTATCCATGCTGGGCAAGAAGGCTTGGCTTGTTACTCTGGACCTCAGAGGCATACCTGCATGTCTCTGTCAGGCAAAATTGCAGAAGATACCTCAGATTCAAAGCTGGTACAATGCACTACCAATTCTCTGCACTGCCCTTTGGCTTATCTACTGCGCCCAGGGTCTTTACAAAGTGCCTGGCACCAGTGATTGCATTTTGCAGACAAAAAGGAATTCAAATATATCCATACCTGGACGACTGCCTCATTCAAGCAGAGACAAAGGACATTCTTCTACAACATCTGGCATTTGTAAAAAGGTTGCTAATTTCTCTAGGGTACACAGTAAACGAAAAGAAGTCAAAACTAGTGCCCTCACAGCAGATTATATTCCTGGGTGCCAGCTTAAATACAACAGCCCAGATGGCTTATCTCATGCCAGACAAACAAGTTCAACTAACTCAATGTTTTCAATTACTGGCAAAAAAGTCCCATCTCCCTGCAAGAAAAATTATGCAGGCCCTGGGATTCATGGCATCCTGCATACTTACTAATACCATATGCCAGACTGCATATGAGGAAATTACAATGGTGCCTAAAAAGTGTTTGGACTCAACACTCTCACAGTTTAGAAGCAGTAATACCAATGATTCCCTGCCTACAACAGGAGTTTCGATGGTGGGCACAGGCATGTCACCTAAACAAGGGTCAGCCTTTTACCCTACCCACAGCCAGGCTGACTCTAGCAACAAATGCTTTGGATTACGCCTGGGGAACACACATGGCAGGAAAATGCATTCAGGGCAAGTGAACCACAGACCAGATGCATCTTCACATCAATCAAAAAGAGATGTTGGCTGTTCAAAATGCCCTAACAGCTTTCAAGGACCTTCTGCATCCAGGACAATTATTATTAAAGACAGACAACACCACAGTAATGTGGTACATAGCAAGGGGGCACTCATTCTTATCCCCTATGCAGGCAAGCCATGACCTTGTTTAACACAGCTCTAACGTATCAAGTTCATCTGCAAGCACAATTCCTGCCAGGAAGGAAAAATACTCTGGCAGACGATCTAAGCAGAAATATCATGGACCCTCACAAATGGAAATTGAATCCACAAATCTTCAGCATGGTAACGCAAAAATGGGGATGCCCAGACATGGATCTTTTTGCCTCCCCACTGAATTGCCAACTACAAAAATTCTGCACAAGGACTTTGTCACACACAAGCATGGAAAGTGGATGCTCTCTCGTTCAGCTGGAAAAGCCTAAAAGTTTATGCCTTCCCACCACTGCCTCTCCTTTCAAAGGTACTCCTAAAAGCCAGACAAGAAAAAACACAGATGATCCTGATTGCTCCAGACTGGCCAAGCCAGCACTGGTACCCAATCTTAAAGAACTTAGCTCAAGACCCACCATGGATTTTGCCTCTAATTCCACACCTTCTGACTCAACAAAACAATCAGATCCTGCACAGTCAGCTCAAAACCCTAAACCTAGCTGCATGGCAGATTCATTAGTCAAGCAGGCAACACATCTCTCTAAAGCTGTTATGGATGTCATTTTGGAGGCCAGGAGGCCTAGCACCAGGAAAGCTTACTCAGAAAAATGGAAGAGATTCTGCACCTGGAACCAGGCTCAAAGCCTTGACTCTCTTGTCCCAAACATTCCTCAGATTTTACAATACTTAACTGAGATGCTAGACAAAGGCCTATCCTTCTCATCATTTAAGATCCACGCCTCTGCCATTTCAGCACATTACAACACGGATCCTCCTTTATTCTTTCATCCCTTGCTAAAGCAGTACCTCAGAGGGGCTAAAAACATAAGACCGCCCTGGAGAGCACCAACACCAACTTGGTACCTCAATTGCATTTTGGAAAAACTGAACCTGACACCTTTTGAGCCAGCCAATACAGCCGATCTAAAATTTTTATCATGGAAAACAGCTCTGCTCCTGGCAGTAACTTCAGCACGAAGAGTCTCAGAGCTACAGGCATTAATGGCAGTGGAACCTTTTATAATTTTTCATCAGGACAGGGTTTCGTTAAGGACAAACCCTACCTTTATGCCAAAGGTGGTATCCAGAGTGGCTCTTAACCAAACCATCCATTTGCCAACTTTTTATCCAAATCCCCAGAATAAAGGGGAGAAACTTCTGCACTCTTTGGACATACACAGGCAGCTACGCTTCTACTTGGACAAAACAAAAGCTTTCAGGAAAACTGAGCAACTGTTTGTAGCATATGCTGCAGGATCACAGGGCAAGGCTATCTCAAAGCAGACTATATCCAAATGGATAGGACATTGTATTTGTTACTGCTACACACAGCATGGAAAATCGGTCCCTAATAACATTAGGCCACATTCCACCAGGGCAACAGCTTTTCTCAGAGGAGTACCTACCAAGGAAATTTTGGAGGCTGCAACTTGGAGTTCAGTGCACACCTTTACCAAGCATTACCACTTGCCTCTTTACTCTAAATCCAGAGCAGGATTTGCCACTGTAGTTCTGCAGGGCCTCATAGCCAATCCTAACTCTTTATAGACCACCCACCCAACCTTAGCTTTGGGACTCTACCCAAGTGTAATGACTGCAGCAGTGTAACACGATGAACATAGTACAGTTTTGCACCTACCATAAATGTAGATGTTCGAGTGTTCACACTGCTGCAGTCCAGGTTACCCTCCCTCCATCCCCTCTGAACTAGCTGGACTTATCTATACCTTTCTATCCTATACAACCTTTGTGGTGTATTTGCTTGTAACTGAAGGTATTGTTTTTATTTTATATGTATATTTTTTATTAGCAATATGTATTGCCTACCTACTTGGGGGCACCTGACATTTGGGGCAAGAAAAATTGAAGAAAATGGCGTCTGATGCATCTTGTATACCCCTGGCGCACGAACGTCAGGGAAGAAGCAACAGCAACCGACGCCAGACAAAGACTTTGGAACTCTGGCCGACTGCGGGACCGCCTGACGGCAGGATAACCCAAGTGTAATGACTGCAGCAGTGTGAACACTCGAACATCTACATTTATGGTAGGTACAAAACTGTACTTTCTGTCTGAACAAGAGTCAGATGAATCTGATGCATCTGACTATGAAGACATGCAACCCCTCTCCACTTACAAGGATTCTGATGCAGAGGAATCCATTCCTTCAGCCTCTCTCCCCTAAAGGATTTTTCCTTTGGGGGCAACCCTGCATACTTTAAGGGAGCATTTCCAGTGGGAGAGTCAAGATTACCCTCAGTCTAAAAAGAGACTCTGGGAATTCTTAGATCTTCCTCAACACAGACCCTTGGCCATCCCCCCAGTCCTGGATGTGATGGATGATGTTTTCCTTGAATCCAGCTTGACTTCTGACGCCCTACCTCTTGCTCCCAGAAAACCAGACTGGTACGACACAGTCCTTGACTCGCACAAATATCTCTCTAAAAATCCAACAGCCGACCTTGAGGTCATTTCTCAAGGGCCAAAAGGGATTAAAGCAACCTCTGCTAAGAATCTCACCCCTTCAGACAGGGATTCCTGAGCATTGGACAGATGGGGTAAAAAAGTATACACCTCAACTACTCTTGCTATCAGGGCACTAAATTGTCACTTCCATATGCTTAAATATTTGCAACATAACTTGGAACTCCTTAAACAAAAAATGTCTTCCTTTCCTGCTTGGGCAGAATCTAAAGATTTACAAGACTTAATGCATTCTGCAAGTCAAGTAAATAAACACACTTTGCACTGTGGTTTTGACACCCTAGATGCTTCTTGCAGGGCAGCAGTCACTGGATCTGTCATTAGAAGATATGCATGGCTCAAGGAACAACCCCTGCCAGACCATGTAAAATCTGAATTGTTGGATGCCCCCTTGCACAAAGATAACTTATTTGGCTCTAAGGCAAAAGAGGTCTTAAAAAAGATGCAAGAAAAAGCAGGCATTGTCCCTCCACGCACTGGTCTTTTCCTGCTTCGTGTAAACAGGCCCAGCCTAGGCTCCGTGGAAACAGACCCCCCCCCCCCCAAACAGCTGCCCTAGGGAATGCAGAGATCTAAGCAATGGGCTACCTCCACTTCAAAACTAGGGAGTTCTAAGCCTCCACATATGGTAAGAACTCACAAGACTCTGCTCCTACCAACCTTCCCTCTGCCCACCTTCACTTACCCCAAGGAGGAAAACTCTCCTTTCACTCAAGCACCTGGGACACCATTACCAAGGACCAGTGGGTTCTGAACATTGTGTCTCAGGGATACAAATTCTCCTTCCACGCCCTTCCAACCCCAAAAGGGTTCCCAGATGTACCACCAAGTCAGTAAACAGAGGCTCAAAAGCAAATCCATTCCCTGCTCTCTGAGGGCAGTAGAGCACGTTTCTGCAGAACAGATAGGTCAAGGCTTCTACTCCAGACTTTTTCTGGTGCCCAGAAAAGAGGGCACCTGGTGCCCCATCCTTGATCTAATGCTCACCCTTCAACAGCTGCTACCCATGCTCTCCAAAGATGCTTGGCTAGCCACCCTGGATCTAAAAGCGGCCTACCTCCACATTCCTGTCAGAGAATCACACAGAAAATATCACCGCTTCAGGGCAGGATCTCAACACTTTCAGGTCTCTGCGCTTTTCTTTGACTTATCTACTGCTCCAAGAGTTTTCACAAAATGCCTGCTGCGGCCATTGCCTTTTGCAGACAAAGAAATATTCAAATTTATACCCTACTTAGATGACTGCCTTATTCAGGCAGACAGCCAGGAAAAGCTGTTCAAGCACCTGGCCATTGTAAAGAGCCTACTAACCTCCCTAGGGTACACAATCAACAAAAAGAAATCAAAACAAGTGCCCACCCAAAGGATAGTCTTTCTGGGAGCGAGGCTGGACACAGCATCCCAAATGGCATACCTTACACCAGAGAAACAAATTTTCCTGTCAACCTACTTCTCTGAACTGGCAACCAGGCCCCAGCTTTCTGCAAGGAAAATCTTGCAAGCTCTGCGGTTCATGGCATCTTGCATACTCCTGATTCCATACGCCAGACTGCATATGAGGAAACTTCATTGGTACCTAAAGAGCCTTTGGTGTCAACACTCTCAAGACTTGGAAACTCTTCTGCCTATAATTCCTTGCCTCAGAAAGGAATTTCTATGATGGGCAATAGCATGCTCCCACAACAAGGGCCTGCCCTTCTCCCCACACCCTGCCGCCCAGACCCTCACCATAGACGCATCAGATTACGCTTGGAGTGCACACCTGGATGGCAGGTGCATACAGGGCCAGTGGAGCCCACAGCAAATCTCCTTGCACATCATTTAAAAAGAGATGATGGCTTTGCAGTATGCCTTGATAGCTTTCAAACCCCTTCTCTCTCCAGGGGTTCTCCTGATCAAAACAGACAACACCACTGTGATGTGGTACATCAACAAGCAGGGAGGGACTCAGTCCTACCCTCTGTGCAGGCTGGCCATGACCCTTTAGCTCACAGCCTCTTCATGCAACTACACCTGTTAGCACAATACCTACCAGGCTCTCTCAACTCCCTGGCAGACCAATTAAGCAGAAACCTGCTGGGCCCACAAGAGTGGCAGCTCAACAGAAGTACCTTCACCCTAACAACTCAGAAATGGGGAATCCCGAAGGGCGACCTCTTTGCCTCTCACATCAACCATCAGCTCAGCAAATTCTGTACCACAGAGCATCACTGCATGGCTTGGGAAGTGGATGCCCGATCCTTCCCCAGGGTCAACCTCTCCGTCTTTGCCTTTCCTCCCCTCCGTCTCATCCCCAGGGTACTGCTTAAAATAAGTGAGGAAAAACCAAGGACCAGTCTTATAGCTCCAGACTGGCCCCCCCTTACCACTGGTACCCCTTGTTGCACAGGTGTCCCCACTGGCTCCATAGCATCTTCCTCAGATTCCAAACCTCCTAAACCAGAGGGAAGAGGAATTCATACATCCCCAATTGCAGGCACTCAGTTTGGCAGCTTGACTTATTCCCTAACCTCGAACCAGTCTGCCATCCTCAGGAAACAGGTTCTGGATGTTATCCGTGAGGCCAGGCGCCCTAGCACCAGAAAGTCTTATGCAGATAAATGGAAAAGGTTATGCACCTGGATCCAGGCTAAGGGAGCCAGTACGGCACAACGCTCCATCCCTCTCATCCTGGATTACTTAGCTGACCTACTACACAGTGGTCTCTCTTTCTCCTCTGTAAAATTTCATGCCTCTGCTATTTCTGTTCATTTCCCACTGAGCAGCTCCTTTTTTCACACCCTTTAATCAAACAGTTCCTCAGAGGGGCTAGCAACTTGAGGCCCCCTAGAAGGGCACCAACACCAGCTTGGGGCCTTAACTTTGTCATGGAAAACCTCACCCTGTCTCCTTTCAAACCAGCTTCTTCTGCAGAGCTAAAATTTCTGTCCTGGAAGACCGCCTTCCTTCTGGCCATCACTTCAGCCAGAAGAGTCTCTGAACTGCAAGCACTCATGGCTGTGGAACCCTTCATCATCTTCCATGCAGACCGGGTATCCCACAGAACTAACCCATCTTTCATGCCCAAGGTGGTGTCCAGTGTGGCTCTCTACCAATCCCTTCATTTGCCCACCTTCTTTCCTCAACCCTAGAACAAGGGGAGAGTGGATTCTTCACTCTCTAGATGTGCACAGACAGCTCAGATTCTATCTGGACAGTACTAAATCCTTCAAAAAATCTGATCAATTGCTGGTTAGCTTTGCTACAGGTGCAGAAGGCAAAGCCATCTCCAAGCAAACCATTTGCAAATGGGTAGCACACTGCATCCATTTCTGCTACAAACAGCATAGTAAGATTACCCCCAGTGGGCTCAGGGCACACTCCACCAGAGCAGCCTCCACCTCTGCAGCTTTCCTTAGAGGAGTCCCCACCAGGGACATCCTGGAGGCTGACAACTGGACATCTGTTCACACTTTTACCAAGCATTACCACCTGCCTCTCTTCTACAAATCCTGGGCAGGGTTTGCCTCTGTAGTCTTGCAGAGCATCCTGGCCAACCCCTAGCTTTCTTGACTGCCTCCACCATTTCCTCAGCTTTGGGAATCTACTCAAATGTGATGACTGCAACAGTGAAACACTAAGAACATAGTACAGTTGTGTACACTTACCGTAAATGTGGATGTTCTTGTGTATTCACTGTTGCAGTCTTGGATGTCCTTCAAGAATGCAACTGCAGTCATAACATATGGGTTGTCCTGCCTCAGGCAGCCCTCGGTCGGCCGGATTCCAAAGTCTGGGTCCGACGTCGGCTGATGTTGCATCTTCCTCCGACGTCAGAGCGGCTGGGGTACATAAGCATCAGCCGACGCCATTTTCTTCAGTCTTTCTTGCTGCGCGGTGCCCGAAGCAGAAGCAGTTCGCAAGTGCCGGTCGGTCAGCTCCTGTATTCTTCGATTCCGAAGTCATCAAAAAAGCTAAGTACCCCGTTGGGGACCTTTTCTTGCCTCAGCCGATGTCAGAAATTACTGAAAAAGTTAACAATTGTCTTTCTTGTGGTAAACAAATACTTCATAAGAATTTCCACTCTTACTGTCTTCCTTGCCTTGGCCCAGACCACAACGTCTCGGCCTGTGTAGCCTGTGCTCGCTTCAACAAGCGCACTCTCAGGCGCCGGGCGGAGTTCGCTGAAGATTTTTTCGGCGAAAAATTTGCTTACACAATGCCGTCGGAACTTCCGTCATCGCAAACTCCCAAGAAACAACTCCCAAGAAACGAAAAGACCGGGACCGACATCCTCGGCCTGCGTCTACCACCGACTCCACGCCAAAACCTATCGCGAGTGCTCCGGTTCCCCCTGAGACGGTTTCTCCACCGCTCCGAACCAAAGACACCGCATTACCGGCGACTCCGATTTCGGATATCACTCCGCCAGTTATTGATTTTCCTCCGGATACCGAAACCGAGGAAATGCCCGAGACCATTGCTGTAGACAAGGTCACTCCTGCACGTGGAGCTGCCAGGCCTCCTATGGCCATGTCTATTAAGGCCTATACTAGGGCTAAGGCAGCCAGCTAAACAAAATATCTTACTACTAAAACCTTTCCTCAGCCTACTCCAGAGACACAAATTATGTCTATGGCTGCTGATTTAATTTCCATGATTAGAGGTTCACAGGCCCATCCTGAGAGAGGATCCCAGCCTCCTCCTGATAAAAGGCCCCGGGTTGAACCCCCTGACCCTATCCCGTCAGATGAAGATTCTGAGGGCTCTGTCCACTCTGATAGCCAGGAAGAGCTCTTCCAGACCTATGAGGACTCGGATGCAGAGGATTCCATTCCCTCGGCCTCCCCTCCTGAGGATATTTCTTTTGGGGAAGTTCTGCATACCAGGAGGGAACATTTCAAGTGGCAAGGCCAGGAATACTCTGATTCCAGAAAACGCCTTCGGACTTTCCTTAAGAAGCCCCAGCACAGGCCCTTAGCTATTCCTCCTGTACTTGATGTTTTGGATGATTTATATTCTGACTCTAGTGTTACCCCTGACTCTCTTCCTCTTGCCCCAGCCAAGCCAGACAGATATTACAGGGTTCCAGAAACTCATTCCCATTTATTCAGGGCCCATTCTGCTGATTTGGAAACTATTTCACAGGGGCCTAAAGGAGTTTCAGCTTCCACCTCTAAAAATCCTTTGCCCTCCAACAGGGAAGCTAGGTCATTAGAGAGATGGGGCAAAAAGGTTTATACTTCCACTACCTTATCTATGAGAGCTTTGAATTGCCTTTTTCATGTGTTACAATATCAGGATTTCCTGTTAGAAGATTTACAAAAAACATTGGCCACTCCTGATCCTTTAGACAAGAAGGCTTTGCAGAAAGCTGTACATAATACTCAGCAAGTAAGCAATCACTTCCTACAGTGTGGATATGATGCACTGGAAGCTTCATGTAGGGCAGCTATGACAGGGGCAGTCATTCGAAGACATGCATGGTTAAAAGATCAACCTCTACCAGATCATGTGAAGGCAAAACTTCTGGATGCACCTTTGGAAAAGAACAAGCTTTTTGGTGCTAATGCTAAGGATGTGTTAAAGACCATCGAGGAAAAAGCAAAATCAGTTCAGACGGTGAAAGATTTCCTCCAGGTTCAACCCCCCAGATTCAGTAGGAATTGGCCTTCAAAAAACTGGTCCTTTCATAATACAGAAAAGTTTCAAAGGGGTCAAAACAGACATGGCCGAGGAAGAGGCCAATACAGAGGTCCTTACAGGGGATGACAATGGCAGCCAGGAAACCAAAGAAGCGACGCAGGGGTTTCACCTGCCCCACAGCCTCAATCTCAATGACTTTCCTCTACTTCCGCCTACCAGGGAACAAATAGAAGCTTCCTTGGGCGGGAAATTATCTCTGTTTGCAGAAAATTGGCACAGACTGACAAAGGACAAATGGATTTTGGACATTATACACCGAGGCTACAGGTTCCATTTTCATACCTTACCAAGAAAACAAGGCATGCCAAACCTACCACCAAATCAGAGGGCAGAGGCTATCAAGCAAATCTCTCTGCTGACTCGGATGAAAGCTATAGAAAAAGTCCCACAACAAGAACAAGGCCAGGGATTTTACTCAAGACTGTTCCTTGTTCCAAGAAAAGAATCTCAATGGAGACCAGTACTGGATTTGTCCGCATTAAACACCTTTCTCATAGTACCAAAGTTCAAAATGCTGACTCTACAGCAACTCCTTCCCATGCTGGGCAAGGGGTCTTGGCTGATTACTCTGGACCTCAAGGAGGCATACCTGCATGTCCCTATCAGACACAGCTGCAGAAGATACCTCAGATTTCTTGCAGGGCCAGAGCATTATCAATTCTCAGCATTGCCATTTGGCTTATCTACTGCGCCCAGAGTATTCACAAAATGCCTGGCTTCAGTAATTGCTCATTGCAGGCTCCAGGGGATACAAATTTACCCGTACCTGGACGACTGCCTCATACAAGCGGACGACAAATTGATGTTGACAAAAAACTTGGACTATGTCGTAAGATTACTACAAGCTCTGGGATACACAGTCAACTTCCAAAAGTCAAGACTGCAGCCATCCCAGCAAATAATCTTCTTAGGAGCCAAATTCGACACAGCCTCTCAAATGGCTTACCTGACAGAAGACAAGCAAGAGAAGTTAACTCATTACTTCAAAGGTTTAGCAAAACTCACCCAGATGACTGCAAGGAGATTCCTACAGGCCCTGGGTTACATGGCATCCTGCATTCTCCTGGTTCCATTAGCAAGACTACACATGCAAAAGCTTCAGTGGTACCTAAAAAGCATTTGGTCTCAGCACAGCAACAACTTGGAGACAACCATTCCGCTCATTCCATGCCTACAAAAGGAATTCCTATGGTGGGCCTCGGTGAGCCAGGCAAACACAGGTATGTCATTCAAAAAACCACAGATAACACAGACCATGACCACAGACACCTCAGATCTTGGATGGGGGGGTGCACATGGAAGGCAGGTGTATACAAGGACAATGGTCTCCAAAGAAAACACATCTGCATATAAACCAAAAGGAAATGCTGGCAGTAATGCATGCCATCGAGGCCTTTCAACACCAACTTCAGCAAGGCCATTTACTGATACGGACAGACAACACCACTGTGATGTGGTGTATAAACAAGCAAGGGGGCACCCACTCTTACCCCCTTTGCAGACTGACAATGTATCTTTGGGAAAAATCACTGAGCCTAAACATCCAGTTACAATCCCAGTTTGTTCCAGGCAAAGACAATGTCTTGGCGGACAGCCTAAGCAGGAATTTCACAGATCCACATGAGTGGAGGTTACATCCGAAGATCTTCACACAACTCACTTCGACATGGGGCAGGCCAGAAGTAGACCTATTTGCCTCTCACCTCAACCATCATCTACAAAAATTCTGCACAAGGGCATACCATCCAAAAGCTTGGAAAATAGATGCTCTCTCATTCAACTGGAACTTCCTAACAATCTATGCATTCCCACCTCTGCCAATGATGACCTCAGTATTACTAAAGATAAAAGCAGAGAGACCCAAGGGAATCATAATAGCTCCGGACTGGCCAAGACCACACTGGTACCCACTACTACGGAGCATATGTCACACCAGGAGGTGGCTTCCCCATTGGCCTCTACTTTTGACTCAACACTGTTTCAAAACAGTGCATCCAAACCTTCAGACGCTGCAGCTAACAGCCTGGGAGATCCCATAAATAACATCAACCTATCTCTCTCCAAGGAAGTTCAGCGGATACTAACAGAGGCTCGAAGACCATCCACCAGAAAGGTTTACTTAGCAAAATGGAAGAGATTCAGCAATTGGAATACCAGCAGGGGACATGATGCATCATTGTTGAACATCCCACTCATCTTGGAATATTTGGCAGATATCCTAAAGAACGGCCTCTCATATTCTTCCATAAAGATACATGCATCAGCTATTTCAGCTAGATATAACACTGATCCTCCTGTCTTTTCACACCCTTTGCTAAGGCAATTCCTCAGGGGAATCAAGAACATTAAGCCACCAAGAAAGGCCCCAGTACCAGCCTGGGACCTCAATTTTGTTCTAGAAAAACTGACTCTACCTCCATTTGAGCCAGCAGCTACAGTTGACTTGCAGTTTCTCTCATGGAAGACAGCTTTCCTGTTGGCAATTACCTCAGCGAGAAGGGTTTCTGAACTACAGGCCCTAATGGCAATACCACCGTTCATAATTTTTCACAGAGACAGGGTTTCATTAAGGACCAACCCTACTTTTATGCCTAAGGTGGTATCTAGGGTTTCTTTAAATCAAGCTATTCATCTGCCTGCTTTCTTCCCCAATCCTGAGAATAAGGGGGAAAGACTGTTACATACCTTGGACATTCACAGACAACTTCGATACTACCTGGACAGAACCAAGGCCAGTAGGAAGTCTGAACAACTTTTTGTAGCTTACACACCTGCAGTCCAAGGAAAAGCAATTTCAAAACAGACAATTTCAAAATGGATTGGACATTGCATCAGATTCTGTTATTCCTTTCATGGAAAGACTGTTCCGGCCAATGTCAGGCCACATTCCACCAGAGCTACAGCCACCTCTACAGCATTCTTAAGAGGGGTGCCTACTAAGGACATTCTAGAAGCTGCTACATGGAGCTCCGTGCATACATTCTCCAAACACTACAATCTCCCTCTATACTCCAGATCCAGAGCGGGCTTTGCCTCGGCAGTCCTGCAGGGTTTGATTGCCACACCATCTTTTTCCTAGAGCATTCCTCCTCCCCCAGCTAAGCTATGGTATTCTACCCATATGTTATGACTGCAGTTGCATTCTTGAAGGACATAGTACAGTTTTGTACCTACCATAAATGTAGATGTCCGATAGACATGCAACTGCAGTCGGATTTTCCCTCCCTCCATACCCCTCTATGCCTAGGGTCCACTCCTATCCCTGTTTCTCTTAGCTGGGGATATCTGTTATGGTGTATTTGTTTTATTGCTCATTTATTTGTCTGGAATCCTGTTTTTGTCTTCCAAATTTGATTACAGCCTTCCTTGGAGGGCACCTGGCATCTGGGGCAAGAAACACTGAAGAAAATGGCGTCGGCTGATGCTTATGTACCCCAGCCGCTCTGACGTCGGAAAATGCGACGTCAGCCGACGTCGGACTCAGACTTTGGAATCCGGCCGACCGAGGGCTGCCTGAGGCAGGACAAACCCATATGTTATGACTGCAGTTGCATGTCTATCGGACATCTACATTTATGGTAGGTACAAAACTGTACTTTTCCCTCCCTCCAGCCCTCTTTTTTCTCTTTCTCCTTTTGTTGCCATGCTTCCTTCTTGTTATCCTTTCCTTACAAGGGACATATTCGTATTTATTTTCCAATAGTGAGGTTCTTCCACCAGAACCTAGCCTCCTACTCTGGGGGCTCCTAACAGGTTAGCGCAAGAAAAACTTTTGTAATGTTGTCGGCTGCCTTATTTATACCAGTGATGACCTGACGTCAGTCCTCAAGCGACAGCAAGTGACGCAGAAATACTAAGTCTCTGGTATTTGGGCTGGCCGAGGGCTCCCCTGGCATTGATGACCCCAAATGTGATGACTGCAACAGTGAATACACTCTAATATCTGCATTTATGGTTAGTGTACACAACTGTACTTTTTCCCTACATGCGCTGTCCTATAATTCTATTATTTTTTGAAACCTCTGTTCTGAAGCATTCTCATATTCAGCGTGCCGTTTCTTCATTTCGACCTCTGATTTTTGCAGTTTTATCGCCTCAGCTGAATATCTGTTTAAAGCTTTTTTAATTTTTCCAGCCTTTTGTTTGATTTAATGTAGTCTGTTTCGTTATTGTAAACAGGACTGTGTGCTTTTGTCTTCTGCTTTCCTCTAGGTTACTGGAAGTCATGCCTGGAGTTTGCACTGCTTTTTACTGAACAGCTGCAGTACTTTTCACATTCAGTGTTCTTTCCTCATCTTTTGTAGCTGATTTTCCTTCAGGTTCTGTGTATTTCTTTTTTGCTGGCATCCAGGCAGTACATTTACTATCCAGATGTTCATCGTGTTTCACTCTTGCAGTCATTACATTTGGGTAATCTGCTAGCAGGTTGCCCTCAGTCGGCCTGATTAACAAAGTCTTGGGTCCTGCTTCGGTTGCTGTCCCTTCTTCCATGATGTCAGGTCGTCAGGGGGTATAAAATATGCAGCCGACGCCATTACATCAGTCTTTCTTGCCGCGCGGTGCCTGAAGCAGAAGCAGTTCGCAAGTGCCGATCGGCCGACTCCTGAAATTTTCGTTTTCGAGTTTCAGAACTGAAGTCTTCAACTTAAAGCTAAATACCCCGTTGGGGAAACTTTTTCTTGCTCCTTACTGATGTCAGTAAAAGTGAATTGTATTACTTGTGGGAAGCAAATACCTCATAAGGATTTTCATTTGTACTGTATTCCTTGCCTAGTCCCTGATCACGATGTACCTTGCTGTCGATTTTGTGCTTTATTTAATCGGCGCACTATCCATCGTCGGTACTTTTTTGCTTCAAAATATTTTGGTTCTTGGTTTAATTATCCAGAAATGATGTTGGTTAGCCATCCGACTACCGGAATACTGAAAAAAAGCAAAGAAATAGACAGAGACAGGCCATTGAGGTCCAAAACTGCTGACGATGCTTCTCCTAAGCCAGTCGCCAGTTCGCCGGTTCTCAGTGAGGCGCTTTCGTAGCCCCTGATACCCGCTACTTCTGATTCGCAGCTCTCTACTGAGACCCATTCGGAGTCCTGTATGCCACAAGATGTTTCACATATGGAACCCGCGGATGTCTCTACCTTGGATGGGTTCGGAGCCGCTGAGCAGGCACCGGCTTCTGAGGGTGTTTTCAGGCCTACAGATTTGCATATCAAACAGACTCCAGCTTCAGTGCTAAGGCCTAAATCTTGATCTAAGTCTAAAAAACGACACCCAGGCCACATGTTCAGGCCCCTATGCCTAAAAAAACAAATTATCAAAATGGCTGAAGATTTAATTACTCTAATCAGGGGTAGTCAACCCCCCCTCCAAGAGGCCTAGGATTGAATTTGACTATGAATCTTCTGAACAGGACTGTGTTTCTTCTGACTCTTCTAATGATCTGGATTTGTCCATACCTACTTATGAGGACTCTGATGTAGAGGATTCCATTCCCTCTGCTTCTCCGTCTGAGGATTTCTCTTTTGGGGAAACTTTACATACCTTAAGGGAGCATTTCCACTGCGAAAGTCAGGATTTCTCTGAATCCAAAAAGAGACTTAGGGATTTCCTCCTTCTTCCTCAGCATAGGCCTTTGGCTATACCTCCTGTACTAAATATTGTTGATTATGTGTTTTCGGACTCCAGTATGGCCCCTGATTCCTTGCCTCCAGCCCCTAGCAAACCAAACAGGTACTACAGGGATGTTCTTCATCTCACATTGCTGCAGTCCTTACACTTGGGTAGTCCGCTGTCCTCGGTCGGCCCGAATATCAAAGTATTAGGCTGACGTCGGTCAAGGCGCTTAAGACTGACATCAGGACGTCAGGGTACAAATGCGCATGACCGACGTCATATCCTCAGTCCTTTTTGCCGCATGGTCCGATGCAGAAGCAGCGTTGCAAGTGCCGTTCGGGGTTCTGAAATTTTTCGAGTTCGGAGTTTCAGACCGAGTCAAAGTTGGCCAAGTACCCCGTTGGGGAATATTTTAGTTTTTTCTTGCCTCAGTGGTTTACCGGATGTCAGAAAAAGTGAATAACTGTATTTCTTGTGGGAAGCAGATACCGCATAGGGATTATCATACTTTGTGTATTCCTTGTTTGGGGCTTGAGCACGACGTTATTGGGTGTCGCTTTTGTGCTAGGTTCAATAAGCGCACTATTAAGCGAAGGTTAGATTGTGCCAGGTTGGTCTTCGGGAAGCGGTGCAATTATAATATGCCGTTGGATGCTCCGACGCCCGCTTCTTCGAAGAAGCGCAAAGACAAAGCAGCTAAACCCAGGCAAGAAGAGTCGTCCGCACGGACGCGGTTCTTTAGAGGTGTCAGTGGAACCGGTGGTTCCGCCGGAGGCTTCTCTGGAGTCCCAGGGGGAGACTTTGATATTGCAGGATGTAGCCTCTCAGGAGGCAGGTCAGGCTGAAGGGGCTTCTCAGGTTGCTGTACTCCCCTCCCTTCCTAGGGTGGTTAGGCCCTCTCCTTCTGTTTCCAAGGCTTCTCCCAGAGGCAGGCCAGGTTTAGCTTCTGTTGGTGTCACTCCTAGTTCAACAGGATCTGTGACCAAGAAGCACATGCTTAAAATGGCAGAAGATTTAATTACTTTGATTAGAGGTTCTTTGCCCCCTCCTGATAAGAGGCCTAGGGTGGAGCCAGAGTTGGGGAGTTTTGAGCAGGCTTCGGATGTTTCAGAGTCTTCGGCTGAAGACTTGCAGGAGTACTCTCCTTATTCTGATTCTGATGCAGATGATTCGACTCCTCCTGCTTCTCCTCCAGAGGATTTTTCTTTTTCAGAGACTCTTCATTCCATGAGGGAACATTTTAAGTGGGAAGGTCAGGACTTCTCTGATTCCAGGAAAAGGCTTAGGAATTTTTGCTTTTACCCCAGCATAGGCCTTTGGCTATACCACCTGTTCTGGATGTTGTGGAAGATGTGTTTGCAGAGGCTTCACTTAATCCTGATTCTTTGCCTCCTGCTCCTGTTAAACCGGATAGGTATTACAGGGTGCCTGAGGCTCATAAATATCTTTATAAGAGTCCTAGGGCGGACCCAGAAACTGTTAGTCAGGGACCTAAGGGTGTCAAGGCCTCTGTTGTAAAAATCCGGTTCCTCCAGATAAAGAGGCCAGAGCTTTGGATAGATGGGGAAAGAAAGTCTATACTTCTTCCACCTTAGCTATGAGGGCTTTGAATTGCCAGTTTCACATGTTGAAATATCAAAACTATCTTCTTTCTCAATTGAAGTCTAAGGTAGATGCTCTGGCGGAAGGCATTGAGTGTAAAGAATTACAAGATTTGGTGCATGTCTCGAACAGGTGGGTAAGCATTCTTTGCAATGTGGTTTTGATGCTGTACAGGCCTCGTCTAGGGTGGCTGCCACTGGTTCAGTTCTTCGCAGGCACGCCTGGCTGAGGGATCAGAATTTATCTGACCATGTTAAGACAAGGATTTTGGATGCTCCTTTACAGTCTGATGTATTGTTTGGTTCACCTGTGGAGTCAGTCTTGAAGAAAATGGAAGACAAGGCTAAGTCTATGCAGGCTGTTAAAGATTTTTTGCAAGTTCAGCCTCCAAAGTTTAGTAGAAATTGGCCTGCTAAGGGGTGGACGTATCCTTCTTATGATTCTCAGTCTAGGGGTAGATCTAGACGTGGTAGGGGCAGAGCTCAGAGTTCCTTCAGACCTAGAACGGGGAGTTCACCTGCACAGTCTTCGGGTGAGGGCAGGGGCCAGTCCTTTCGTAAACAGGCCCAATGACCTACCTTTTCAGCTGCCAGATCCTTCTTGCCTGGCAGCACCTTTGGGAGGAAGGTTGGCACTCTTCAAGGAAAATTGGAGTTTGATTACTCAAGACAGATGGGTATTGGATATCATACACCAAGGTTACAAGTTTTATTTCCATACCTTGCCTCCTTTCAAAGGCATGCCAGACGTTCCTCCTCAGCAAAGACTAGAGGCTCACAAACAAATTTCTCTGCTACTTCAAATAGGGACATACAACCGGTCCCTCTACCAGAAGTGGGCCTAGGATTTTATTCTCGCCTGTTCCTAGTACCAAAGAAGGGGAACACGTGGAGACCAATTTTGGATTTATCTATCCTCAACACATATCTGGACATTCCCAAGTTCAAAATGTTGACGTTACAACAGCTTTTGCCTCTGCTGGGCAAAGATCACTGGATGGTGACTCTGGATCTCAAGGAGGCTTACCTTCATGTTCCTATCAGGCTCAGTTGCAGGAAGTATCTGCGTTTTCGGGCTGGGACTTCTCATTATCAGTTCTCTGCATTGCCCTTTGGCTTATCTACTGTGCCCAGAGTGTTCACGAAAGTTCTGGCTCCAGTGATAGCTTTCTTCAGGCTAAGAGGAATACAGATCTATCCTTATTTGGACGATTGCCTGATTCTGGCCCAAGAAAAGGACGAACTTCTTCATCATTTACAGTATGTGATAGCAGTGCTAAGATGCCTGGGGTATTCTGTGAACGAAATAAAGTCCAGTCTAGTACCCTCTCAGGACATGTGCTTTCTGGGTGTGAGACTGAATACAGCATCCCAGATGGCCTTTTGACCCCGGACAAACAAAAGAATCTTTCTCTTTACTTCCATCAATTGTCTCATCAGTCCAGGCTGACTGCAAGGACAGTCCTTCAAGCCTTGGGGTTCATGGCATCTTGTATTCTGGTGCTTCCCAATGCCAAACTGCATATGAGGAAGCTACAATGGTATCTCAAAAATGTATGGACACAGCACTGCCAAGATATGGACACTGTCATTCAGATAATACCTTGCATTCAAAAGGAGTTTTTGTGGTGGGCTCAGGAATGACACCTAAACAAGGGACTCTCTGTGACCCGACCAGAGGCGAGTCAGATTCTAACGACAGATGCCTCAGATAAAGCTTGGGGAGCTCATCTAAATGGAAAGTGGGTACAAGACACGTGGCCTGCCAGACTTCAACATCTACATATCAACTTGAAGGAGATGTTAGCAGTCCAATTTGCATTAATAGCTTTCAAGGATTTACTTCTTCCAGGGCAGGTGTTGGTTCTAACAGACAACACAACTGTCATGTGGTACATCAACAAGCAAGGGGAACGATTCTTATCCTCTATGCAGACAAGCAATGATTTTGTGGGAGACTGCTCTCAGTTTACAGCTGAATCTTCAGGCAAGGTTTCTGCCGGGAGCACAGAACTCCTTAGCAGATTTGTTGAGCAGACAAATTATGGATCCCCACGAGTGGAAATTGGATCCTCATGTATTTCAGAAATTGACAGTGTTATGGGGAACTCCAGACATAGATCTGTTCGCTTCTCCACTAAACTACCAGCTGCCAAAGTTTTGCACAAAAAGGTTTCATCCCACAACTTGGAAAGTGGATGCTCTTTCATTCAATTGGAGCAATCTTCATGTGTATGCCTTTCCACCTCTGCCTCTCCTCCCAAAGGTACTCCTGAAGGTCAGACAGGACAAGCCAAAGATGATTTTAATAGCTCCAGATTGGCCTCGACAGCACTGGTACCCATTACTGAGAAGTCTGGTACGGGAGCCTCCATGGCCTTTGCCTTCGATTCCACACCTGCTGTCTCAGGAGAACAGTCATTTACTCAATGTCAAACTTCACTCTCTTCATCTAACAGCCTGTCATATTCTGTTTTAAACCCTGGAGGGTCTCAGCTTCCACAGCAAGTTTTGAATGTTATTTTGGAGGCCAGAAGGCCTAGTACACGGAAAGTGTACGCAGATAAATGGAAGAGATTTTTATTTTGGAGTACAGCAAAGGAATTTGATGTTTCTAAGCCTAATTTAAGTGTGGCTCTTCAATATCTTACTGAGTTACTGGACAAAGGTTTGTCCTCTTCTATTAAGGTTCATGCTGCAGCAATTTCTGCTCACTATGACTGTGACCCACCATTGTTTTCTCATCCTTTGTTTAAGCAATTCCTTAGACGGGCAAAGAATATAAGACCCCACGAGAGCTCCTACTCCTGCTTGGGATCTCAATTTTGTGTTGGAGAAACTCACTCTACAACCTTTTGAGCCTGCAGCTACTGCCGAGTTGAAATATTTATCATGGAAGACTGCTTTTTTGTTGGCCATTACCTCTGCGAGAAGGGTTTCTGAATTACAGGCCCTTATGGCGGTTGAGCCTTTCTTAATTTTCCATAAGGATAGGGTATCTTTGCACTAATCCTTCCTTTATGCCTAAAGTGGTTTCTAGTGTGGCTTTAAACCAAACTATTCATTTGCCTACTTTTTATGCAAACCCCAAAATAAAGGTGAAAAGATTTTGCACACTTTGGATATACACAGGCAGTTGCGATATTATTTGAGCAGAACTAAAGGGTTCAGGCAGTCTCAGCAGTTATTTGTTTCATTTGCTTTGGGTTCTCAGGGCAAGCCTGTGTCAAAACAAACTATTTCTAAGTGGATTGGGTTTTGTATTGCTTTCTGTTATTCCCATCATGGTAAGGAGATTCCAGCTGGGATTAGGCCTCATTCCACTAGGGCTACTGCCACTTCTACAGCTTTTTAAGGGGGGTGGCAACTAAAGATATTTTGGAGGCAGCTACTTGGAGTTCAGTGCATACTTTCTCTAAACATTACCACCTTCCACTTTACTCTAAATCTAGGGCTGGTTTTGCCACTGCAATTTTACAGGGCATTTTGGCAGCTCCTACTGCTTTATAATTTTGCCATCCTCCCTTACCTCTGCTTTGGGATTCTACCCAAGTGTAAGGACTGCAGCAATGTGAGATGAAGAACATAGTACAGTTTTGTACCTACCATAAATGTAGATGTTCAAGATCCACATTGCTGCAGTCCAATTTACCCTCCTCCTTCCCTCTGTAGTTACAGGCGGTTGTGTGGTTTGGGTTGTGAATATTGTGGATATTGTATATATTGTACATATGATTAGTGCAAGGGTGGTTGGTTGTTTTTTGCTGTCTTTTGATTTTGACCTTTCTTTTAGGGTCTTCTGACATCTGGGGCAAGAAAAGACTGAGGATATGACGTCGGTCATGCGCATTTGTACCCTGACGTCCTGATGTCAGTCTTAAGCGCCTTGACCGACGTCAGCCTAATACTTTGATATTCGGGCCGACCGAGGACAGCGGACTACCCAAGTGTAAGGACTGCAGCAATGTGGATCTTCGAACATCTACATTTATGGTAGGTACAAAACTGTACTTTCCTGAGTCCCACAAATTCCTTTTCAAAAATCCTGTTGCGAACCTTGAAACCATTTCTCAGGGGCCCAAGGGCATTAAGGCTTCTATTGCTAAAAATCCTACCCCTTCTGATAGAGACTCCGGGGTGCTGGATAAATGGGATAAAAAGGTTTATACTTCTGCAGCCTTAGCAATTAGAGCCTTAAACTGTCAATTCCATATACTAAAATATCAACAGCATATCATGGGACTGCTTTAACAGAAAATGATGTTGATTTCTGACTGTGTGGAGAATAAAGATTTGCAGGATTTATTGCATTCAGCTGAACAAGTTGGCAGACATAATTTGCAATGTGGTTTTGATTCTTTAGAGGTCTCTTGTAGGGCTGCTGTTACTGGGTCTGTGCTTTGAAGGCATGCTTGGCTTAAGGAGCAATCTCTGCCTGATCATGTTAAAGCAAAACTTTTGGATGCTCCTTTACAGCAGGATAGTTTATTTGCCAATAAGGCTGAAGAAGTTCTAAAAAAGGTGGAAGATAAAGCTAAATATATGCAAACTGTGAAAGATTTCTTACAAATGCAACCTCCTAGATTTCGTAGGCATTGGCCTAATATGAACTGATCCTTTCCAGCAGCTTCCAGAGCTACTACGGCCAAACCCAGACATTCCAAAACCACCAGGTTTCAGTCCCAAGGGACTTTCAGAACTAAACAGTGGGGTGCTTCCAGTTCCAAATCTGGAAACAAGGCACCACCCTATGGTAAAACAGTCTCAATGACTTTCCTTTGAAATTACCAAGCACTTACCTCTTAGCCGCCCCTTTGGGGGAAAACTGGCTCTTCATTCAAGAAACTGGCAACTTATAACCCAGGACAAATGGGTTTTAAGTATAGTGTCCCAGTGATATAGAATTCATTTCCACACGCTGCCAACTCCAAACGGGTGGCCAGACCTGCCCCCAAATCAGTGGGCAGAGGCTCAGACACAAGTACATTCCCTCCTAAACATGGGGTCTATTCAGCTAGCACCAGAAAAGGAAAAGGGACAAGGTTTCTATTCCAGACTTTTCCTGGTACTCAAAAAAGACAAATCATGGTATCCAATTCTGGACCTCTCTACTCTAAACACTTTTCTGGACATTCCAAAATTCAAGATTGTGATTCTTGTTACTTTCTATGCTAGGCAAGGATGCCTGGTTGACAACTCTTGACTTAAAAGAGGCTTACCTGCATATCCCAATTGGGGAAGCTTGCAGAAGATTCCTACGCTTCAAAGCAGGCTGCATGCATTAGCAGTTCTATGCACTACCCTTTGGCTTGTCTACTGTGCCCAGGATATTCACAAAGTACCTGGCTCCAGTAATTGCATTTTGCAGGCAAAGAAATATTCAAATATATCTATACCTGGACGAGCATCTAATTCGGGCAGAAAACCAGGCCATTCTTCTAAAACACCTGGCATTTGTAAAAAAGAGTTCTAACCTGCCAAGGGTACACCATAAACGAAAAGAAATCTCAACTGGTACCCTCTCAAAAAAATTACATTCCTGGGTGCAAGCTTGAATACAACTGCCCAGATGGCTCTCCTTACGCCAGAAAAGCAAATTCATTTTTTGACTTACTTCAAACAGGTGGCCACAAAAACCCTGCTATCTGCAAGGCAAATACTGCAAGCCTTGGGGGTTCATGGCCTCATGCATTCTTCCAATTCCATATGCAAGACTGCATATGAGGAAACTTGAGTGGTACTTAAAAAGTTTATGGAGTCAACATTGTCACAGCCTGGAAACAATGATTCCTATCATGCCTTGCCTGCGCCTTGAGTTTCTATGGCGGGCAGAGGCCTGCTGCCATTCACACCACCCCCTGCTGCCCAAACCCTAACTACAGACGCATCAGATTATGCATGGGGGCGGCTCATCTGGCAGGGAAGTGCATTCAGGGCAAATGGAGCCCAAATCAAATGCACCTTCATATCAATCAAAAAGAAATGCTAGCTGTACAGAATACCTTCAAGGACTACCTTCATCCAGGACAATTGCTGATAAAGACGGACATAAACAAGCAGGGGGGTACACATTCCTACCCCGTCTGCAGACTAGCCATGGCATTGTGGAACACGGCCTTGAGCTACCAAGTACAACTACAAGCTCAATTCCTGCCAGGAAAGCAGAATGTTCTGGCAGACGAACTAAGCAGAAATCTCATGGACCCTCACATGGAAACTGGAACCACGGATTTTCAACATGTTGACACGCAAATGGGGGAGCCCAGACATTGATCTTTTTGGCTCACCACAGAACTACCAGTTGGACAAAATTTGCACAAATACTCATCACAAAAAAGCCAGGAAAGTGGATGCTCTGTCCTTCAGCTGGAAAATCCTATCAGTCTATGCCTTTCCCCCTCTGCCTTTGCTCACCAAAGTTCTACTAAAAGTCAAACAGGACAAACCAAAAATGATTTTGATTGCTCCAGACTGGCCTCGCCAACACTGGTACCCACTCCTGCGGCAGTGTGTCACACATTTCACCGTGGCACCTGCCTCAGACACCTTCCTTATTGTCTCAGCAGGAGAACCAAATTCTGCACCCTCAGCTCCAAACATCGAATCTTGCAGCCTGGCTAATCACTTAAATTCACCCTTAGCATCCCTCAGCAAACCTGTGATGGATGTCATTTTGGAGGCGAGAAGACCTAGTACTAGAAAATCTTATGCTGACAAATGGAAAAGATTCTGTGCCTGGAATCAGTCTCAAGGGATGAGCACAGCAGTGCCCAATTTACCTCAGATTTTGCAATACTTAACTGAGATGCTTCACAAGGGCCTGTGTTTTTCTTCCATAAAAATGCATGCCTCAGCCATTTCAGCTCATTACAACACAGACTCCCCCTTTTCTCTCATCCTCTTCTAAAGCAGTATCTCAGAGGGGCCAAAAACATGAGAACACCCAGGAGAGCTCCAACCCCTGCCTGGGACCTTAACTTTGTATTGGAGAAACTCACTCTACCTCCTTTCGAGTCAGCTGCTACTGCAGACTTAAAATTTCTTTCCTGGAAAACGGCCTTCCTTTTAGCAATCACTTCAGCTAGAAGGATATCTGAGTTACAGGCCTTATGGCAGTGGAGCCTTTCATCAGTCAATCCATCATTCATGCCCAAGGTGGTATCCAGTGTGGTTCTTAATCAGTCCATTCATTTGCCATCTTTCTTTCCCAATCCACAGAACAAGGGAGAGCGGATTTTGCATTCATTGGATGTACACAGATAATTTAGATTTTACTTAGACAGGACTAAATCTCGAAGAAAATCTGAACTTCTGGTAGCATTTGCTGCAGGGGCAGAGGGGAAGGCTATTTCAAAGCAAACATTTCTAAATGGATTAGCTAATTTCTGTTATAAGCACCATGGAAAAACCTGTCCCTCAGGGGATCAGATCTCATTCCACCAGGGCTGCATCTACTTCAGCAGCCTTTCTTAGAGGTGTTCCTACCAGGGATATTCTAGAAGCTGCTACCTGGAGTTCAGTTCATACTTTCACCAAGCATTATCACTTATCAATTTTCTCTAAATCCAGAGCAGGCTTTGCCACTGCTGTTTTGCAGGGCCTTATAGCTGGTCCTAATGGTGTATAAATCCGTCCTCCCAACCTTAGCTTTGGGAATCTACCCAAATGTAATGACTGCAATAGTGAAACACAATGAACATAGTACAGTTGTGTACACTTACCATAAATGTAGATGTTCGAGTGTATTCACTGTTGCAGTCCTGGTTACCCTCCCTCTAGCCCCCTATTTTTCTTTTACTATACCTCTTCTTTCTTTTACTATGCTTAAAAGCCTTTTTGGTGTATTTGCTTTTGTATGGAGGTATATTTTTGTGTTTCTAATTATGTATATGTATGTATATATATATATTTTTTGCTCCCCATTTGGGGGGCACCTGACACCTGGGGCAAAAAAAACTGATTTAATGGCATCGTCTGCATGTTTTATACCCCTAACGACCTGACATCATGGAAGAAGGGACAGCAACCAACGCAGGACCCAAGACTTTGTTAATCAGGCTGACTGAGACCTGCCAGCAGATTACCAAATGTAAGGACTGCAACAGTGAATACACTCGACCATCTACATTTATAGTAAGTGTACACACCTGTACTTTACTGAAATTTACCCTGAAGCACAAAAGTCCACTGGCTGCCTCTGCTGAGTCTGTTTTCACAGTGGGAGAGCTAGAATTAAGTTGCTACTCAGTGTGCAGCCGTCTTGGAAGTTCTGTGTGCCTTTCCTGTTAGAACCATCAGCTAAATTCATTGTGTTGTTCAAAGTGTTATATTCTGAAAAATGTTTTGTAACGCTTCTTTTTTATTTATTTATTTATTGAGATGTTCTTTTATTTCTAGGTACCACCTGTAGTTTTGTATAGCCATTTTGCCCTTTGGTTTGTAACAAAAATATATATCTAATTTTTCCAGGCTGCCAAACTCTGTATCTATCTGCATGTTAACATTGTTTTGTTCTTATGAAGTAGCAACCACAAATACTTTTTTTTTTGTTTTCTGTCATTTTGTGATTTATCTAAATGTGCATAAGTATTGGCAGGCATTACACATGTTTGAGTGCTGTCCTTTACATAACAGCAGCATGCAAAATGGAAAAAGTGATGGTATTAAGGGGGTTTGTCCTGAAGGCGGTCTTGAAGTAATCTAGATTGTCATTTGAAGTTGAGATGTAATTCAAGCCAGAATGCCTTTTTTTAGATTTGTCAATGTCCAAATTTACAAAACCACTGGAGACAGACAGGTAGCATGTAGATGTTCTTCATGTTTCACTGTTGCAAGTCATCACATTTGGGTTATCTGCTTGCAGTAGCCCTCAGTTGGCCTGATTATCAAAGTCTTGGGTCCTGCGTTGGTAGATGACATTGAACATTATCATTTTTCCCATTAAGAGTAATTGTCTTTAATGGTAGGAGGCCAGTCGAAGTGCATTTATAAACAATTACAGTAAGATACTGTGTGAATTTCATTAAATATGTCAGACTTCTTTTATACTTTCAGGAGACTGTCTTTTATGTGCAAAGAGCAAAACTAGCCAAAAATAGGTTGCAAATAAACGGACATTCCCTCGGAGAATGGTCAGTTAACGGGTTTAAACGACATCATATCACTGTTGCATTACTTATCGGACTGTTTTTGGCACGTGAATAATAGTGACCACTTTAGACAGTACAGAAGCTTCTGTATTTCTGTTTAAAACATAATGAAAAATGTCTTCAGGGTTTTTTTTTTTTTTTTTTTTTGGTAACATTGTTTTTTTAAGGCTACTCTGTCCTGTTGGATCACTTCCAGTGACTGCTTTTCATCCTCTTTCACCTTCTGCCAATGCATTTGATTGTCTGTTAGGATATTTATTGATGTGCTGTTTTTAATTCCTGTATTTACATTATAGCTTTCAGTTTTATGAGTTGCAGCTGGTGAGTCTGTCGTTGTTCTTGGTGCATTGTGTTTTACAGTATGCTACCACTGCCAGATGTTTACATTCTGCAGATTTATACACATTGTGTGGCTTGGCTAGTTTTCCTAAAGCCACTCCTCAAAAGGGCTGTTGCATTTCAGTGGTTTGGTTATTCCTAGTTAGGAAAAGGTTTAGGATGTGGTGTCTGAACTTCTCTAATTTGTCAAAATGAATTTGGTTTCCAGGGCTATTACTGGGCCATTATTTTTTGGGTATAGTTCCTTTTGCTTGTTGACTGTAAAAGTTTGTTTGGCAGTTAGCATAAGAGGACTAAAGCTCTTTCTTGTTAATGAACTGCTTCTTGTGCCAAGGGTGCAAAGTTTGAAGTCTTTCTACTTTTGTTTGCCCACTGTGTGACCTTGAGCAAGTCACTTAACCAGACAGTGCCTTGAAGCAGTTGGGAATTTAGGCTAGACTCCTTAATCGTGTCCTGGACTGCATGCATAGTAACTACTTTAGAATCTATGTGACAGTGCTTTAAATTAGATATCTCATTTTTTAATGTCTCTTGTGCAGCTATTTTATCGTAAATACAATGTGTTTTTTTTTTTTTTTTTTACAATCATTCTTTTTTATATTGATCAATTGTGTATGTCACTGTTTTGCTTTTGCTGTCCTTTGCAGTTAGCCTGTCATACTGAAACCAGTAAATTATTATTTTTTTGTTTTCATTTCTTGAAACTTTTAGGATGGAACACCGACTTCTAAGACTTTTGAACATGTGACTAGTGAAATTGGAGCTGAAGAAGCTGAGGAGGTTGGGGTAGAGCATTTACTGCGGTAAGTTATTGTATTAAACATGAAACCTAAAAGTATAATGTGAATATTCATGGTACATTAGGATGTTAACCATCCATTACATATGTATCTTGCATGATCAAACCTGTCCACTTCAAAAGAAGGATTGATTGGCATAGGTGGTACAAATCTGGCATCTTCAGGATTTCCACAAAACTTAAGCTCGTCCCCTTGCCCCCATAATGCACCTTGCTTCCTTCCCCTCTCGAGATCTCATTTGACGCAAATTACATTGGATGGATTTACCTAAACTTGAGCACATTTCTTCAGATTTTTTCCTATTTGGGGTGTTGAATTCTTGATTGAAGCAGGGCCAACTTAAATGAACTTACACCATAGGTGAAGGGCTCCACAACTCAACCCCACACCACCCCACCAACATTTATCACCATGTGCCCACCTAGTCCCCATCCAGATTACTCTCTTCTTCCTTTTTTCAGTCATTTGTTCATTCGTTCAGCATACACTAACTAGGCACGACTGCATTCTGATAACTATGGGTAAATAACTGCACTAAGGGGCCCCTAGGCGCCTAGAAACCATGGGGTCCTAGATGCTAAGAAGTGCATTTTGTAACTTTTTTATCCAGTGATGGCCTGAACAGTAATCCAAATTAAGGAAAGAAGTTCAGTCTTATTCTATAGATTTGCCTTTTTCCTGTATCTGTTCAACATATCCTAACTGATCAGGATTGTTCTGTAGTAACTGTGGAGGGAGTAACTGAATTAAGATGGGGGTCTGGGGGCTGCTAAACCATAAGAAATCATGAAGATTCTAAATGCTGTGAAGTGTATTTTACCTTTTCTTATTTTTTTTTTTCATGCTGTTATGTCCTTTACAGAATGATTTGTGAAAAGAAATTCAGTGCTTTCCACAACTTCGCCTTTTCCTATATCTTTTCAACATGCCCTAAATGACAAGGACTGCACTGAAATAACAGCATTAAGATGAGGGGTCTGGGGACTGCTAGGCCTACAGAAGTCATGAGGGTTCTGAATGCTTTCTTGTGCTTTATAGTTTTTAAAGTATCCTGTTAATCTAGTGATGACCTGAACAACAGTCACGATTAAAGAAATTCATTGTTACTTTTGAGTTTTGCATTTTCCTGCATTCTTTCATCACATCCTTAACTGATCGAGTGCAATGTAATAACTGTGGGTAAAATAATAGAATTAAGCTGGTGCATGCTATTTTTAGAAGCTCTGAAGTATATTTGAAAGCTTTTTCCCAACCTTTTTGTTATAATGATTTCCTGAACAAAAATTGGCTAAATAAAGAAATTTAAAATTTTCTTTTTTGAAGTAAAATACTACATTGTATCCAAAGCTTGATGCTAAAGATGACAGAATAGTCCATAATAATTTATGAAGATAAGTGCTTGCAAAGATGCACGTCATATGTGGAAGTAGTACTTGCTACTCTACTCCCTATCAAAAAAAAGAATAGTTCTCTTCTATGTATCCCACTCTAGTATTAGATTAAGGAAAAACAAAAGGAAAAGCCTCTTTGTTGGAAGTAATCCACTGTTCTGTTCTTGTAAATATTTTGTGGGCAGACAGCTTTTCAGAGTAAAATGTAGACATTCTCAAAATCGGCCAATAAAAACAGTAAGCAATCTTTGAGCTTTAAGGTGTCCAGTTTATTTAAAGTAATGAGTGCTTTTGTCTGTCCAACTTCATCAGATGCAGTGTTTCTTTCTGAAAAAAAAAAACTTACAATTGTAGTTGTTTAAATAACCCTAAACAAGGGGGGTGGTAGAGAACTGCCCTTATGATTGGTGGTAAGACTATGATTCCTGATTGGCTTATATCGGGGCCTGCTGGTTGGAAGGTAGATCTAGTCATTAATTAGAATGAGTTATAGATTGGCTAATAATCAAGCCAGCTTATTGGAAGTCCAAGTCCCTAATTAGAATGAGTCACAGGCTTGTTAGGCAGCTGTTCACTTTCATTTCCTTGTTAAGGAAAAATACTAATTTTACAGTGTTTTGAATCATCGCTTAAGACATGGGTAAACACACACACTCATACAAAAGAAAACAAACCATGCCAGCATGTTCACAGCCACAAACACTATGCATCACATACAAGCTTCCATACAGTTATTATCAGTCCAACAACATACAAATCGCTGAACTCCTGCCCTCCTCCAAATCCGACCCGTCCTGCAAAACACCACTCTGCATGTATTGTTCCCAGTCTGCGTTCCCCTTTATGCAGTTTGCTCCCACCTTTTTCAAAGATCCCACCCCAGCCCCTCCATCTCTGTTACAACACTCACAGCTTCGAGCACAGTCAGCTCAGACATTGATTTCCATTTTCCAGCAATTGTCTCTCTGGGAGCCACCAGAGTTAAACCCGACATGGACCAACCATGTCTAGGCAATCCAGATCTTGTACCCCATCTAAAAAAAAAATCTCTCTAGCTACACCAATTTGCTCACTCAAAACATTTGAAAGACCATTCTGCAGGGAATCCAACTCATTACAATCCAAAAATGCACGCTCCCAGCCATCTCCTTCCTCCCCACACACCTCTAACACTTGCCATCCACCCAAGGAAAAAAACCCTTGGAGTCTGCTTTGGGCACAAAAATACCCATGCAAACACCTCCAAGCAAAAATCTTGTAGACTGCATTGCACACCTGGGAGCCACACACAGTCCTCCCAGCGCCCTCCCCATGAACTGCCCATCCAATCTGTCTTGTCAGCTCCCCTCCACCGTCCCCTGGTTTGATTCCTACAGTCATCGTGCAGCATTTTACATACCCTACCAATCATCCCTTCCTCAAGAGCATCCTCTGTTCTAGACTTAACCAAAAACTCCATCCACAACAGGAAAGGCAGTCTCCAGCCTACAATCTAAATGTTGTCTCTGCCTCTTACCATTCTACCACCCCCTCTCTCCCCAGTCACCTGCTCCCAACAATTTGATTCATCTGCTAGTCTCTCCAGCTAAATTCCATCCCTATCCTGCTTTACTCACTTGTACCCTCAATTGCAGCCATCCCCATCGGCAGAATCTCCCCTCTCCATTCTCTCACCTGTGCAGTTCCTAGAATACTCTCTGCTACCCCACGAGTACATTTTGCATGGCTGCTGTTATTCTGCTCAAGGATCTACATCCAAAATCCCACTCTGTCTCCTTGCTTCCCAAACTCCCCACCTCCACGATGCTTCATCATCCAGCTCCACTCTGAACCACAACCCTCTGCTTGTCTTGTGTACATGAGCATGAACCATGTAGCTTCAAGACATCCATGTAAATCAGGCAATCCTATACCACCTTGCTTCACTGGAAGGACCAACCCATTCCACCAGACAACATCCTCCAACTCTTCACTAACCACTGTTCACAACTTCTCCTTTAGCAGACAAAAATATACCTGACCTGCACATAAAACCAGATGGAATAAAAACGTCTTCATTGCCCGTATCCTGCCATCTGCATCCACAAACAAGAGCTTCCAGTTTCTTGGTTCCTATACTGTACTCTCTTTCGTCTTTTCCAACATATCAAAAACTGCCACAATAGTATCCTCTCCAGCCTACACTCCTAAATACTTCAATTCATCTTGTGTCCATAAGCATGAACATCACTAAACCAGTTCATGCATGGGGACAAAATACACTGCCTCGTTCTGTCTGCATCAATTCCATATAAAAAAAAAAAAATGTCCCAGAATGCTCCACAACACTGAAATACCCACCCCCAGCTCCATCAGCCACAAAATAATATCTGCAAACAAAGCCAACCCCACTTGATAACCACACCAACATATCCCCAAATGTCCGAGTCCCCAAGCTTCTCTGCTAGTGGTTTCAAATACAGTGCAGACAGCAAAGGGGGAAGAGGAACCCTTGCCCGGATACAATCCATCAGAGCAGAACACCCCTACTCCAACTCTTGCCTCCAATCCCACATACATCCCCCAGTCAACCTCCCCACTGGATTCTGGAATGCAAATAGGTAGGTTCATAGGTAAGTACTAGGCTATCTGCCCAAGGGCATTTATAAGCCTAGCCAGAGTGTGTTGGCTTTCGCCATCCCCTTAGATTAGTTCCCTGTGCCTCTCACCAGCAGAGCCATTAGTTCCCTGCACCTCTGTCCAGCCGAGCCACTGCAGTGATCCCCAGGGTAAATTTTCTGTTTCCCATCCACCCGTCAAGGTTTCTCTTGGAGTGCTAGTGAGGGGCTCTGCCTGATGTATATTGGAATCTTGTTCCAAAGCATGGGGAGTCTCTGGGTCAGGAATCTTTCCCTCCAGCATGTCCTATGTATCGTTGTGGTAAGGTTTATATCCCTAGAGCGTGTGGCTCTCAGGGATTTTTTTTTTTTTTTTTAGGTGGAGCATGTCCATCAATTCTGGGTTGGACATGGCCTTGTATGTCAAGCAGAGATCACCTCTGAGTAAGCGGTATGCAACAGAGTACAGCTGGAGTGTCTTTAGTCGGGCTGCATAGGTCATCTGTTTGAGGCCAGTAATCCTCTTGGTGAGGTACTTTTGTGGTCTTTCCAGCTGTTGCAGGTGTCTTGTAAGGTACATACCAAAAGGGGCATTGTATTCTATAATGGGTCTAATAAGTGATGAGTAGAGAGGCACAATAACCTCCTTTGTTCTGGATGCGAACCCTTTTGAGATTAGGTGGGCCACGTAGAAGGATTTTCTAACCACCTTGGCAATATGATTATCAAAGGAGAGATTGCGATCTACTTGGGTCCCCAGATCCCTTATTACTTTTTCTGTATTTAGGGGACTACCACGTATGTGGTAGTTTGTGGGTACTTTGTTTTTTCTAAAGGGGATGACTATGCACTTTTTGGCATTCAGCTTAAGGCCATGATTTTGACACCAGGTATCCGTCTCAGTGAGACCCCTCTGGAGGGTGTCTGTATCAACCGGAGAATCAATTATGGCCCCTAGTTTGCAGTCGTCTGCGAACTTGGTCAGCCAAAGTCCTTTGCTTTCCTGTACCTCTGAGAAGTATATACCAAACAGGAGGAGTCCTAGGACTGAGCCCTGGGAGACGCCACTTGTAACCGGTTTAGAGTCGGACCTAGAGTCTGCAACTCTCACCGTGTGGGTTCTGTCCGTGAGCCAATTTGCAACCCATCTCGTGACGTAGGGGTTAATGTTCAGGTTGGTGAGTTTGTCTATAATACCAAAATTGGAAATTGTGTTGAAAGCCTTTGCAAGGTCTAGTCTAGGTAGGCTGTGTGGACCTCCTTACCCTCATCTAATGCCTTGGTAACTGTCTCAAAGAAGTCCACCAGGTTTAGGAGGCATGATCTGCCCTTAACAAAGCCAAACTGGGTGGGGTCCAAAGTTTGGAGGCTCCCAATGTCTCTATTAGAGTTCCATGATGATGCACTCCATAGCCTTGCAGACCAGGCTAGTCAGGCTTATAGGGCGATAGTTCTCCGGGTCAGTTGTGGCACCACCTTTGTGGAGTGGGATAACTGTTGCTGTGCGCCATTCTGTGATACGTAGCTTGTAGAGAGGCTGAGTTTAAACAGTGTGTTTAGGTGAGGGGTTAGTTCATTTTGGAGCTCTTGGTAAGACACAGCCTGGGATGCCGTCTGGTCCCATTGATGCTGTTTTTGGCTTTGGATAGGGCTGTTTTAACCTGTGTGTCAGTGATTCCTGGGACCTTACATTCTTCTGGTATGGTTATGGGCCCTTTAGGGGGTGAGAGGGGTGTGAAGTTTGCACTGAACCTGTCTGCCAAAATGTCGGCAATATCAGTCAGCTCAGTGTATTTTGTGCCATTCTGTACCAGCTCGGAGCAGATCTGAGAGTTTCCACTTATGTTCTTGACATAGCTAAAGAATGCTTTGTGGTTATCTTTGGAGTCCTTGGCAATTCTTCTTTAGAAGCTAGCCTTGGATGATTTAATGAAGGATCATAGTTTCTTGCTGATACTGATCAGGGATGTCTTTCCTTCTAGGGATTTTGTTCTTATCTGTACTAGTTTCCTCCTCCTATTGTAGATCCTGTTTATGGCAGGGGTCCATCAGACTGGTTTTCCTTTCTTGGAGGAGTGAGTCTTGGTTTTACTTGGGATAGCATGATCCATGCATTCCTGCAGATGATCATAGAGTGCCTTTGTATAGGTTTCAGCAGCTTGGACAGCATTGTCCATTGGCGTGGGGGCTGTGAACCTTTCCACCTCTGTCTTAAGCAATGTGAAGTTTGCTTTTAAAAAGTTTTTCACGGTGGTTTCCTTGATTGGTGTTGGAGGCGGAATGTGAATATCCAGAGTGATTAGTCTGTGGTCTGATCTAACCAGCGAGGGGTTGACGTCAGGTGTGGAACATCGGTCGCTCATGTTGGTGGTGACCAGGTCCAATATGTTGTTCCCTCTGGTGGGGGTGTTGACCAGTTGAGCTAGGGCATTCGAGTTTATAAATTCTAGGAAGCATTGGGCAAGGGAGTTAGTACTTGAGTAATTCTCCCAGTTAATGTTTGGGTAGTTGAAATCACCCAGTATTACGGTGTTTGGTAGGACCTTCATATTTCCCAGTGTTTCCAGAAATGCGGAATGGGGGTCTTGGGTCATGGTGGGTGGTGATCTTCGTGTTTCACTGTTGCAGTCATTACATTTGAGTAATCTGCTGGCAGGTTGCCCTCATTCGGCCTGATTAACAAAGTCTTGAGTCCTGCGTCGGTTGCTGTCCCTTCTTCCATGACGTCAGGGGTATAAAACATGCAGCCGATGCCATTACATCATTCTTTCTTGCCACGCGGTGCCTGAAGCAGAAGCAGTTTGCAAGTGCCGGTCGGCCGACTCCTGAAATTTTCGTTTTCGAGTTTCAGATCCGAAGTCTTCAACTAAAAAGCTAAGTACCCCGTTGGGGAAACGTTTTCTTGCTCCTTTCCGATGTTAGTAAAAGTTAATTGCATTACTTGTGGGAAGCAAATGCCTCATAAGGATTTCCATTTGTACTGTATTCCTTGCCTAGGCCCTAACTACGACATACCTTGCTGTCTGTTCTGTGCTTTATTTAATCAACGTACTATCAAACGTCGGTACATTTTTGCTTCTAAATATTTTGGCTCACGCTTTACTTATCCAGAAATGTCGTCGGTTAGCAATCCGACTACCGGAATACCTAAAACACACAAAGAAAAAGACAGAGACAGGCTGTTGAGGTCCAAAACTGCAGACTATGCTTCTCCTAAGTCAGTCGCCAGTTCGCCGGTAGTCAGTGAGAGGCTTTCGCAGACCCTGATACCTGCTACTTCTGATTTGCAGGCCTCTACTGAGACCCATTCCGAGTCCGGTATGCCGCGAGATGCTTCAATTATGGAACCCACGGATGTCTGTACCGTGGATGGGTCCGGAGCCGCTGTGCAAGCACCGGCCTCTGAGGGTGTTTTCAGGCTTACAGATTTGTATATTAGACCGACGCCATCTTCAAAACTAAGGCCAAAATCTCGACCTATGCCTAAAAAAACGATGCCTAGGCCACATGTGCAGGCCCCTATGCCTAAAAAAACAAATGATCAAAATGGCTGAAGATTTAATTACTCTGATCTGGGGTACCCACCCCCCCCCCCCCCCCAAAAGAGGCCTGGGCAAGGTATTGACTATGAATCTTCTGAACAGGAATCTATTTCTTCTGACTCTTCTAATGAACAGGAATTGTCTTTACCTACTTATGCGGACTCTGATGCAGAAGATTCTATTCCTTCTGCTTCTCCCCCTGAGGATTTTTCTTTTGTGGAATTTTTACATACCTTAAGGGAACATTTCCACTGGGAAAGTCAGGATTTTTCTGAATCTAAAGAGAGACTTTGGGATTTTCTTCTTCTTCCTCAGCATAGGCATTTCGCTATACCTCCTGTTCTAAATATTATTGATGATGTTTTTCCAGAGTCTAATATGGCTCCTGATTCTCTGCCTCTGGCTCCTTATAAGCCAGACAGATACTACAGGGTTCCTGACTCCCACAAATTCCTTTTCAAAAATCCTGTTGTGGATCCTGAAACCATTTCTCAGGGTCCCAAGGGCATTAAGGCTTCTACTGCTAAAAATCCTACACCTTCTGATAGAGATTCCAGGACGCTGGATAGATGGGGTAAGAAGGTTTACACCTCTGCAACCTTGGCAATCAGGGCTTTAAACTGTCAATTTCATATGCTAAAATATCAGCAGCATATCATGGGATTGCTTAAAGAGAAAATGATGATTTCTGATTGTGTGGAAAATAAAGATTTATAGGATCTATTGCATTCAGCTCTGAACAAGTTGGAAAACATACTTTGCAATGTGGTTTTGATTCTTTGGAGGCCTCTTGCAGGGCTGCTGTAACTGGGTCTGTGCTAAGAAGGCATGCTTGGCTCAGAGTAAATTCTGCCTGATTATGTTAAAGCAAAATTGTTGGATGCTCCTTTACAACAGGACCGTCTCTTTGGTAATAAGGCTGAAGAAGTTCTAAAAAAGATGGAAGATAAAGCTAAATCTATGCAAACTGTGAAAGATTTCTTACGAGTGCAACCTCCAAGATTTAGTAGGCAGTGGCCTACTAAGAACTGGTCCTTTCCAGTTCGTTCGAGAGCCACTCAAGTCAAACCCAGACATTCCAAAGGCACCAGGTTTCAGTCCCAAGGGACTTTCAGAGCAAACCAATGGGGTGCCTCCTCTTCCAAATCTGGAAACAACAAGACACCTCCGTATGGTAAGCAGTCTCAATGACTTCCCTTTACACTTACCAAGCGCTTAACTTTTATCCGCCCCTTTGGGGGGAAAACTGGATCTTCATGCAAAAAACTGGCAACGTGTAACCCAGGACAAGTGGGTTTTAAATATAGTATCCCAGGGATACAGATTTCATTTCCACACGTTGCCAATTCCAAACGGATGGCCAGACCTGCCCCCAAATCAGTGGGCAGAGGCCCAGAAACAAGTTCTTTCCCTCATGAGCATGGGGGCTATTCATGTAGTACCAGAAGAGGAAAAGGGACAAGGTTTCTATTCAAGACTTTTCCTGGTACCCAGAAAAGACAAATCTTGGCGTCCAATTCTGGACTTATCTACTCTAAACACCTTTCTGGACATCCCAAAATTCAAGATGCTGACTCTTCACCCAGTTACTTCCTATACTAGGCAAAGATTTCTGGTTGGCAACTCTGGATTTAAGAGGCTTACCTGCATATCCCAATCAGGGAATCTTGCAGAAGATACCTCCGCTTCAAAGCAGGTTAATTGCATTACCAGTTCTCTGCACTGCCCTTTGGCTTATCTACTGCGCCCAGGGTCTTTACCAAGTGCCTAGCTCCAGTAATTGCATTTTGCAGGCAAAGAAATATTCAAATATATCCATACCTGGACGATTGTCTGTCTAATTCAGGCAGAAAACATTCTTCTAAAACTTCTGGCGTTTGTAAAAAGGGTTCTAACTTGTCTAGGGTACACTGTAAACAAAAAGAAATCACAACTGGTACCCTCTCAAAAAAATTACATTCCTGGGTGCAAGCTTGAATACAACTGCCCAAATGGCTTTCCTTACACCAGAGAAGCAAATTCATGTACTGACTTACTTCAAACAGGTGGCCACAAAAACCCTGCTTTCTTCAAGGCAAATACTGCAAGCGTTGGGGTTCATGGCCTCCTGCATTCTTTTAATTCCATATGCAAGACTACATATGAGGAAACTTCAGTGGTATTTAAAAAGTCTATGGAGTCAGCATTGTCACAGCCTGGAAACAATGATTCCAATTATACCTTGCCTGCGCCTAGAATTCCTATGGTGGGCAGAGGCCTGCCACTAGAACAAGGGACTGCCATTCACACCACCCCCTGCTGCTCAAACCGTAACTACAGACGCCTCAGACTATGCATGAGGTGCTCATCTATCAGGGAGGTGCATTCAGGGAAAATGGAGCCCAAATCAGATGCACCTTCACATAAATCAAAAAGAAATGCTAGCTGTATAGAATGCAATGACAGCCTTCAAGGACTACCTTCATCCAGGACAATTACTGACAAAGATGGGCAACACCATAGTTATGTGGTGCATAAACAAGCAGGGGGGTACACACTCCTACCCCCTTTGCAGACTAGCCATGGCATTGTGGAACACAGCCTTGAGCTAGCAAGTACAACTACAAACTCAATTCCTGCCAGGAAAGCTGAATACTCCTGGCAGACGAACTTAGTAGAAATCTCATGAACCCACACGAATGGAAACTGGAGCCATGGATTTTCAACATGTTGACACGCAAATGGGGGAGCCCAGACATAGATCTTTTTGCCTCACCCGAGAACCATCAGTTGGACAAATTTTGCACAAGAACTCATCACAAAAAAGCCTGGAAAGTGGATGCTCTATCCTTCAGTTGGAAAAACCTATCAGTCTATGCCTTTCCCCCCTCTGCCTCTGCTCTCCAAAGTTCTACTAAAAGTCAAACAGGACAACCCAAGAATGATTTTGATTGCTCCAGACTGGCCGTGCCAACACTGGTACCCACTCCTGCGGCAGTGTGTCACACCTTCCACCGTGGCACCTGCCCCAGACACCTTACTTACTATCTCAGCAGAACAACCAAACTTGGCACACTCAGCTCCAAACTTTGAATCTTGCAGTGTGGCTAATCACCTAAATTCACCCTTAGCATTCCTCAGCAAACCTGTGATGGATGTCATTTTGGAGGCGAGAAGACCTGGTACTAGAAAATCTTATGCTGACAAATGGAAAAGATTCTGTGCCTGGAATCAATCTAAAGGGAAATAAGCAGTGCCCAACATTCCTCAGATTTTGCAATACTTAACTGAGATGCTTCACAAGGGCCTGTCCTCAGCCATTTCAGCTCATTACAACACAGAACCCTCCCCTCTTCTCTCATCCTCTGCTAAAGCAGTATCTCAGATGGGCCAAAAACTTAAGACCACCCAGGAGAGCTCCAACCCCTGCCTGGGACCTTAATTTTGTATTGGAGAAACTCACTCTCCCTCCTTTCGTGCCAGCTGCTACTGCAGACTTAAAATTTCTCTCCTGGAAGACAGCTTTCCTTTTAGCAGTCACTTCAGCTAGAAGGATTTCTGAATTACAGGCTCTTATGGCAGTGGAGCCTTTCATCATTTTTCATGCAGGCAGGGTGTCTCTCAGAACCAACCCATCCTTCATGCCTAAGGCGGTATCCAGTGTGGCTCTTAATCAGATAATTCATTTGCCAACTTTCTTTCCCAATCCACAGAACAAGGGGGAGCGGATTCTGCATTCATTGGATGTACACAGACAAATTAGATTTTACTTAAACAGGACTCAATCTCAAAGAAAATCTGAACTGCTGGTAGCATTTGCTGCAGGGGCAGAGGGAAAGGCTATTTCATAGCAAACCATTTCCAAATGGATAAGCCATTGTATTCGTTTCTGCTATAAGCACCATGGAAAAACTATCCCCCAGGGGATCAGATCCCATTCCACCAGGGCCGCATCTGCTTCAACAGCCTTTCTCAGAGGTGTTCCTACCAGGGACATTCTAGAAGCTGCTACCTGGAGCTCAGTTTATACTTTCACCAAACATTACCATTTACCACTTTTCTCTAAATCCAGAGCTGGCATTGCCACTGCTGTCCTGCAGGGCCTTATAGCTGGTCCAAATGCTGTATAATTCCCTCCACCCAACCATAGCTTTGGGAATCTACCCAAATGTAATGACTGCAACAGTGAAACACGAAGAACATAGTACAGTTGTGTACACTTGCCATAAATGTAGATGTACGAGTGTATTCACTGTTGCAGTCCTGGTTACTCTCCTTCCAGCCCCCTATTTTTCTCTGGCTATATCTCTACTTTCTTTTACTATGCTTAAAAGCCCTTTTGGTGTATTTGCTTTTGGTTGGAGGTATATTTTTTGTGCTTTTAATTTTATTTGCTCCTCATTTGGGGGGGTACCTGACATCTGAGGCAAGAAAAACTAATGTAATGGCGTCAGCTGCATGTTTTATACCCCTGACAACTGACATCATGGAAGATGGGACAGCAACCGACGCATGACCCAAGACTTTGTTAATCAGGCCAACTGAGGGCAACCTGCCAGCAGATTACCCAAATGTAATGACTGCAACAGTGAATACACTCGAACATCTACATTTATGGTAAATGTACACAACTGTATTATCTGTAGCAAGCTACAATTTGCATTGCAGTTTTGACCATTGTTAGTTGCACTTGGATGATCTCTGATGACTTGTGCTGTGCCACTAACCTAGAGGTGTGAGTATCCTTGATGAATATGGATATCCCCCGCCTTTTGTGCTTCGCCCGGGTTCTGTGGCCGAAAGGTATGGTATGAGTTATAGCCTGGTAGTGCTGGGCTGCTCTCTGGAGCCTTAAACCAGGTTTCTGTTACTGTACAGATATCTGTGTTCTCCATACTGAGGAGTGCCTCGAGTGCATGCTTTTTGAGGTTGAGACTTCTGGCGTTGAGTAGCATTACCCTCAGTTTTTGTTTACTTGTGCTATTTACGGTGGTGGGTTTGTCTTTTGATCCTTGCCTAAAAAGGCACTATGAGGGCGGCAAGAGCCTTTGCCAGTATTCAAAAGCCTAAGGGTGACAGGTGCAAGTCATCTCTTGCGAAGCAATGTAGCTTGTCGAGCATGTCATCCCAAGCAGACAGATACTGGATCCCCTTTGAATGACACCAGAAACTTAGCCAATTGTTGAAGTTGATCATTTTTTTCTGTATACTGTGGCATCATTCTTGGTGAGGGCTACTCAGGGTCAGGGTCATACCTGCCTGGGCTACATAATCAGAGAGCTCTTCCATGTCTATTTTCATGTAGTCCAGGGAGGTACATCTCAGGTCATTCACACCAACATGTACAATGACAGAGTCGTATTTGTACTTGTTCTGGAGTTACCTGAGTGCTTGTATTAGGTGGTGGATCCTGGCGCCCGACAGGCAGCTAACTGTAGAGTCTCCTATCACTAGTATGTTGGGTATGTTATTTTGCCATGAGGGCTGTGATTGTGTGGCACATTGATTTTGTGAAGTATGTGTTTCATGGTTGGTGATGGGTTGCGGAGGTTGCTTGGATGTCTGCTTTGGAGGTCTCTGTTGCTTTTGCATATTTTTATTTAGAGCCTCCGAATATGTTTTCGTGCATTTATGTGTGTTAATTTGCCTGTGTTGGTTTGTTAGGTCTATGTGAGACTGGTGGTGTGTTGCAAGTATTACCCTTCTCCTCTTGACAGTCGGTTACAATCTGGGGTTGAGAGAGCTTTGCCTCCAGTCTGGCTGTATAATTGCATGTCTCGCATATAATAGTGTTTGGTGGAAGGAGGAGAGGGTTGTCTGTATACATGAGGCAGTTGTAGCATTGCTTCAAAATGCCCAGATTCACCAGTTGTACTGGAGAGTACACCGGAAACTGCCCTTTGGACATGCCTGAATAGGTAGAGTGAGCTGTTTTTCTGATTGACTGGTAGGGACGAATAGAGAGCCTTGTCCTTCTGGACAGTGTAAGGGGGGCTAGTGCTATGGGTATTTAGTGTTTATGAGTTTTAAGCAAGTGCTGGGCTGCAAAATGAATGGTTTGAGTGCTAAAGTTGAAGGTTTGTTTAGCTCCAAGGGAAAAACTGAAGAGTAGACTTTGTGGAGTCGGGAATAGTTTTACCCTAGCTAAGCGGCGCTGCCCGGCGCACAAAATTGTGCAAATGCTGTTTTTATATCAGAAAGATTAAAGAGATAGAAATTAGCCCAAAATGGCCAATAAAACTACAGTTTCTGGGCAGAAACCAGTCCTCCAAGGACAGGTAGGCTGTTCAGAGCTCCCCAGGCTCACTGGTGAACAAAGAAACTTCCTTTTTGCCCAAATAAGGTATGGCCAAACACAGAAGCTTAAACACAGTCCAGGTATCAGCAGGTATCTGAAACTGGACTTTTCTAGCTTAGCGGGAAAATAGTACGTTTTTTTTTTTTTTCAAGAAAACAGTAGAAACAAATGCAAAAACACTTTTATAGTGCAGTAATGGCGGTTACACTTGAGTGGGAAGCCAGTAACAGTTAAAAATATAATTTACAACAAAAAACTAATTTTCAAGTGCAGGCACAAGTAAATGCAATTTCAGTGTAAAATGAGCGTTCTGAGATGCCATTACCACTCAACTCACAAAATTCCACCCTACCTGTTGAATGCCCTCTCCACTTCACCCTGGACATCACTGCTCCACCATTGTTTTCAATGCCTGCTTACCTCTACACAGAACCATACTGATCCACATCCACCAACCCTGGCAACATCCCTGCCATTCCCCCAGCTACCACAAATGCAAACATCCCACAGTCATGGTTTAAAATTCAAATGAGCCTATACAAAGCTAGGTCTGATGGGTCTTGACCGTTTTTTTGGTATTACAGCCACAAAAGCTTTCTTCCAGGTTGTTGGTGCTTCCCTTCCTTTTACAATACTGTTAGACAAATCCTTCCATATCTTTATCACTTTATTCCCTCCTAGCTTCCAAACATCCACAGGAATAGCATCTATTGCTTGCGACTTTCCTGCAGATTGTTTATATGTCACCATTTTTTATCTCCTGTCTTCCTGTCGTGGCTGTTAAATGTTGAGACTCCTCTATCTATAACCTTGGCATACAAAAGTCATTCATAGGTATTTCCATTTGTACTTTTTCTTTTTTCCAAATTCTCGGCTTTATGCAGTACCTCTACAAGATCTCTGGTTATTTTTCTTGATATAGGTTCCCTAAGTTTGGCAACAACCATTTCTACTTTCTGTTGTCTAAATTGTGCTAAGGGTTTTTGTGCTCTAGAGTTACTAAAAAGTTGCTTAACAGCAATCTTTCTAAACTTGTGCACACTGTTGATATGCTCCCTTATTTTCTCTTTAACACTCTGTAGTTGGGCCTTTTTCTTTTTCTGAGATTCCCCTTATTCTGCAATACTTTAACCTTTGTCAGCCCCTCTAAATCATTTTTGACCCAATGTCTGCTTTGTCTGGGTTCAGCTTGTGGAATTTCAAATCTGACACCGACCAATTCCATAGCCTATAGCCCAGTTTGACTGTGCTTTTCTTACCCATAACTCCCCACACCTTCACCAGCTCCCCAGATCTAGTTTGCCACCATTCATGTCTGTTGCTCGGTCTTTGGCTCTGCTTGGTGTTCCAGTTTTGTTGAAGAAGTTTGTGTATAATTGGTGAGATCTTTCTTTCCTTACCCCATAGAGTAGTGGTTGGCTCTTTTCTATTAGGTTTAGGTAGCTTAGATTTTTTTTCTCTTGTTCCTTCCCACCTTTTTTCCTTTTAGGTTTTACTGTGTGTGTCGTGTGCGTGTGTGTGTGTCGTGTGTGTGTGTGTGTGTGTGTGTGTGTCGTGTGTGTGTGTGTCGTGTGTGTGTGTGTCGTGTGTGTGTGTGTCGTGTGTGTGTGTGTGTGTGTGTGTGTGTGTGTGTGTGTGTGTGTGCGTGTGTGTGTCGTGTGTGTGCGTGTGCGTGTGTGTGTGTCGTGTGCGTGTGTGTGTGTCGTGTGCGTGTGTGTGCGTGTGTGTGTGTCGTGTGCGTGTGTGTGTGTCGTGTGCGTGTGTGTGTGTCACGTGCGTGTGTGTATGTCACGTGCGGTATGATGGACGAGAGCTTTTAAAAAGTGCATTTCCTGCAGACACAAACTGCCGTTACAAGATGCACACCTTAAATGTGTCTGTCTGGGTCCGGAGTTTTTGGACTTCATTGTTCCATCTATAAGAACTTTGGCTCGAGCATTATTAACAAACACTAGGCCAAGCTCGTGTTGAAAGGGATTTTTCCCCTGTAGATCTTCTAGTTCTGTTTCTGTTCCTTGGGCTTCTCTCTGTGATCCTAAGACGGAGTCCAAGAAGCTTCTGCCATGAGACCTTAAGAGGGAGTGCAAGAAGTCTTCTTTGGCCTCCACATCTTGGCTGGCTCCCTTGGGTTTTTTGAGTCCAAAGGTCCCTTGACTTTTGGCCTGTCTAATAACATCAGCACCAGCTTTTGCTCTGAAAACAACTAAAATGATATCTCTGACTTTGAGGATTCTGAGACCCTTCCTTGTCAAAGGAACACTTTTGGGCGGGTAGCATCCTCCTTGTACTCCTGTTCTGTCGCTGGAGATCCTCCCCATCTCCACCCCAATTCAGAGCCACCCCAACTTGGATCTAGCATGCTGGATCCTCTTCACATAGACCCTTGAAGCTGTCCTCAGTGGCCTTGTCTGTATAGTCATCAAGGTCTGTGGGCAGCATCAAACCTTGTCTGATCTGGAACAGCTGATCTAAGTCCATTTTGCATGCACAGATGCAATTCGTGCTTATCCCCTCTGGTCAAGTTCATGCTTTGGGATGATCTCTTCCTCTTGTAGCTTCAGCTTTAGACAGCTTGGCTCCAATCTGAATATTGGGTCTAGGCATTGCTCCCTCTAGTTCGGGGTTGCTTCAGTACCCTCAGGTTCCAGTACTCTCAGGTTCCAGGCCCTCAGACATGAGAGGCCCACCTCAGCCTTTGACATTGTTGAAAGGATGTTCTCTTCTAGAGGGAGAGGTTGGATGTTACTAACCGGCACCCCCTCCCAGTTTATTTGTTCCTCTAGCCAGTCAGTGTGCTCAAGGCCAGACTGCATCAACCAGGCTCCAGGCTGCACCCATTGCTGGGCTACCTGACTCTTGCCCCTCTTTTCCAGCTCCATCAGAGCAGGAGATTTTGGTGGAGGATAAAGTGTAAGAGGTAGCACTTGGATTCCCTAGATGAGTCCTTCACTGAGGATACTGACCTCGAGGAAGGTGAGGGTTCCTCCAAGTCCCAGTGTGATGATGCCCCCTTTGACAGTTTGTTGGAGCTGATTCACCAGCACGAGGACTGGACCACTGAAGCCTCTTAACCTAGAGTAGTCAGTTTTTCTTCAGGCCTTTGGTGTAGGCCCATCCATGTCTTGGGTGGTTCCCCCTCCAGATAGGTATCCCAGAGGGCATGGAATGAACCTGATACAGTAGAACCTCTTCCTAGGAAGCTGGACAAAGTTCTTGCACTCCCCCCCCCCCCCAAAGGTTAGGCCCGCTGGAGCAAGGGCCCAGTTGTTGATGCCATTCTGTTGGTGGCAGCCACCAAAAAGGAGATTTCTGAGGAAAGTTTCTCGACCCCCCCCCCCTAACATGGACTCTCAGCTGTTGAATCGATTAGGCAAGCAGTCCTTTGCCTCATCCACCTTTGCTTTAAGGGCCCTTAACTACTTATTGCACTTGAAAAGGCTTCAGTGAGACCTTGTCTTTAAAGTGTCAAGCACCCTCAAGACGTAACAGTCTCCATATACCTAGAAGAAGCTGGAGACTCAGTTATCCGCTTTGACATCCATCACCAGTGTTTCAGTGAGACTCATCTCTAACATGACTGATGGAGTGTCCAGCGAGGCAGGTTCTAGGAATGCAATTAATGTAGTTGTGCAACTTTGCAGACTGATTCAAAGCATCCTTCATCAGTGCCCCTTTTGGTGGGTCTTCCTTATTTGGACCCAAAGTTAAAGACACATTGACGAGGAGCAAACGAGGTGAAGACGCTGTCCGCTGTTGCAGTTTGCTTTTCTGCCCCCCCCCAATCCTTTTCTAGGAATCTGAAAGGGGGTAAGTGACTCTTCAGGAAGTCTCAGTTCTCTCCCCAGGATGCTCCTCCAGAAGGTTTCTTCTAAGGGCTGGGGAAATCCTAACGGACACAGTCAGCAGGACAAAGGTGGTTCTCAGAATCAGGGCTTCCACTGGGCTTTTTCTGGCAGGCCCTTTCAGCAATCCTGAATGGTTGTCCAACTGCTCATCTCTAGAGGCAGTCGGGGGTCATCTAGCTCTCCGCCCCAACGCTTGGGAGGCCATCACCTCAGACACCTGGGTGTTGAGAGTCCTAGCCAAAGGTTATGTCAAACTGTCTCCTAAAATGTCTCCTAGATGTTCCACCCCATCAGAGACTTTATGCAGTGGCAGAAATCCAAAAGCTGCTCTTAATCATTCAGGAGGTCCCATTAGACCAGATAAGGTTTGGGGTCTATTCTAGTTTCTCTTTAGTACTAAAGAAAACAAAGTACCTCAGACCAGTCTTGGATTTAAGCAGACTAAAGCAGTTCATCAAAAAGACCAAATTCCAGATGGACATTGTCCATGTAACCTCTTCTGAGGAAGGAGGATTGGATGTGCTTGATAGACCTCAAGGACATCTACCATCACATCAGAATAGATCAGCATTCCCGGAGGTTCCTTCACTTCCAGCTGGGAGCTAATAACTATCAGATCAGGCCCCTGCTGTTTGGTCTCACCACAGCCCCCTGAGTGCTCACCAAGTGCATGGCAGTAGTCACAAATTGGCTCAGGCTGCAGAGGTTTCAGGTCTTCCCTTACCTGGATGATTGGCTCTTCACCAACCCCACAAAGGCATTTGTTGATTTTTGGCCAGGGATTCCTTGCCCGAACAATGCAACAACTTGGACATCACAGTCAGTTACCTCAAATCGAGCCTTTAGCCTATACAAGCCTTGGAGTTTATTGGTTGTCATATGGAAAAGGTCTGTCAAATTGCCAGGCTTTCGAGCTCCATAGTGCTTAGTCTTAGAGTTCAGGCCCTGTCAGTGCTTGCAGGTGTTCTTTGTGTTTCACTGTTGCAGTCATTACATATGGGTTATCTGCTTGCAGGTAGCCCTCAGTCGGCATGTGGCATGGGTGTCGTTTTTTAGGCATATGTCAAGATTTAGGCCTAAGTAAAGAAGGAGGCTTCAGTTTAATATGCAAGTCTGTAGGTCTGAATACACCCTCGGAAGCCGGTGCCTGCACAGCGGCTCCGGAACCATCCAGGGTAGGGACATCTGTGCGTTCCATAGTTGAAGCATCTCACGGCATACCGGACTCTGAATGGGTCTCAGTAGAGGCCTGCAAATCAGAAGAAGCGGGTATCGGGCTGCGAAAGCTCCTCGCTGAGTACCGGTGAACTGGCGACTGGCTTAGGAGAAGCGTTGTCAGCAGTTTTGGACCTTGGCGGTCTGTCTTTGTCTTTATCTTTGCATTTTTTTGGAATCCCGGTAGTCGGATGGCTAACCGACATTTCTGGATAATTAAACTGGGAACTGAAATATTTAGAGGCGAAAATATACAGACGACGGATAGTGTGCTGATTAAATAAAGCACAAAACTGACAGCAAGGTACGTCGTGGTCAGGGCCTAGGCAATGAATACTGAATGAATTAAAATCTTTGAGGTATTTGCTTTCCACAAGTAATGCAATTATTAACTTTTACTGACATCGGTAAGGAGCAAGAAAAAGTTTCCCCAACGGGGTACTTAGCTTTAGCTGAAGACTTCGTTTCTGAAACTTGAAAATTTCAGGGGTTGGCCGACCGGCACTTACAAACTGCTTCTGCTTCAGGAACTGCACGGCAAGAAAGACTGATGTAGTGGCGTCGGCTGCATGTTTTATACCCCTGACAACCTGACGTCATGGAAGAAGTGACAGCAACCGATGCAGGACCCAAGACTTTGTTAATCAGGCCGACTGAGGGCTACCTGCAAGCAGATAACTCAAATGTAATGACTGTAACAGTGAATACTCTCGAACATCTACATTTATGGTAAGTGTACACAACTGTGATTTCCCAGACCTCTGGCTCACTCACTCCTAAGGCTTCTAGATAAAATAGCAGTATTGATGAGACTGCTTCCACTAGTCAGATATCACATGAGGAGCCTGCAGTGGACTTTGGACATTCAGTGGTGGTCCTTAACGCATCCATTGAATTTCCCAGTACGGCTGGCAAGAGCATGTCACAAGCAGATTCAGTGATGGTTATAGACTCCATTATTAATACAAGGGAGACAATTTTATAATTCCTTCTCCTTCCACCACAGTCATTATGGACGCCTCCCTCAAGGGGTGGAGGGGGGGCATTTCGAAAGGACAGTTCAAGGATCCTGGTCTTCCCCAGAGGCTCAGTTTCACATCAGTGTTCTGGAGATGAGAACTGTCCTAGTGTTGCAGGCTTTTCAGGAGGAGCTCCCCAAGGGTGTGATATAGGTACAGATGGGACAACATGTTGGTCACTTGGTATCTCAACAAACAAGGGGACACTTTCTTACCCTCTTTGTCAGGAGGTCATGAGGGTTTGGCAGTGGTTGATCTCAATTCAGTGGTTTCTGGTGGCAACACATATCCCTGGGAAGTCCAACATTCTGGCTGACAACCTCAGCAGGAGCATTTTCTAGTCTCAGAAGTAGTCCCTAAATCCAGCAGTGGCAGCTCGGATTTCTCGGTGCTAGGGCATTCCGTGTTGTGACCTGTTTGCATCCCTGTCCAACATCAAGTGCAACAGCTGTTAAGGCATTATTCCCCCTCCAGGACAGGCGCCCAGAGATGCTGTGACATTTGCTTGGCCCCTCTGTCTTCTTTATGTTTATCCCCAGTTCCCTAATAGTAAAGTTTCTACAGAAAGTAGCCTGTACTTCAGTGATTCTGATTGCCACCTTTTGGGCCTCATCAGGTGTGGCTCCCATTCATTTGTCCTCTTCTGAAGCAGCCCTCTTAGGTGTTGGATCCCATTCCATATCTCATCTCTCATCAGTCTGGTCTGGATCTCCCTAGTCTTCATTCCGTCAAGTTTACTGCACGGTTCCTCCAGTTCCTTGACGGCCAGGAATCCCAAGCTTTCGCAGTTGGTGGTTCATATATTGTCCTCTTCCCAAAAAGATTCCACTATTAAAATGTATATTAGTAAATGAAGTGTATATCAGTAAATGGAAGAGATTTGTTTTGTGGGTGGAGGCTCAGGAATTTCACCCCTTCTTTGCCCCCCTTGGAGTCATTCTTGGATTTTCTGGCTGAGTTGTTCAGCTCTGGCTCTAGCTTTTCTACTGTCAAAGTACAGTTGGCGGCCATTTCTAACAGTCATATTGATAGCGATAGAATGCCCTTGGCTTCAGTCAAGATTTCCAAGGCTTTTCTCAAAGGTTTTTTTCTTTGTCTTCTAGTATGGGATTCAGTCCCTCACTGGGACCTGCCTTTTGTTCTTTAGGTTCTAGCTCGTCATCCTTTTGAAGCTGTTTTCTTGGAAAACTGTTTTTGTTGGTGATTACCTCCACCAAAAAGGTTTCTGAATTGCAAGCACTTGATCCCCTCCCCCCAGTTAGTGTTCCATAGGGATAGGGTTTCTCTTCTTATTAACCCTTCCTTTTTACCTGAGGTGCATTCATCTTCCTGTGTTTTTTCTCAATTTTTCTTACAAAGGCAAATACCTTTTGCATTGTTTGGATGTGCATAGGCAACTAAGATTTTATCTTGACACATACCAAGGCTTTCAGGAAATCTAGTCAGTTGTGTGTTTCCTTTTCAAAATCCAGGCTAGGCTTTCCTGTGTCTGAAGTATGCTTATTCAAGTGGCTGTCAGATTGTATTTTGTTTGCATTTTCTTTGAAAGGCAAGACTTTTTTACACAAGCTTAAAGGTCATTCAACTAGGGTTGTAGTTAAGTCTACAGCTTTACTTTCTGGAGCACCTATGGATGATATTTGTGCTGCTGCTACTTCACTGGGAGGCCACCACATCGTGTCACATTATAAGCTGGACATTCAATCCAGGTCCAGGCCATTATTTGGTTCTGTTGTGGTGCAGAATATCATCTTCTAATTTCTCCCGAAGATTTTTTTTTCTGGGGACTCTGTCCCACAGGTTGAATCCAGACGGAGCAGACGACATCAGGCACACAGGTTATGTACTCACCATAATGATAGATCTGTGTTGTCTGTCTCTGTCTGGTTCAACCTGCCTGTCATTGACCTTATTGCTAATTTGGCAAGTCTTTCTGTCTGTGATGACCAGACAGTGGGGGAATCTTCATCTCTTCTGGAGTGTCACAGCTCCCCTAAATATTTTTCTTACATTTGTGGGAGATGTGGGGATCAGTTGGCTATGTTATACCATCATATTTTGACTCATGGGGCATACTCAATCTGGGGAGTTTTTGGAGGAGTGGGAATTTATGGGTAAGGGAGGCAGAGATAAAGACATGCTAAAATCTTAGGAATTTCCTGGTACTGGATCCAAATTGGATCTGAAGTCCCATAGGTTGACAGACAATACAGATCTATAATTATGGCGAGTACATAACTTTCATTTTTACCCCATTCACTAGCTGTAACTTCTGAAGAATTTTCTATCTTCCCTAATAACTCTTGAATAATTTCCAGTAGTCATTCCTTAAATTCCTCTCTTTTTAACAGGTCGGTAGTGAAGTGCAAGTGGCCCATTTTTCCCTCATTACCATGCATGTTTGTCATAGTTTTTATTGGTGCATGATCTGAAATAGTTAATAAAGCTTGCAATTAATACACATGTTCCTGTGAAATATAATTTCTGCGTAGTCTAGCCCAGTTGTTGTACCTTAGGGAATAACATGTAAATTCTCTCTGAGTTCCTACAACTAAATTCACTTATTCCATACCTAATATATTCATACATTTCTTCAAAAATCTACCCTCTTTTGTTATATTTTCACTTAGGTCCCCAAAATGCATCTTCACCATTGTTGCAAATCAAGTTCCATTTCCCACCTGTAAGTAATATTCCCAGCAGAAAGCTGATTATTTCTCCCAAGAGTTTCTTAAACTTCATAATAGCAGTTTTAGGTGGAATGTAAATACATGCCAGTGTAGTCCTTCTCCCTGGCCAGTAGCTCTGTACTACCACAAGTCTAATATTAGTATATTTTGCCTCTTTCTCCTCAAGCAATTAGTACAAGTACCCAGCTTTTCCTTTGTCCCTGATATTCTGCTGAATAGCCATCCTAAAATCCTTTATCAGATCCACATGTTAATTTCTTTACAAATGTGTCTATTGTAGCATTGCTATTTGACTACATTTCTTAATATAATTCAGTACTATTACTTTGTCTATGCCTGTAAGCCTGTTTGCATTCCAAAGTAATATATTTAGTGTAGTCAGTATGATGAGTAGTTATTCCCACCTATTATAAATTATCGCTTTTTTTAAACTGTTTCCATATTTTGTGTTACGTGCACCGACTGATGTTTGGCAGGTTGATTGCTTATACAGTTGTTTCTTGTCATTCCCATTTGAACCTGTCACATTTTACAGTACTTTTTGGTTTAATGAAAAAAATTGAGCAAAAAACAAATATTCTATAACCTATTAACGTAAACATGAACACACAACTATGTACATTCTCAAATAATGAAGTTTAACCCTCTCTTCCTGATAGGAACAGTTGTTCTAAATCGATAGCTGCACACACAGGTATAACAACCTAAAATTAAGGTTATCCATGCTTGCTAAGATGCATATATTACAGCCTGTGCTCTAACTTAAAATAATTGCTGTCTGTTCTTGTCTTGTATTAATTCCCCAACCAGGTGTGAAAAACAGCTTATATGCTTTCAGAAAACCTTAACCTTAGCTTTAGAAAATGTTCGGGCTTTTATTGCTTCCCCCTATAGTCATCTTGTCTGCATAGAAGCACAAGTACCAAATTTGCAGCTGTGCGAACCCATCAGCATTCACTGGTCATTTATTTGCTTACATAAAAACTTATTAGATTAATGCTTTAATCCAGGCATTCACCTAACCAGAAGTCAGAGAAATTGTATAAACTCCTGCATGTACTATAATCTGTGAATTTTACACCCCATCCCCACCTCAGCAACCCAGGATTACAACATTAGATTAAACATGCTTTTGTCCATCCTTTCTTCTCTTTTTACAGTGCATTGCTTACATTTCTGAAAACTAAAGAAGAAGGAAAAAAACACTTGCTTACTTTAGTATCTTTATCACATACAGTAATAACCTAAATCATTATAGTGTATGACATTTAATTTGTATTATCAAACATACAAATACTATTAAATGTTTTACTTACAGCTATTTTTCTGCCTTTTCTCCTTCTGTTCTTCCAAACATTAATGACGTAGTGGGATATATGCATCTGATGTTGTTAATCTTCATCCATTCCTTACTGATGGGTGTCAGTTCCGTCTTCGGAACCAAGTCGGCGTTGTAACAAGCTTCTGCCAGCCAAAAAAACCTTGATGTAAGCTTTTACCCATAGTGACCCTCTCCCTGTTAACTCAGATCTCTTTTGCCGGGTAGCCGAAAAGTCGTGTCAAGCAAGCTCTCAGGTAAGTACTTGAAGTTTTTTCATATGTAAAACGCTTACTGAATAATTTTCTTCTTTTTTCAATCTACATTCTTTCCCATACTCTACCGTTAGTTTACCCACTCTTCAACTACCTTTTTGGTAATTCTAAAGTACCATTGGTGGTATGGCCTTTTTCCATACTCTGAGGTAAAATTTTTAATACCATTGTTGGTATTTACCCCTCCCTTTCCTTTCTCTTTTAAAAAAAAAAAAATCTTTCCTCGATTGTCTTTCTCTTATTGTTTGTGGTTAATTGGATATACTGTTGTTCACTATGTCAGAGAAAAAAGGAACATCAGGTTTCAAACAGTGCGACCAGTGTGGTCGCAAAATGCCAAATTGTGACTTGCATGTGTCTTGTGTTTATTGTTTGTGGGATGTTCATCGTGTTACACTGCTGCAGTCATCACACTTGGGTTATCCTACCGTCAGGCGGTCCCCACAGCCGGCCAGAGTTCCAAAGTCGTCCGGCGTCGGTTGCTGTCGCTTCTTCCCTGACATCAGTGCGCCAGGGGTATATAAGAGATATTCAACGCCATTTTCTTCAATCTTTCTTGCCGCACGGTGCCAGAAGCAGTTCGCAAGTGCCGGTCGACCGACTCCTGAGATTTTCTAATTGAATTTCAGACCGAAGTCTTCAGTAAAGCTAAGTACCCCGTTGGGGAACCTTTTCTTGCCTCAGTCCGATGTCAGAAAAAGTTAACAATTGCATCTCTTGTGGGAAGCAAATACCTTATAAGGACTTTCATTCTTATTGTACTCCTTGCCTAGGCCCAGGCCCAGACCACGACGTCACAGGTTGTCGGTTTTGTGCTAGGTTTAACAAACGAACTATTAAACGTCGGTTTGATTTCGCCCGACATTATTTTGGTAGGAAATTTAATTATACCATGCCGTCTGAGCAACTGACAACCGGAATGCATAAAAAAAACGCAAAGATAAGGACAGGCAGCCGAGACCCAAACCAGACTCCGAGGCCTCTGCTAGGCTAGTCGCCGGTTCTCCGATTTTCAGTGAGGCATCTACGCAGCCCCTGACGACCGCTGATTTAGAACCCCAGGCGGCATCAGATTCCCAAGTGGAGATTGCTAGGCCTCCACAACCTTTACCTTTAGACCCTTCCGACTCCATGGCTGAAGGAGATTCCGGTGCAGTTGAAACGCCTTCAGTTGCAGAAGGTGTCTTCAGACCAACTACACTCAGTATTAAATGCTATACAAAGCTGAAAACCCCTTTAAAAAGAAAGAAGACTGTACAGCAGTCTCCAGTACAAGGCCCCATGCCCACGAAACAGATGCTTAAGATGGCTGAAGATTTAATTACCCTAATCAGGGGTTCCCATCCGCCTCCTGATAAAAGGCCAAGACAGGAGGAGGACTGCACTTCCTCTGACCAGGCTTCAATTTCCTCAAATTCTTCTGAGGAACAGGAATATTCCGTTCCCCCTTACGAAGACTCTGATGCTGAAGAGTCTATCCCTTCAGCATCTTCCCCAGAAGACTACTCTTTTGGGGAAACTTTACATACCATGAGGGAACATTTCCACTGTGAAGGCCAGGATCACGCTGATTCTAAGAAAAGGCTCCGAGAGTTCCTTTTACTACCCCAGCACAGACCACTTGCTATTCCACCCGTGTTAGACATTGTGGATGATGTTTAGTCAGAATCTAGCCTTAACCCAGATTCACTACCTCCTGCACCAGCCAAACCAGACAGATACTACAGAGTCCCTGACTCACACAAATTCCTATATAAAAACCCTATTGCTGACCCAGAAACCATTTCCCAGGGTCCCAAAGGGGTTAAGGCCTCTATTGCTAAAAATCATGTACCCTCTGAAAGGGATTCTAGAGCACTAGACAGATGGGGAAAGAAAGTATATACTTCAGCTACTGTATGAGGGCCTTAAATTGCCAGTTTCACATGCTGAAATATCAACAATATTTGATGTCTCAAAACAAAAAATGATCACACATACAGAACAGCCTGATTACAAGGAAATGCAAGATTTGTTGCATGCAGCTGAACAAGTGGGAAAACATACTTTGCAATGTGGATTTGATTCATTGGAAGCTTCTTGTAGAGCAGCAGTGACAAGGGTCTGTCATACGTAGGCATGCTTGGTTAAAAGAACAAACTTTACCTGATCATGTTAAAGCAAAGTTATTGGATGCACCTTTACAGCAGAATGTTTTGTTTGGTGTAAAAGCAGAAGAGGTTTTAAAGAAAATGGAGGACAAGGCAAAAATCTATGCAGACGGTCAAGGATATTTTACAGGTTCAACCCCCTCGTTTCAGCAGAAATTGGCCAACCAAAAACTGGTCCTTTCCAGCTTCTGCCAGACCACAGAGGGGTAAATACAGATGCCCAAGGGGCAGAGGTCAGTAACAAGGCGCTTACCAGCCTCGACAATGGGGTGCCACAACCCAAAAAGGAAGAGAAAACAGGTCTCAAACTATCAGAAGACAAACACAATGACTTACCCCTCAGACTACCAAGCAAATCCCTCTTGGCAGCACCCTTGGGAGGAAAACTAGCACTTTTTGCAGACAGCTGGCACATCATCACAAAAGACAAATGGGTCCTAAATATTGTATCTCAAGGATATAGATTCCACTTTCACACTTTACCAAGGATAAAAGGAATGCCAAACCTGCCGTCCTCTCATTCAGTTGGAAAACATTGACAGTGTATGCCTTTCCTCCACTGCCTCTTCTGGCAAAGGTGCTGCTGAAAGCCAGATTAGAGAGGCCACAAATGATACTCATTGCTCCAGACTGGCCACGCCAACACTGGTATCCAATACTAAGGAACATGGCTCAAGGCCCACCATGGATTTTACCTCCAATTCCTCACCTGCTCATTCAGCAAAACAATCAGATTCTACACAGCCAGCTCAAGACTTTAAATCTGGATGCATGGCAAATTTCCTAAACAACCAGTCAACACTTCTCTCTCAAGCTGTGATGGATGTCATTCTGGAGGCCAGGAGGCCCAGCACCAGGAAAGCCTATTCAGACAAATGGAAAAGATTCTGCTCCTGGAACCAGGCCAAAGGCCAAAATCCCCTTGTCCCAAATATTCCTCAGATTCTTCAATATTTAACTGAGATGTTGCACAAAGGACTTTCCTTTTCATGTATTAAGATCCACGCCTCAGCTATTTCAGCTCAGTACAACACGGATCCTACTATATTTTCACATCCATTACTAAGACAGTTCCTCAGAGGGGCTAAGAACATAAGACCGCCCCGGAGAGCACCAACACCAACTTGGGATCTCAACTTTGTTTTGGAAAAACTTACACTACCGCCCTTTCAACCAGCTTTTACAGCTGATCTACAGTTTCTATCATGGAAAACTGCCTTGCTGCTAGCAATAACTTCAGCACGAAGAGTCTCAGAGCTACAGGACAGAGTATCTTTATGAACTAATCCTTCCTTTATGCCAAAGGTGGTATCCAGTGTGGCCCTAAACCAAACCATTCATTTGCCCACCTTTTATCCAAACCCCCAGAACAAAGGGGAAAGGCTCCTACACTCTTTGGACATTCACAGGTAATTACGTTACTACTTGGATAAAACTAAGGCGTTCAGAAAATCTGACCAGCTCTTTGTATCCTATGCTGCAGGATCACAAGGAAAGGCTATCTCAAAACAGACCATTTCAAAATGGATAGAACATTGTATCCGTTTCTGCTACACACACACCATGGGAAACCTGTACCTGGTAACATCAGGCCCCATTCCACCAGGGCTACAGCAACATCAACAGCCTTCCACAGAGGGGCACCAACCAAGGATATTTTGGAGGTTGCAACTTGGAGTTCAGTGCACACCTTCACCAAGCACTATCACTTACCTCTATACTCTAAAACCAGAGCTGGCTTTGCCACTGCAGTTCTGCAGGGACTACTAGCCTCTTCAAACCCTGTTTAGTTCCACCACCCATCCTTAGCTTTGGGATTCAACCCAAGTGTGATGACTGCAGTAGTGTAACACTATGAACATAGTACAGTTTTGTACGTACCATAAATGTAGATGTTCGAGTGTTCACACTGCTGCAGTCCAGGTTATCCTCCCTCCATCCCCTCTGACCTAGCTGACTTTTCTATACCTTTTCTATCCTGTACAACCTTTGTGGTGTATTTGCTTGTAACTGAAGGTGTTCCTTTTATTCCTTTTACATGTTTTATTAGCAATATGTATTGCCTACCTACTTGGGGGCACCTGACATATGGGGCAAGAAAAACTGAAGAAAATGGCGTTGGATGCCTCTTGTATACCCCTGGCGCACTGACGTCAGGAAAGAAGCGACAGCAACCGACGCCTGACCAAGACTTTGGAACTCTGGCCGACTGCGGGGACCGCCTGACAGCAGGATAACCTAAGTGTGATGACTGCAGCAGTGTGAACACTTGAACATCTACATTTATTGTAGGTACAAAGCTGTACTTTCCTCATCTTTCAGTCCAACCTGCTTGTACCATTTGCCAAGGGTTCAGCTCTCAAACGCTTAATGAGACAAAAAATAAGTTAATTTTGAAGGGCCTACTTAAGTCGCCCTTCTCAGAGGCTATTTTTGCGTCAGAGCGCTCATCACCTCCTAGAAAAGACCACAAAAAGAGACCACATTCAGTTCCTTCTTCTCCCTTGGGTGGTAGGAAACAAGAACCAAGACAAAAAGTACGAAAATTGACTTTGTCGGCTCCAGAGCCGAAATTGGTTTCTGTGGTACCGTCTTCGTTACCATCTACAAAAACTGTGTCGTCGGCATTTGTTACGGCACCGATATTGCCTAAACTGCAAACTTTTACCTCTGTGCCATCAATAAAAATTCTAACCTTGACACTGATCACGACACCAACCATATCTATGGTACCAAGCCTGCCTACAGTGTCTGCACCCTCAGTTCCGATACCAGACATTCCTCCAATACAGTTCTCCCTGTCTTGACATTGTGGTGCTGATAGACCACTCTGCACGGACCCAATACTCCCATACAGTGGATCCTTTCTTGGGGCAATAGTATAGCCCTTTATTAGAATGGCCTGACTCCCCGTTGGGGATATCTACAAGATCGACCAGGAACCTTTCAGAATTAGGCGTGGTGCATTTTGTGGACCAGCTGCTGACAGCCAGAGGGATTGCTACACCTTCCAAAACTCCCTTCCCATCTGGACTTAGGACTCTGTCTCCACAGACTCCATCTTATTCTCCTCCTTTGACCTCCTTGCAGGCATCAAAGTTTTTGGCACCGATGCCCTTTACGGTTCCCATGCCTTGGGTTCTTCTGTTGGATCTCACTGTGGTTCTGGTGCCGACCCTTTGGCCTTCGACTCATTGGGAAGCCGGGTCATCCTCAGGATCGGGACTGGACTGTGGACTCCGGGGTACCTGGTACGGCACAGTTTTTTTTCTGTGGCGCCGTCTACCATGGTTCCAGGAGTCCTGATGGTACCAAGTCCCCTTGGGGCTCCATCCATGGGAGTGGGTTCATCAGAGGGTGGTGTGACCCCATTTCCAAGGTTGTCCTTCTCTGTTCTGGGCTCATATCCCTCTTCATGCGTACCTGCTTTCCAGGAGATGGAGAGGGCTCTTGCCTCTGCAGGCAAACTGCCGGAGTTGGAACACCAAATATGTCTTCCCTCTAAGCCGCAGCTGACACAGACCACCACATCAGGACATCAAACAGGAGCCTCTGGAGTCCTCATCCAAAACTCCTGCTGAAGAGGTACCACATAAGAGGACATGCAAGAGGAAGCATGTGATGTGGACACCCCTGAAGAGTTCCTCACCGAGGATACGGATTACGATGAAGGGGAGGGGTCTCCAAGGTTGCCCTCTGATGATGTCTCCTTTGGAGACATCCTGGAAATCCTGAAACTGAGGGGTGACTGGAAGTCCACCAACCCTTTGAGGAATCCGTATTCCTGCAGGCTTTTCATGCTCAACCCTCTACTTCCTGGGTGTCCCCACCTGCAGATGAGCTGGTTCAACTCATTGTGCAGCGCGCATGGAAGAGTGTTGAATACCATTGAACCAATCCCACAGATACCAGCCAAGATTTTATCCCCTCCCAAGCAACATCCACACTGGTCCAAGGGTCTTCCTGTAGACTCTGTGATGGCAGCTGCCACTAAGAAGGAGCTTGCCGAGAAAAGCCAGACTGTCCACCCCCCAAACATGGAGTCTCGCGCAGTGGACAGGTTAGGGAAGCGAGTCCTTGCATCATCAACCTTTGCTGTTAGGTCTGAACTACCTGGCAGATTTCACTAGGCTTCAGAGAGACTTCGTTTCCGAATTCTCCAAAACTTTAGCAGGAGCAGTCTCTGATGAGGTATGTGACAAGGTTGCCTTGCAGCTTGCTACCCTGGAATCCATATCCAACTCCTCCATGCATTTGGTTTCCCACGCTACTGAAGGAGTGGCTAGAGCGGTGGATTCAGGTGTCATGAGACGTCATGCCTGGATACATCTCTGTAACTTTGCGGACCCTTTTAAGTCTTCCTTTCTGAATGCACGAGTGGAAGCTTCTTCACTTTTCGGCCCAAAAGTAAAAGACACATTGCCCAGGTGTGAGAAGGATGGCATGAACCTATCTGTTATGGGCGTATGTTTTTCATCCCCTCAATGTCCCTATTGCAGGAACCAGAGGAGTGGAAAGATGTGGCACAAGAAGTGTCAGAGTCCTTTCCATGACACATGTGGCGAGTTTACTCCCTGGGGAAGAAGAGGTAACTCTTCCGGAAGGCGCCACTACAGAAGCAGAGGGGGTCCGCGTAACCAGGGGTCCAGAGATTCCTTCTCTGGACAAATCCTATCAGCACTCCTGAGGAGCAACCAGATTGCTTTCCTCTAGATGCAGTTAGGGGATGATTTTCCCTGCACCTTTCTGCCTGGCTAACAACTACAGATTCATTTGTGCAGCGGATCATAAACAGAGGTTATCGTGTCCCATTCAGTCTTTACCCAAAATCATCCAGATGAATTCCGACGTTCCACCCAGTCAAAGGGAAACAGCAGCTCAAGAAATACAAACCCTGCTTCAAAAAAGTCATCCAGACAGTCATGCCAGACCAGATAGGATCCGGATTTTACTCAAGATTTTTTTAGTGCCAATTTTACTCAGGATTTTTTTAGTGCCAAAAAAGGCAGGGAACTGAAGACTAATTCTAGACCTCAGCATCTTGAACAAATTTGTCAAACTGGAAAAATTCTGGATGGTCACATTTCAGTCTATCCTTCCATTTTTGGAGAAAGACGATTGGATGTGCTCAATAGAACTTCAGGATGCGTATTACCACATAAAAATGGACAAGCGCTCTAGAAGATTCCTTCGCTTCCAGCTAGGAGCCAATCATTTCCAATTCCGCACACTGCCCTTAGGACTCGACAGCCCTCAGTGTGTTCACCAAGTGCATGGCAGTGGTAACAGCTCACTTGAGAATCCAAGGATTCCGGGTGTTTCCATATTTAGACAATAGGCTCCTCACCGCCCCCACCAAGCATCTACTGGAGAGAGCTCTAAACTACACTCTCAAACTTGCATAATCCCTAGGAATCTCAATAAACTGGGGGAAGTGCAACTTGATTCCCTCTCAAACCTTGGAATTTATAGGGGCAATTTTCAACACACATGCTCACCTAGTCTCTCTTCCGTACCTCAGATTACACAGGATAAGATCCCAAATCCGGGTGATACTGTGTAAAAACCTAGTGTCAGCTTGGGCGGATGTCCTTCAAGGATGCATCTGCAGTCATCACATGTGGGTTGTCCTGCCTCAGGCAGCCCTTCGGTCGGCCGGATTCCAAAGTCTGGGTCCGGCGTTGGCTGATGTCGCACTTTTCCCGACGTCAGAGCGCCTGGGGTATAAAAGCATCAGCCGACGCCATCTTCCCCAGTCTTTCTTGCCGCGTGGTGCCCAAAGCAGAAGCAGTTCGCAAGTGCTGGTCGGCCAGCTCCTGTAATTCAGCTACCGAAGACTTCAAAAAGCTAAGTACCCCGTTGGGGACTCTTTCTTGCCTCAGCCGATGTCAGATAAAGTTAATAATTGTTTAACTTGTGGGAAACAAATACCTCATAAGGATTTCCACTCTTACTGCCTACCCTGTCTAGGCCCAGACCACGACGTCTCGGCCTGTTCAGCCTGTGCTTCCTTCAACCGACGCACTCTTAGACGTCGGGCAGAGTTTGCAGAGGAATTTTTTGGGGCTAGTTTTTCGTATAAAATGCCGTCTGAGACTCCGACTTCTCATTTAGTTAAGAAACGGAAGGACAAGGACCGACACACGCGGGCCGCGGTTTCGGCTGAAACCATGGCCAGGCCTACCGCGAGTGTCTCGGTCACGGCTGAAACAGAGTCCTTGATACTTCCAATTACCGAAACCGCTCAACCGACTACCTCAGTCCCGGAGGCCCCGGCTGAATCTGTTATTGAATTTCCAACAGAAACTGGTGTCCTGGAACCTTCCGACACCATTCCTTTAGACAAATCTACACCAGCACGTGGTGCAGCCAGGCCCCCTGCATCCATGTCCATTAAGGCATTCTCCAGGGCTAAAGCTGCTAAACTCTCAAAAGCTTTGCCTCCCAAGGTTATCCCTCAGGGACCCTCTACTGGTTCACAGATTCTAAGCTTAGCAGAGGATTTTATCTCCTTAATTAGGGGCTCTCAACCTCATCCGGACAGGGGCTCTCAACCTCCTCCAGACAAAAGGCCCAGGGTTGAGCCCTCTGATCCCCACTCCTCAGATGAGGCCTCTGATGGCTCTACTCTCTCGGACCACCAGGAGGAGGCTTTTTCGGCCTATGAGGATTCTGATGCAGAGGAATCTATTTCCTCAGCCTCCCCTCCTGAAGAGTTTTCCTTTGGGGAGGCACTACACACCATGAGAGCGCATTTCCAATAGCAGGGCCAGGAATTCTCTGATTCCAGGAAAAGATTAAGGACCTTTTTACATTTGCCTCAGCATAGGCCTTTAGCTATTCCTCCTGTTTTGAATGTCATTGATGATGTGTACTCTGACTCTAGCACTGCCCCTGATTCTCTCCCTCCAGCTCCTGCCAAACCCGATAGGTACTACAGGGTCCCGGACTCACACCTTTACCTTTACAAGGCCCACTCTGCTGATCCAGAAATTATTTCCCAGGGCCCTAAAGGGGTTGCAGCTGCCACTGCTAAAAATCCTCTCCCCTCTGAAAGGGAGTCCAGAGCTTTAGAGAGATGGGGTAAAAAAGTGTATACTTCTGCTACTCTTTCTATGAGGGCATTAAATTGTCAATTTCATGTGATACAGTACCAAGAGTATTTGTTAGATGAATTGCATAAAAAACTGTCTTCACCTGACCCCCTAGACCGCAAGTCACTTCAGGATCTGGTACCTAACTCACAACAGGTTAGCAACCATTTCTTGCAATGTGGTTATGATGCATTGGAAGCTTCATGTAGGTCAGCTATGACTGGCGCAGTCATACGTAGGCATGCTTGGCTGAAGGAACAATCTCTGCCAGACCATGTTAAAGCAAAGCTGCTGGATGCTCCTCTGGAAAAACAAAAGTTATTTGGCTCCACGGCTCAGGAGGTCCTAAAGAAATTTGAAGAAAAGGCAAAATCCGTACAGTCAAAGATTTTCTCCAAGTACAACCACCAAGATTCAGCAGGAATTGGCCTTCCAAGAATTGGTCCTTTCCAGACACAGAGAGGTTAGAACAGGCGTGCCAGAGGTAGAGGGCAAGCTAGAGGCTCCTACAGAGGACATCAATGGCAGCCTCCCAACCAGAGAGGTAATGCAGGACCTTCAACTGCTGCACAAGGACAGGCTCAATGACTTTACTTTGACACCGCCAACCAGGGCTCAATTGGAAGCACCTTTGGGCGGAAAGCTTTCTTTATTCTCAGAAAATTGGCACAGTATTACAAGGGACAAATGGACACTACAAATAATAGACAAAGGATACAGGTTTCATTTCCACACATTACCAAAAAGAAAGGGCATGCCAGACCTGCCACCGAATCAAAGGGCAGAGGCTTTGAAACAAATTTCCAGCTTAATGCAAATGAAAGCTATAGAAAAGGTTCCTCTCTCGGAACAAGGCCAAGGATTTTATTCCAGACTATTCCTTGTTCCAAGAAAAGAAAAACAATGGAGGCCTATTCTCGACTTGTCCACACTGAATACTTCTCATTGTGCCAAAGTTCAAAATGCTGACTCTACAGCAGCTGCTTCCCATGCTGGGCAAGGGGTCTTGGCTGGTAACTCTAGACCTCAAGGAGGCATACCTGCATGTCCTTATCAGACAAAGTTGCAGAAGACACCTCAGATTTCTTGCAGGGTCAGAGCATCATCAATTCTCAGCATTGCCCTTTGGCTTATCTACTGCGACCAGAGTACTCACAAAATGCCTGGCATCAGTAATTGCACACTGCAGACTTCAGGGGATTCAAATATACCCATATCTGGACGACTGCCTTATACAAGCGGACAGCCAACAAACTTTGGTAAAATACTTGAATTATGCCATCCACCTACTTCAGGCCTTGGGATATACAGTCAACTTTCACAAATCAAGACTTGTTCCATCCCAAAGAATAACCTTTCTGGGTGCAGATCTAGATACAACCACCCAAATGGTCTTCCTCACAGAAGAAAAACAAAGTCAACTACCAGATTACTTCAAAAATCTGACAAGACAAACCCAGCTGACTGCAAGGAAAATCCTGCAGGCCCTGGGTTACATGGCTTCTTGCATCCTTCTGATTCCGCAAGCAAGACTACATATGAGGAAACTGCAATGGTACCTAAGGAGTTTATGGACTCAGCACAGTCACAGCCTAGAAACTTTGATACCACTCATTCCATGCCTTCAAAAGGAATTTCTGTGGTGGGCTCAAGCAAGCCAGTCAAACAGGAGTCTGCCTTTCAGCAAACCAATAGCCATTCAAACCATTACAACAGACGCTTCAGACCACGGATGGGGAGTGCACATTGAGGGCAGATGCATTCAAGGTCTGTGGCCACAAAAAGAGCTACGCATGCACATAAACCAAAAGGAAATGCTGGCAGTGATACATGCAGTCGAAGCCTTCAAACCCTTTCTGCATCATGGCCATCTACTAATAAGGACAGACAACACCACGGTTATGTGGTACATAAACAAGCAAGGAGGCACCCATTCCTATCCTCTTTGCAGGCTGGCAATGAATCTATGGGAACTTTCCTTGAAACTCAATATACAGCTACAATCCCAGTTTGTGCCAGGGAAAGACAATATACTGGCGGACAGCTTAAACAGAAATATCATGGATGCACACAAATGGATGCTGCACCCAGACATCTTTCTACAGATAACACAATCATGGGGGAGGCCGGACTTAGATCTTTTTGCCTCCCCCCACAATCATCAACTGAAGAAATTCTGCTCAAGGACATACCATCCACAAGCATGGAAAGTGGACGCCCTCTCTTTCAGCTGGAGAACTCTAACAGTGTATGCATTTCCACCACTCTCATTAATGACCAAGGTTTTACTGAAGATCAGGACAGAGCAGCCAAAAGTGATTCTGATGGCTCCGGACTGGCCAAGACAGCACTGGTACCCACTGTTAAAGAGCCTGTCACGCACAAAACCATGGCCTCTTCCTCTATGGCCACTTCTACTGACACAGCACAATTATAAAACTCTGCATTCCAACCTGAAAACCTTGCAACTAACAGCCTGGAAAATACCTTGACTCCTCCTCAGGACAAGCTATCCCAGAGAGTGAAAGATATTATTATGGAAGCTCACAGCCTTCCACAAGAAAGGCATATTCAGCAAAATGGAAAAGATTTCACATTTGGAACACCGCAAAGGGCCTAGATGCGACAGTGATGAACATGGCACATATCCTGGAATACTTGGCATAAATGTTCCACAGTGGTCTGTCTTACTCTTCCATTAAAATTCATGCTTCAGCAATTTCAGCAGAGTACAATACTGATCCACCTGTCTTCTCTCATCCTCTCCTAAGACAGTTTCTAAGAGGAATCAAAAACATCAATCCTCCAAGGAAACCACCTCTACCTACTTGGGACCTTAACTTTGTGTTGGAAAAACTAACACTGCCTCCCTTTGAACCAGCAGCATCTGCAGAACTACAGTTCCTGTCTTGGAAGACTGCTTTCCTTCTGGCCATAACCTCAGCAAGAAGAGTATCTGAGTTACAGGCCCTTATGGCAGTACAGCCATTCCTTATTTTTCATCAGGACAGAGTTTCATTGAGAACCAATCCTACATTTATGCCAAAGGTAGTATCCAGGGTTTCATTAAATCAAGCTGTTCACTTGCCTACCTTCTTTCCAAACCCACAAAACAAAGGGGAGAAACTTTGGCACACCCTGGACATACACAGACAGTTGCGCTACTACTTGGACAGAACTAAAAGTTACAGAAAAACTGACCAGCTGTTGGTAGCATATGCTGCTGGTATACAAGGAAAAGCAATTTCCAAACAGACAATTTCAAAATGGATAGGGAATTGCATTCGTTTTTGTTACTCCTTTCATGGAAAATCTGTGCCAGCTAACATTAGACCTCATTCCACGAGAGCCACAGCCACCTCCACAGCCTTCTTAAGAGGGGTGGCTACCAATGACATTTTAGAAGCTGCTACATGGAGCTCCGTGCATACATTTGCCAAGCATTACAATTTACCTTTATATTCCAGATCCAGAGCAGGCTTTGCTACGGCAGTCCTGCCAGGGCATTTTAGCTACACCATCCTTCACATAGTTCCTCCACCCCCAGATTGGCTATGGTATTCTACCCATATGTGATGACTGCAGATGCATCCTTGAAGGACATAGTACAGTTTTGTACCTACCATAAATGTAGATGTCTGATAGGTATGCATCTGCAGTCAGGTTTACCCTCCCTCCTTCCCCTCTGTGGTATTTCTTGGGTACTTACCCCTCTTATAGCTAGCTGGGGGGGATCTGTTATGGTGTATTTGTTTTTATATTATTGTGCATGTTTGGATTTTTAAATGCATCTCTCCAAATTTAGCCTTACTTAGAGGGCACCTGGCATCTGGGGCAAGAAAAACTGAGGAAGATGGCGTCGGCTGATGCTTTTATACCCCAGGCGCTCTGACGTCAGGGAAAGTGCGACATCAGCCGACGCCAGACCCAGACATTGGAATCCGGCCGACCGAAGGGCTGCCTGAGGCAGGACAACCCATATGTGATGACTGCAGATGCATACCTATCGGACATCTACATTTATGGTAGGTACAAAACTGTACGTACTTCAACTCCTGGGCTCCATGGCAGCATCAGTTACCATAGTGCCCTTAGCAAAACTACACATGGGAATTCTCCAGTGGCTCCTACTGACACAGTGGTATCCCTTGCACCATCCTATGTCCTTTCAGATACATAGAAGTCAACGATGCAAACAGGATCTAATGTGGTGGATGAAGCCAGATGAAGATCTATGGAGTCTCCCCTTCTGCCCACTTCAGCCCAGGGCCAAACTGACCACGGACATTTCCCTGATTGGGGGGGCTTTACCAAGGGAAGACTGTCCAAGGCACTTGGTCAGACATAGAGGCTAATCTGCATGTCACTGTCCTAGATCTGAGGGTAGTGCTTCTAGCATTGCAAGCATTTCAGTCCTCCCTTCCATCAGGGACAATTGCTATACAGTCCCGACAACATGTCAGTAGTCTGGTACATCAACAAACTAGGAGGAAACGAGTCTTATCCGGTATGCCAAGAGGACATGAGAATTTTTCAATGGGCAAATAGCTTCCATCCAGTTTCTAATCGCAATGCATATTCCCGGGGTTTCCAGCGTGATTGCAGACAAGCTGAGCAAATGTGTCCTACTGCCTCATGAGTGGTCCCTCAATCCAATCGTGGCGGCGAAGATTTTCAGCTGCTGGGGTCAGCCCTGCTGCTATCTTTTCGCCTCTCCACTAAACAACAAATGCAGCAGCTACTTTGCACTAGTCCCCCCACAAGGGGAATCCCCAAGGGACGCTCTGATACACGATTGGCACACAGGACTTTCTGTATGCCTTCACTCCCTTCCCTTTGATTCCCCTCTTTCTAAAGAAGGCCCTTCGTCTGAGAAGCAAGGTAATCCTCATTGCCCCTTACTGGCCTCGACAGATTTGGTTTCCCTTCCTTTGGCCTCACCTAATATGCCAGCCCTGGATTCTGGTTTTGACTCCGGAACTTATCTTGCATCTGCAAGGGTTGATGCACCCCATCCTTCCCAGTCTCAAGCTGACAGCTTGGTTTCTCCACTTCTGGTAATAGCCAGACAGAGTAACCTTACCTCTGCTGTATGTACTATTCTTCTGGCTTCACATAAACCATCCACCAGGAAAGTCTATCTCAGCAAATGGAAGATATTTCTTATTTGGTCCCAACAAAAGAAACTAGATCCTTCCTCCTGTTACTGTGGTTTTGGATGATCTATCAGATCTTCTACAATCAGGAGTGACAGCTTCCACAATTTGAGTTCATTTGGCTGCAGTCTCAAATTTTCATGACAGTTTTCAAGATTCATCCTTAATTTCCCATTGCCTCTGCAAAACCTTTTTAAAATGGGTCTCGCACATCAGACCACCTTTCAAAGAACCTACTGACCCTTGGAATTTAACGCTAGTGCTACAATCCCTGACACAACCGCCTTTCAAATCTGCAAATTCTTGTGACATGAAGTTTTTGTCCTGGAAGTCACTATTTTTAGTAGCCATAACTTCAGCTAGACACATATCCAAGCTTCAGGGCTTGTGTATCGAACATTCTTATATAATCTTTCATAGGGACAGAGTATCACTCCAGACTAACCCCTCCTTCCTTCCAAAAGTTATCGCAGAATTGCCAATTAACCAGACAATTGACGTTCCTGTCTTTTTTCCAAACTACTTCAATAAAGGGGAATACTGCCTTCATTTGCTGGATATATACATAGTTACGTTTTTATCTGCACAGAATGAAAACAGTACGTAAATCAGACCAGTTGTTTCTACCTTTCTCAGCTACAAAATTGGGGAGCCCTGTTTCTAAAGTGACCTTATCTAAGTGTTTGAGAAACTGTATATCCTTCATCCACCAACAGAATAGAATTCCTCTACCGAACAAGGTCAAAGCTCACTCAACCAGATCAATGGCAACTTCTGTGGCTTTTCATTAAAGGGCTTCAGTGGACGATATTTGTGCAGCTGCAACCCGGTCTATCCCCCATACCTTTATTACTCATTACAAATTGGTCCTGATCTCCAGGGAAAGAGCATCCTTTGGTTCAATGGTACTCAGGAACATTCTTCCATAAGGGCTTCCCAGGACATAAAGTAGCTAGGGGCTCTGTCCCATCAGTAAGAATTGAATGAAGATTAACACCACAGATGGAACATTATGGTAAGGACATCATTTCTTTTTTTCAGGCTCCCACATGTTTAACAAAGTCAACAGAAGTCCAGTATTTCCACTCTTTCTTGCAAAGACGTATTTCACATGTATTCACTAATTTCAGTCTTGCTGGTCTTCTGCTTATCTCCATCTCCCAGACCCTGGTTCAAGTCCAAGATGCTCTTGAGTCTTCTAGTCAACTCCGGAACTTTTTTCTGTAACTCTGACATTTTCCTTTGAAATATTGGAAAAGGTTTCACTGGCTGTCTCTCTGACCTTTTTTATTAGAAGAATGGGAACCAGTCCTCTTTTGTTTATCTTACTTTTTGTTGTACAGACTTTTGTGTTTCCTGCTTTGTCTTCTGCATCAAAACTAACTTTCATCCTCCAGGAAAAAATGTTCTGAAGGTAGCTGGATACACCTCTCAGTCCTGCCTCTTGACATTTCCTGACTGCTGGGATAAATTTGCTTCTCTTTTGCCTAGTGTGCAGTGAACATTTTCCACGAACACACTATTCTCTCCATTTTTAATACTTTACCCTTCTGCCACAGTTTGTCAGGATCGAGACTTTTTTTTGCTGCTATAGTTGCATCTTTATTAATGCAGGTCTTGGCTGCTTTCTTGTGGCCAGGTTTGGAGAATACACACAATGTGTCCATTCAGTTAACAAACCTTTCTGTAGGATACCAGTCCAGTTGATTATTTGTGTTTTCATAAAATTAATACAATCTCTTCCTTTCAGTTTCTCCGGTAGAAAATCTCAGGTTTTCTCTGTGTGCTCTGTCCTCTTAACTCTACAGTTTTTTGAAACGGCTCTTCTTGAGCAGTCTGGTACTCTGCAAGACTTCTTCATTTCATCATGAGTAGTTGCAGTTTTATCAGGTCATCTGGATAGCTGTTTAAAGCTTCTTCCATTTTTCCATCCGTTTGTTATTTTGAGTTGATACGCTCCTTCAGTATTTTGGTTATTTTTAATCTTATCTGAGCACATTTGACTTATCTTTTCCTCTAGGCTTCTGGAAGCCATGTCTTGAACCAAAGCTGGAGCTTGAACTACTTTTTGCTGAACTGCTGCAGGAAGCCTCCCAGTCAGTGTTTTCTGTTTACCATTTCTAGTTTATTTTCTTTCAGGCTGTCTTAGTTTCTTCTTTGCTGGCATCCAGGCAGTGTTCTTAATAGCCAGTAACTGAATTTACTAAATCTAACAGAGTTGTTTTCTTTTTTTTTTTTTTTTTTCATACTGGGAGAGTTGGAATTAAGCTGTTGATCAGTGTGCAGCCATCTTGGGAGTCCCATTGAATGGACATTTTAGAATTACACAGTTAAGGCTCATATACACAACACAAGCAGAAGATTGTAATTCAAAGTGAAAGGGATAGGTTCATAGGTGATTACTTAGTAATGACCTCCAGGGGCTTTTTAAGCCTAGCTATATTTCCCAAGGTAATAATCAAACCATTTGTCTGTGAGGTAAACACCTTAACTATTATGCCAATCCCCAACATGATGAAGCAGTGGAGAAGTTAAAGAAATAAGGAGAGAGTGGGATTTTGGATGCAGATCCTTAAGAAGAGCAGTAACTCTACAGAATGTTATATTCATAAAGTACCAGAAGGTATTCTGAGAACTAAGCCATCACAAGAATGGAGAGAGGAGATTTTTGCCAATACAAATGACTGCAAGTAGGAGCACAGAAAATAGGCTAGAAGGGACTGTAATATACGGCAGAAAACTGTCAGAGGAACCAAGGTATTGAAGCAAATAACTAGAACTAGAGAGGGAAAGGTAATAGAGTGGGAAGAGGCCAAGAATACATTTGGACTTCAGGCTATAGATTGCCTTCCCTACCAGGGATTGATATCCGAGTATAAGGCAAAGAGAAAGGGATAGGGGTATTATAAGTGAAAGAACTGCTCTGGTAGAGTTTTTAGTTCAATCTATAATTATAGCTACTGTTAAAGAAGGGGTAATTAGTAGGGTGTAGTAAAGTATTGCACAGTAATGAGGAAAATGATCAATTATTAGCAGTTAATATAGGAAATACAACTAGGAGATCGGACTTATAAAACGGACTCTTTTATTTGGTAAGCGCTTTCACTGGCAGTAATACGCCAGCTTCTTCAAACCATAAACCAAGTTTAAAATGCACTTTCAAACACACAACCTTTACTTTTCTACATCATGTTAAATCAATCAGGCAATCAATCAATTAGTTAAATATGCAACAATAAATTATTTAAATTTCTATGATCAAGTATTTAAACTGCTGAACCAAGACTTTGTTATAGTAGATTTTCAACACCCTTTAACCCTGGGCTTTAGGTTTTCCACAAACCTAAGCCTCTTGTTAAAAATACCAACCACTACCTAATGTGGCCGTACCATAAAAGCTTTACTTTGTTTAAAAATATATAATAATAAAAGCCTAAAAACAATATTGACAATAAGATGTATATTTATGTATAAATATATTCAATCCATTCAACTAGCACTATAACGGTGTTACATTTATCTAATTAAAGCTTTTATTTTGAGAAGGCACTTTATAGACACATACTCCTTCTGGTTTAAGTAATGGGGGGGGGGGTTATGGAATTGGAGAATGAGGAAGATCTAATCATTCCCTACACAATGAAAGTACGTCGCAGTGAGCGTATCCATAACCACCAACAGCAGAATGGCTCACGGCGACAACAAAGTGTGTGGGGGGGGCCTCCAACATGCACAATAATATGAACAACCAAATAGGAGAAAACTTCCAGCAGGGTTTTCGGAGTACCCACACAGGTCAGCAACAAGTAGCACAGCCGAGACACAACCAGAAAAAATCTCCACAAAGGAGACATCTCGCCAAAACAGGAGGAGGAGGTAGTTTATCCTGCACCCAAAATTTTGGCAAATTCAGAAGGAGACTTCCATATTTTTAATTTCAGCTCATTGGAAATAGATGAAGAAATGGCAAATCTGTTTTCTAAAGGGTTGACTTTTGTACCTGACCATAGGGCTGACTTAGTCAGAACTGTTTTAGACTTGAAAATGTTTGTATGTAAACTCAACCTAACTTGTCAAGTGGGACAAAGCTCTGGACTTACAAATAATCTGAGAGTTATAAGTCTATTCAACCCACCCCTTCAACTGTCTTTGGCTTTCTTTAAGAAGATTTGTGAAATGGATATTAGACATATACTTAATGATGTAATAAGTTATATCAAAAATAGAAACACTGACACAAATGAGCGTGATCTTCTCAAATTGCTAAATATATGTAACGTGTGAGGGTAATGAAACCCGATAAAGGAGGTGGTTTGGTGTTTATGGACCAACAAGTTTATGAAACAAAAATATTGAGTCATTTAGAGAGTGATGCCTATGTTAGTGCAAGCCGCAGTGAGTTAATTGGGGCGTATAATAAAATTAATAATATGTTGAGCGACCTTTTTCTTGAGGGAAGCATTGATGTGGCTATATACCACTATTTTGACTATGCCAGCCCCAGTAGTTCCAAGATTATTTGGAGCCCCCAAAATACACAAGAATGTCACTAGCCCACCCTTTAGGCCTATAGTGGATGGTAGGGGTTATATAACTTACGCTTGTGCTAAGTTTGTTGACTGTAGGTTAAAACCCTTTGTTAAACTAGAGACACAAGTATGCCGAGATTCTTGGCACTTTATGGCAAGCATTAACACATTAGAGTTTAATGAGCATTACATCTTTTTAATAGTGGACATTAAGGATCTCTACACCTCTATTCCGCACAAAATAGGGATTGAATGGGTTATTGAATTCCTCCACACAAGGGGGATGGAGCATCAGCAAATTAATCTAATAGAAGTTTTACTTGAAATAGTACTGGAAAACAATTCTATTCTACTCACAGACAAATTGTTCCTTCAAAAAAGTGGCATTGCAATGGGCTCCCCTTGTGGGAGCAGTTTTGCTAATAGCCCATTGGGAAACTTCCTTTTTGTTTAATTGTGCAACATACAAAGAACATGTGGCTTGGTATACTAGATACCAAGATGACATGTTCTTTTTGTGGAAAGGGCCGGTAGACACAATTGAGGGCTTTATTTCCGAATTAGCTTTTATCTACTGCTTTTCTGGAGTTTACATACCAAGTGGGCGAAAATGAGATCAACTTTTTGGACATCCATCTTAGTAAGGACCATATTAAAGGGCAATTCAGGTCTACTATTCATCGTAAACCTATGTATTCTGATACGTTCTTACATTATACAAGCTGCCATCCCTTCCACCAGAAGAGAGCAGTGGTTAAGCAGCAAGGATGGTGTCCAGATTTGAAGATTTTTTAGAAGAGTGTGATCTCCTTAAGAAAATGTTTTTGAAAAGAGCATACCCTTTATCCCTTATTGATCAAGTAATGGAAGAGGTATGTAACAAAAGAATAACGGCATTTTCAGCCCTTTGTACAGGATAAGCAAATGCATTGGAACCCCTTTAGGGGGGCAAACAGACAACAGTTTTTTGAAAAATAAAAAAGACCTGAATGTTGTAAGTTTTCTAACAACTTATTCTGTTGATGCAGGAAGAATTAGAGAGGCTATGTGTACAAACTGGGCTATAATACAACGGGACAATGAGGTGGTGAAGAAGTTGGGCACAACACTATCTATAACATACAGAAGAGGCCCCAATTTGAAAAACATAGTGGAGAGACCAAAAAAAAGTTTCCAGAGGCCAAACTGGAATGTTTAAATGTGGAAGATGTGCCCAATGCAAACATGTAAAGGTTACTATTAAGATTATTATTAGGGAAAAGCCTTATCAGATTTGGGGAAAATATTCTTGCGATTCCCAAGGGGTTGCGTATGGGGGCAATCTGCAACCAGTGCGAAGCTTATTATATTGGCAAAACGGAACGAAAGCTCAAACAAAGAATATATGAGCACCAATGTAGCATAGGTAGGCAGATTAGCACTAATGCTCCAGCAAGGCATGTCATAGAACACCCAGATCATAACTTTAGTTTTTTTGTCCTGCAAAAGGTGGACCAAAACATTAGAGGAGGACCATGGCAACTTAGATTGGAGGAAGCAGAATTGGAGTGGCGCACACGTACTATGGCGTATGTCATGCCTGAGTTAAATGAGTACGTGTCTATAAAGTGCCTTCTCAAAATAAAAGCTTTAATTAGATAAATGTAACAAAGTTATAGTGCTAGTTGAATGGATTGAATATATTTATACATAAACATACATCTTATTTTCAATATTGTTTTTAGGCTTTTATTATTATATATTTTTATACAAAGTAAAGCTTTTATGGTACGGCCACATTAGGTAGTGGTTGGTATTTTTAACAACAAGAGGCTTAGGTTTGTGGAAAACCTAATGCCCAGTGTTAAAGGGTGTTGAAAATCTACTATAACATAAAGTCTTGGTTCAGCAGTTTAAATACTTGGTCATAGAAATTTAAATAATTTATTGTTGCATATTTAACTAATTGATTGATTGCCTGATTGATTTAACATGATGTATAAAAGTAAAGGTTGTGTGTTTGAAAGTGCATTTTAAACTTGGTTTATGGTCTGAAGAAGCTGGCATATTATTGCCAGTGAAAGCGCTTACCAAATAAGAGTCAGTTTTTTAAGTCCGCTCTCCTAGTTGTATTTTGTACCAGTTTGTGATTTTAAGTGTAAGAGTTAAGATAGGAAAATAATGAAGTAAAAATGGTGATGTATAACCAATCTACAGGAAAGATTCCGGGAACTGATGGTTTGGGAGCTAGGAGGAATTAAAGTTTTAAAGCTCTGGAAGGTATTGTTTTAACAGTATTTTAAAAGGAGGCAAAGCACCCACATCCTAGAAGAAAGCTGTGGTGGCTGTAATACCTAAAGATAGTAAAGACCCATCAAATCCAACTTCATGTAGACCCATTTCAATTCTTAACCATGATTATAAAGTGTTTGCCATTCTTTTAGCTGTTATAAACCAAAGTAACAGGTCTTCAGCAAATCAAAAGACTTGGATGAAAATCAGTCAGAAATCCAATGAAAAAACACAATCCAAGTCCACCGTTCACCAAAAGTTTAATGATTCAGAATACAGATAGCATGAATAGCAAAACAAAGCTTTTGAGTAGAAACTCTTCTTCAGTGTTACCTAAAACTATCCTAATCTAACACAGGCATATATACAACAGCACAGCCAATTAAAATACAAACTCAATATTAGCAGCAATTATATCTTTAAAGTGCCCCACATCTTATAAAACTTTTCCTTTAAAACTAAGCCTTATTAAGGCTTATATTCTGTCATGTAAGGATATAATTGCTGCTAATATTGAGTTTGTATTTTAATTGGCTGTGCTGTTGTATATATGCCTGTGCTAGGTTAGGATAGTTTTATGTAACACTGAATTACAGTTTCTACTCGAAAGCTTTGTTTTGCTGTTCATGCTGTGTCTGTTTTCTGAGTCATTAAACTTTTGTCGAATGGTGGACTTGGATTTTTTTCCATTGGATTTCTTTTAGCTGTTATATACAAAGATATTGCCAAAGTTGATAGATGTAGATCAGTGTGGTTTTGTGGAGGGGAGGCAAACATTTGACAACATTAATAGAATAGTGATGGTAGAGAGGGAAACAGAATGTAAGAAAATACCACTGTTGTTGCCGAGTCTTGATGCAGAGAAAGCATTCAACAAAGTAAGCTAGGATTTTGAGTAGGGCACTGGAAGCATTTGCATTCCCTGACACAGTAATAAGGTTAATTAGGATGATATATGTGGTACCAGAGGCAAAAGTTAAAGTGGAGGGTTTGATAAATTCTGTTTGAACAGAGGATCCAGTCCGGGATTTCTTCTTTCCCCATTGGAATTTGCATTATATTTAGAACCAATGGCAAAGAAAATAAGATACTCAGAAATTCAAGGATACAATTGATGTGGTAATCAGGAAAAGTTGGCTTTGTTTGCATATGATATTATTTTGTACGTGATAAAACCGAAAAGGAGATTTCAGTGTTGTGGGACATTCTGAGACAGTTTTGTGCCTTTTGGGATCCAGAATTAATGAAAATAAAACAAAAGCAATAGCTGTAAATTATGTACCCACACACAAATTTGTTCAAAAGCTTTATGTCCCTCCAGTGTGTGTGAGATGTCTGACGTGGCTGAGAGAATGTGGCCCATAAAGGTGATGTCGGCACGCACCAGCTCCCAGAACTTTTCAGCCGCCAGTCATAATTCAGGTGTTTCTGCTATCACTGACGCCAGATTCATTTCATTAAGGTAAGTATCCCATTGGGAACCTTTTCAGTCCTCCTTAAAATCTGTATTCCTGTTCATGTCATCCAGAATGGGTAAGTGCCAGTGCGGCCACCAGATCCCTCATAAGGACGCCCATGCCAAATGCCTTTTTTGTTTGGGGCGGTCGCACAACCACAAGGCCTGCCCTAATTGCCAGGCATTCATGCTTAAGACTTTGTGTAGTCACTTGCATGTGTTAAATCTTTACCTTGAAAACCACCGTCTGAAATAGATAATTTTAGGGATGGGAGGGCTCCTCAGATTATCCTCGGAACCGCCAAAAAAGAAGGCCAAGACCTTACGGCCTTCGTCTACTGCTGAGCCTCTTCCGACTAATCCTCAGCCTGTGGTTGACAATCGGCCTGGTACAAGGATCTGGACCCAGATCCGCCGCTCTGGATAATGCGGGTATCTCTAAGGTCGCCACATAATCCCTAGGCGAGAGTACGTCCGCAGAGGCTATTCCGGCACCAGTTTCTGATGCCGGGGGGAAATCTGCGTTTTTCCTGAGGAGCCATCTGATCCCTCTGATCCTTTGCAGTCTTCGGTTTCTAGGCCCACACAGACATCTGCCGGACCCCTTAAAAGGAGAGAAAAGAAAACGTATTTCTCCCACAATAGAAAGCATGCCTGATTGAAAGGCTTTTAGTTGAAGCCTTTTCAGTGCTTTTATGGCACTGAGGCTAACCTCCACTGTTACTACTTCCACATCACCTCCTCTCCTGCGCCCTTGGCTTCAGACTACAGAGATGGTCATTAGGGAACAGGAAGTCCTTTCAGATTCCTCAGAGGAATCACTTTCATACAACTCAGATATCTTCCTCCTTGGGATATGGATCCCCAGAGGAAGAATCTGTGAACCCTGACTCACCAGGTGAAGACTTGACTTTTGGACAAACTGTTTGCAGGATGAAGGGACACTTTAAATGGGAATCCTCAGAAATGACTGAGGTACAAAAAGATATTACGACCTCATTCAAATGTAATCCCCAGCCAATTTGCTGTTCCCTCTATCCTGCCTGCCTTTTTAGATGCCTTCTCATTAGAATCTTTTAACCCAGACTCCCAAGCTCCTGCTCCACGCAGACCGGACAGACTTTACAAGGTGCCTGACACTGCTAAGCATCTGCTTAAGTGCCCACCTGCTGATCCAGCCACTATCTCAATCTCTATGGACAAAGCCTCCAAGCTCCTACCTACTACCACCATTCTCCCTCATAACAAAGACAGCAATACTATGGAAAGGTTGGCCAAAAGATGTATACCTCGGCTACCTTAGCCTTCAGAGCTACAAATTACCAAACTCACATGGCCAAGTATGCCTCGTCCCTTTTAGAATCTGCCACCAGACATCTGGCAGATATTCCAGACTCCCCTGCTAAAGCATCACTGTCCTCTCTCCTGACTCTCTCTTCTCAGGTTACCAGACACTCTATCAAATGCAGTTATGATGCTGCTGAATCCTCAGCCAGGTCAGCAGCATCAGCATCTGCCTTGCGCAGATACTCTTGGCTACGCCTACAACCCCTGCCTGATGCTTTCAGGGCAAAGCTCATTGATGTTCCCTGGGACAATGCTGCACGTTTTGGTTCTAAAGTAACAGACCTTTTCAAGTCTGGCAGCAAAAAGGCAAAGAAATGCAGGACCTTAAACATTTGCTGGTTTCTCCAATACCTAAGTTTCAAATAAACTATCCAGCAAAAACGCAGTTTATTAGGAAGCAGTCCCGTCCTGCCCCTCCGAGGCCTCGTAAGCCCACAAGGAAACAACCTCCTCCAGCTAGAGCATCGCCTCCCTCTAGCCGGAGAACTCCCTTTCAGGAACAGGGTAGGTAGCATCTGGCTCCTCCACCCCCTCCTACTGTACCACTGTCAGCTCGGCTTTCACACTGCCTCCCTGGTTGGACCAATCTCACCTCTGACAAGTGGTTCCTGTTCATACTACAAAACTGTTACTGCATGTCCTGGACCACCCCACCCATAGGGCGAGGTATCCCACAACCACCTTCACACCATCTGCACCTCTTGCAACCGGTAATGCAGACCCTTTTAGCTCAGGGCAGAATAGAGACCGTCCCCTCAGCTGCAAAAGGAAGAGGATTCTACTAGAGGCTCTTCCTGGTCCCCACGAAGGATGGACCCTGGAGACCTATTCGAGACCTCTCAAATCTCAACCTTTTTCTAAAGCTCCCTACCTTCAAAATGCTGACCCTGCCCAGCCCTTTTCCCTCTCCTACTTCCACAAGGATTTCTGGCAACATTAGATATAAATGATGCTTACCTCCACATCCCAATAAAACCCACCTACAGGAAATACTTGAGATTCTTAGTGGGTTCCTCTCACTTGCAATTCTCTGCCTTGCCCTTTGGACTCTCCACTTTACCCAGAGTCTTCACAAAATGCTTGGCACCAGTGGTAGCTTACTGCAGGACAAAGGGAATACAGATATTCCCTTACCTGGCCAACATGTTGATCCAGGCTGCCAGCCAAGAAACACTCCAAAGGCACATCCACTTTGTGGTGGCCCTCCTTCAATCAGTAGGATTCCAGTTAAATTTCCCAAAATCTCATCTACAACCAACCCAAGACATTGTATTCCTCGGGTGCAGGATCCACTCAGACCTGATGGAGGCATACCTACCCCCACCCAAAGTGAACTCATTGACAGAACATCTCCTTTTGGTCCTTCACTCCACAGAGTTGACTGCAAGGCAGTACCTCGAGCTACTGGGCTACATGGCAGCTACCATACCCATGCTTCATTTAGTAAGACTGCACATGACAAAAATTACAGAGGTACCTTCGGTCAGTCTGGAAGCAACACAACTCCAAACTCTGGATCCCACACAGTTTGGTTTTGTGAAAGGTAGAGCATGCTTGCTCATCTTGGTCGACTTCTTTGAGTCAGTCACCAGAGCTGTGAATGAAGGCAGGGTGGTTCATACAGCCTACCTTGATCTGGCCAAGGCCTTTGATACTATTCCCCACTCAAGAATCATAGAAAAACTCACTAAGCTAGGCATCAACCCCTATATCACTAGGTGGGTTGCAAACTGGCTCACAGCTAGAACCCACAGTGTGAAAGTAGCTGACTCTTAAGTCAGACTGCCGACTAGTCACAAGTGGAGTGTCACAGGGTTTGGTCCTGGGTCCTTTTGTGTTTGGTATCTACTTCTCTGAAGTCCACGTCAACATGAAGGGACTGTGGCTGACAAAGTTCGCAGACGATTGCAAGTTGGGAGCTATAATTAACTCCCCAAGTGGTGATGACATCCTACAGAATGGCCTCACTGAGACCAACGATTGGTGTCAGAACCATGGCCTTAAGCTCAGTGCCAAAAAATGCGTGGTCATTCCCTTTGGGAAAACCCGGTTCCCATGAATTACCACATCGATGGTAGTCCACTAAACACAGAAGGCGTTATAAGAGATGTGGGAGCACAGGTTGACAGCAACCTCTCTTTTGATCACCACATTATCACTGTGGTCAGAAAGTCCTTCTGTGTCGCATATCTCATTACTAAGGGTTTTGCATCCATGAAGAAAGAGGTCATTGTCTCTCTCTTCTCTTCCCTCATTAGACCAATCATCGAGTACAATGCCCCATTTTGCTTGTACCTCACTAGACACGTGCAACAATTGGAGAGGCCGCAGAAGTGCCTCACAAAGAGGATCCTAGGCTTTAAACACTTGTCCTATATGGACAGACTCAAAAAACTACAACTATTCTGCTTCATAGTGCCTACTTTACAGGCTATCTCTGCTAGACTTACAAAGCCACGTCTGACCCATCTCTGTTAGAAATGGTACATCTAAAGAAATCCCATTCCCTCCACACCACACGCTCCAGAGATCTCAACCTTATTACCGCAATCAACAGAACGTACTGGAGTGACAGGTTCATAACCCAGAGACTGCCCATGCTATGGAATGGACTTTCCCATACATGTCAAGCAGAGCACCTTGCTGACCTTCAAGGGAAATCTTGATGAGTGGATGGAAAGTAGAAAATTCATCCCGGGGATAACTCCAGTGGCTCTACTCAACAGAGGCACTGGGAACTAAGGTTGGGTGGCACGATGCCAGGGTAATCCTGTGGGTAGGCTTGTAAAGGCCCCAGCGTCATTAGCCTAGTACACACCTATGAACCACCCTCTGGAGCACATTTTGCCCCTTTTACCCTGCCTAAAAAAGAAATACTGTGGTGGTTGACACAGGTGAAGCACAACCCAGGGCTTCCTCTCCAACCACCTCAGCCCACACAGGTCATGCACACAGACTCCTCAGACCTGGATTGGGAAGCCATTCTCTGCCACCAAAGGGTGCGGGCCCTTTGGCCAAATTCCTCACAAATTAGAACATATCAGTGCCAGAGAGATGACGGCAATCCTTCTAGCCTTCCAGGCATTCTTCCTTTCCTACAGCAGGGACCACTTCAGATGTACACAGACAACACCACTGTACTGTGGTATGTCAACAAGTAGGGAGGGACCAAGTCCTACCTGCTCTGTAGACTAGCCTTCTTGGTTTGAGAATTTGCCACCTCACAGAGAATCATTCTGCAGGCGACCTACATTCCCTCTCTACACAACTCCCAGGCAGATTATTTGAGCAGAACCAGCACAAACAACCACAAATGGATGCTTCACAGAGATGTCTTCCTGGATCTGGTCCACAGGTGGGGTATACTTCAAATAGACCGGTTTGCCTCCACCATCAACAGGCAACTTCCTGGCTTTTGCACCAGGACACCAGAACCCCAGGCACTGACAAACATATGCCTTCTCAATTTCCTGGAAAGGGAAATATCTACATGCATTCCCACTCATTCAGAAGGTCCTGCTGAAAATACAGCAGGACAATCCAAAAATCTTGTTGGTGACGCCATACTGGCCCAGACAGAACTGGTTCCCCTTACTCCTACATTTGTCCAAGTGCAGTCACCACTAGTTACCCCCCAGAGTGGACCTTCTCACAGCACAAAGGGTCAATTCACCCACAGTGGTAGCTTCTACACCTAACCCTGTGGCTGATAGGATTTTGATCCCCTTCAGACACCTTTACAACGAGGACATTCTCAATGTCCTGCAAGAGGCCAGGAAACCAAATACAAGAAAATCGTACCTTTCAAAGTGGAAAATATTCACTGTTTGGTGTCATAAAAGACAGCTGGACCCACTTCTTAGTGAACCCCCTCTAGTGCTGTTCTATCTGTGTGAACTACTGCAGACTGGATTGGCTTACTCATCCACCAAAACTCATCTGTCTGCTATTTCTGCATGCCTGCCTCTGGATCCCCCATTAGCATCCAGACTTCCTTCCAAAATCTTCCTTTATGGGGTACTTCACTTTAGACCCCCCAGGAAACCCTCTCCCCCTGCCTTGGGACCTTAACTATGTGCTTGAGAAGCTTACACCCCCCCCCCCTTTTGAGCCAGCAGATAAAGCTTCCCTAAAGCATTGTACTTGGAAAACTGTTCTGTTAGTGGCCCTGACCTCAGCCAGAAGAGTATCAGAACTCCAAGCACTTATGGCTATTCCTCCTTTCCTCATTTTCCACAAGGACAGGGTTACCCTCTGGGCAAACCCGTACTTCATGCCCAAGGTAGTGAATGATCTGTCCCTCAACCAGGCCATACACTTACCTGTCCCCACAAGGGGGGAAGAGAGAGAGTGCTACATTCCTTGGATATACACAGACAAATCAGGATGTTCTTCGTGTTTCACTGTTGCAGTCACTACACCAGCAGGATAACCCAAGTGTAATGACTACAACAGTGAATACACTCAAACATCTACATTTATGGTAAGTGTACACAACTGTACTTTCTACCTGCACAACACCAAGTCTATCAGACAGGCTTACCAGCTTTTCGTATCCTTCCACCCTAGAGCCCTGGGGAAGGCAGTGTCTAAACAGATAACTTCTATTTGGATCTCCAAGGCCACCACCTTCTGCTACCAGTTCCATGGTAAGTCTCTGCAGGGTACAGTTAAAGCACATTCCACAAGAGCCGTGGCCTCTTCAGGTGCCTTCTTTAAGGGCCTGGATACCCTTACAATCCTGGAGGCTGCTACTTGATCTTCTGTTCACACCTTCACCAAACGCTGTAAACTTGACCACATCTCCAGATCCAGGGCAGGGTTCGCCAGGGCTATCCTTCATGGATTCCTGGAGTCCGACTCTAGACCACCACCCCAATCTCAGTGAGTTTTGACACTCGCCCATATGCAGAATACTGCAGCATGGGAGTAGAAGGATATAGAAAAGTTGTGCAAAATCTTACCCTAACCATAGATGGCCTTCTCTTCCATGTTGCAGTATTCCTTCTTACCCACTTTCCCCTCCTGTCAGCTAATAACTTCCCTGTCTGGATGGCAATGAATTGGCATTACACTTACTAAGACTGGCTCCGACTGGGGCCTTCAGTTCTGAGGACAGGTATGTGCTGACGTCACCTTTATGGCTCACGTTCTCTCAGCCACATCAGGTGCCTCATGTACCTTGGAGGGACTGAAAGATTTTGAATACTGGCCTTACGTACATGAGACGAGAGGAGTAAACCCATATGCAGATTACTGCAACATGGAAGAGAAGGACATCTATGGCTATGGTAAGATTTTACACTTTTCTGTATGTGGAAAGAGACTAAACAAAAGATGATACAAAAACTGGAAGCTGTGTTTTATAGACATGGATAACAAAATGCAAGCAGTGAAAATGTTTTAGTTTCTTTATTTTTATCCATAGGTCAAGCATATTTTTATCAACCAGAGGAGAACTTGTGGATAGTAATTAATAAGGAGCTGAAGGATTTTTATCTGGAAGGGGTAAAGGGCAAGAGTCAAGTGGGAGCTGATCCTTCCAATAGAACAAGGTAGCTTGGTATTACCAGGTTTGAAGGGGTATTTCGGAGCTACACACTTTAAGCTCCCTATACGTAGCACAAGCAAAAGCTATAATTCAAAGTGGAATTCAATGGTGGTGAAAGAGGGGGAAAGCTCAAGAAACAAGGAGAGATTGGGATTTTGGATGCAAATCATTTAGGAGAATAGCTATAACAGTAAAGAAAATTATAATTACAAAGTAGCAGAGAGTATTCAAAGAACTAAGCCAACACGGGAGTGGAGAAAGGAGATTCTGCCAATAGGGATGTCTGGAATCAGAGGTACAGAGAATAGGCAAGAGGGGGCTGGAATTCACTTAAGAAAACTGGCAAAGGAACCAACCCATTTGGAGCAAATAATTAGAGAGGGAAATGTAATAGAATGGGAAGAGGCCAGGAATTCATTTGGACTGCAGACTAGAGATTGCCTTCCCTATCAAGCCCTGTCTCTGGGTAGACTTCCCATACATGTCAAACAGAGTACCTTGCTGGCCCTCTTCCTGCGCAACCTTCATGAGTGGATGGGAAACCACAAATTTGTCCCAGGGGTTCCACCTTTGTCCCTCATTGACAGGATTGACAGGTGCTGACTGAGGTTTCTTTTTGGAGATAAACTCATGGCTAGGTTTGTAAGGACCACAGGGCCATTAGCCTAGTAACCGCCTATGATTGGGAAGAGAAGTTTGATGAGCAGTTCACAAAGAAACAGTAGGAGAGTATATGCAAATATGCAACAAAGTCTAGTAGATTTAGGATTTTTGCTTGGCAGTGTTTGCATAGGTGTTTTTACACCCCAGGCAAATTCCAAACAGTTTTTCCTCAGGTAGATTGCAAATGTTGGAGGTGTGATGGGAAAGAAAGATAATCAGGAGCATATTTTTTGGGAGTGTAATGAGTTGGCAGACTTTAAAAAAGTCATTGCCAAATATTCAGTCAGAAATATTTTGTGAATAAGTGGCTATAACTAAGGACATGATTCTTGCATAACAGGATCTGAATTTTTCTTGACATATTAAGGCCTTGTTAAGTTTAATTCTATTTGCTGCCAAAAAATGTAGTTACTAGAAAATAGAAGTCAGTGTCTAAACCAGTTGCATCTGAGTTACTGAATATTGTAAAAGAGATAAAAACTGGAAGAATGAACTTTTGGAAAAGAGAAGGAAAAAAATTACATAGATTAAATGGAAATTATGGGATCTGTTCATGAAGAGTAATGTTCTGGAGGAGGAGGGAGGTTTAAGTGAAGACCAGAGTTGAGCAGTTTATGTAATGTTGGACTGATGATAGCTATAAAAAATAAACCTAATGTAAAATATATATAAATGAAAACAATGTTAATACAGTTTTATTTTCTATTAATGAATGTTTGTGTTTTAAGTGATCATTTAATAAAAGTGTTTGAACATATACTGTTTTTTTTAAATAGATTATTGTAGCAGTAAGAACACCCTCTTTCCATACCCTTCATTTTGTTGTGTTTTATGCTATGGTATGGATATTTTTCCTTGCACATACTAAGTTATTAGGGCTTTAGCCTGTTGTTATTCTGAGGCAAAAAAGCTGTATAGGTTTGGCGTCCTAACCACTGACTTTATACTGCTGTCTTCAAGCTTGCACAGAATCAGGCAGGACTCTACCACAATCTTGCTAATGACTCCGTTTTGCCCAGACAGAATTGATTCACCTCTTTTTTCTCACTTGGCCAGGGGCAGTCGCCACAAGTTACCTCACTGAGTGGATCTTTTCATACAAGAGAAGAGATCTTTTATCCACCCTCCACTCTTCAGCTGATGCTGTGGGTGATGGTGTTTTGATCCCTTTCAGGCACCTCTTTTCTGAGAATGTGCTTTTGGATCTGCAGGAGGCCCACTACCAGGAAATCGTATATGTCCAAATGGAAGTGATTTTCTGTCTGGTGCACCTCTTGCCATCAGGATCCCCTTCCTATCTGTGGAGGGTCCTCTGTTTCTATCGTATTTGTGTGATCTGCTCCATGCTAGGTTGGCATATTTTTCTGTTGAAGCTCACCTGTCAGCAGTTTCTGCTTGTCTGCTCTTGACTCCTCTTCTGGCCTTTTAGATTTGAGGTCAAGCAATTTCTTAAAGGCATCCTTCATATCAGGCCGCCCAGGAAGCATGTTCCACCTTCCTGGGACCTCAATTTTGTTCTTGAAAACTTGACTCAGGCTCCTTTTGAGCCTGCTTCTTCAGTTTCCTTACAACATTGTACTTGAAGACTGTTCTTTTGGTCCTGATTTCAGCCAAGAGGGTGTCTGGAACTTCAGGTCCTCATGGCTATTCCTCCTTAGTTTTTCACATAGGGTGTGCATTCATACTAATTCTTATGCCCAAGGTGGCCTTGAGTTGTCCCATAGTCAGTCTCTTCATCTTTATTCCTTTGTTCTTCTCTGCAATCTGCCTGCAAGAAATAGGCAGCTCCGATATTGTTTGGGTAAAACTATAAAATTATTTGCAAATCTGAACAGCTTTTTGTTTCCTTTCATTCCACGACTTTGTTTATGAATAAACCATCTCCTTCTGAATTTCTAAGGCCATTTCTTTTTGTTCTTTTCTTGGAAAATGTCTTTCGTTTATGGTAAAGGTGCATTCTACTAGGGAAGTTGTCGCCTCTGATGCTTTTTTCAAGGGTTTGGATAACAGTTTCATCCTTGAAGCTGCCACTTGGTCCTCTCTTCATCCTTTTACTAAGCATTACAAGTTAGATGTTTTTCCCAGGGCAAGGACAGGCTTTGCCAGGGCTATCCTGCATAGGTAACAGTAGATCTGAAGTAGGAGATTCATTTGTCTGCAACCTGTGGGTTATGGATCCGATATCGGATCTGAACCGGCATGGTTTTCCAGCTATGGATCCGAGCTCTCAGCTCCTCCCGTCACCCATAATGCCCTGCTCTCCCTACATGACCCCAGATCTAGTTTGCCGTGCTGGTGACCAGACTGGATTTTAGAGCTCTTCAGCTAAGTGTCTATTCTTGTATTTACAAGCGTTTAAATTTAAAGTTTTAGTCAGTTTTGTGTGGAAGTGTTAGGTTCCCTATCTTCCCTATCTTTTAAGTTAAAAATTTAAAGTTTTTTGATAACTTTTATAACTTTTATTTATCCCTCCCCTCGCTGGTGCGTAGTGTGTGTTTGGGCCTGTGTTTTTTTCTTTGTGGCTAGTTAGCACTTGTTGTTTTAAAAAAAAAAAAAAAAAAAACCTTAGAATGTCTGAAGCCCCTAAGGCTTTCTTTTCGAAGTGCTCCGAGTGTGGCCATAAGCTTTCTCCTGCTGATGGCCACACTCGGTGCGTTCGATGCCTTGGGGTTGAACACCTCACTTCTGGATGTTACATTTGTGCAGGGTTCAACCCCAGGGCATTGAAGGAGCGGAGGTCGAAGCTGGTCCTGGCGGGACTTCTGCCCCCGGACACGGCTTCAGCTACCGCTCCATCAGGGGGTACCGTGTCTTCGGTTCCCTCCTCTCCTGCTCCCCCTCCTCCACCTGGGACTCAACCTCCGTCTAGTGGTTTGGAGGAGAGGGAAGCAAGAAAAAAGGACCGGAGAGAGAAGCACCATAAGCGGCGGGCCGAGACCTCTGTTTCGGCCCCGCCTGCCAAGCGGGCTTCTCCTCCGGCCTCCTTGTCTACCGTCTCTCCCCCTCCTCTGCTCCGGTCTCCAGTCTGCTTCTCACCTGGACCTGAGGAGGAGGAGACCCGATCTCCATCGAGGCTATCGAGGAGGCACTCAAGGCCTACCTCGATAGCCTCGTCGAGATCTACATATAGTTTATCTGACGCTGATCTGGACCGGATGATGAGAAGGTTCATCCAGGCCCAGATGCAGATGGAAGTGCTCCTGCCTCCCCCCCCCCCTCTGGGGGGGAGCTCGACACCCTTTTTCAAACCTATAGCTCCTTCTCCGACCCACTACCCGGGTTCGGAGCGATTGGCGCCGAGCAGCTTCGATCCGACCTCTCGGAGCCTGGATCCGAGCTTCGGATCCGGGGGGGATTAGTGTTCCTTCGGCGCAGTCGGTGTCGGAGCGCACTGCCCCCTCGGATCCGAATGCCTCGGCGCCAGCTCCGATCCACTCTTCGGATCCGAGGGGGAGCCGATTATCAGATCCTTTGGTCGAGGTTGGCTCCCCCTCGGCTTTTGATGTAGTGGAGAGGGCCCTGTTGAGGGTTTCCGGACCCCCGGCACTTGCTTCGGCTCCTTCCCGCGCTCCATCTGCAGTGGGTCAGGCTTCCACCATCCGGCCACTGGGACAGCCCGCTCCATTGCCCCAAGCTGTTCCATTGGAACAGGACACCGCTTGCGAGGGTTCCTCGGACAGCCCCCCTGAGGATGCACCTCGCAAGCATACGTGTAAAAGGAGGCACATAGACTCCCCCGAGTCTCTCACAGAAGACACGGATTTGGAGGAAGGGGAAGGCTCCCCAAGATCACCCCCCGAGGATGTCTCCTTTGGAGACATCATGGAAATGCTTCGCATAAGGGGTGGGTGGTCTGCCCCCAAGTCTTCCTCGGACGAGTCCGTGTTTTTGGAGGCATTTGAAGCGGGCCCGTCTACCTCTTGGGTGTCCCCTCCTGCCGACCCCCTTGTGGACCTAATTACCACCAGGGCGTGGAAGGAACCGGACACCGTGGAGCCAATCCCCAAAAGGCCAGACCGCATCCTTAGTCCCCCAGCAGACCGTGCCCACTGGAGCAAGGGGCCACCGGTAGATGCCATGTTGACGGCTGCAGCCACCAAGATGGAACTTGCCCAGGAGAGTCCCTCAGTCCATCCTCCGAGCAAGGAGTCTCGGATGATGGACCGCTTGGGGAAGCGAATGTTTAGTTCAGCGACCTTTTCAGTGAGGGCGCTAAACTACTTGGCACATGTGTTCAGGATGCAGCGCGATCTTATCAAGGAATACGCTGCATCCCCCCCAGAGTCCATGTCGGAGGAGGACAAACTGTTGCACTCCACCCGTATGGCCACTCTCAGGTCCGTGACTAATTCCTCTGTGCGGTTACTGTCCCATGCTACGGAGGGAGCCGCTAGAGCTGCAGGGGTAGGTCTAGTTACTAGACGTCAGGCCTGGCTCCGCCATTGCGATTTCACGGAGCCCTTCAAGGCGTCATTCGCGAACGCTCCTTTCGATGGTTCTGCCCTTTTTGGCAAAACTGTTCGCAATACTTTGACCCAGAGCGAGAAGGACGGGAAGACGCTGTCTGCCATCGGAATCCGCTTCTCTGTGCCCCAGAGGTCCTATTCTAGGAACCAAAAGGGCCAAAAGAAGATGTGGTTCCGGAAGTCGCAGTAGTCCCAACCCGCTCCGGACAACCAGGCCTTCTGTGGCAGAGGAGGACAGGGAGGACACCGCCCCAGGGGCAGGGGGGGCTCCCAGGAACTTCGGGTCCAGAGAACCTTTCTCTGAACGGCCCGCGCAGCAGCCCTGAAGGGTTGCCCGGCTGCTCCACTCTGGAGGCAGTCGGGGGACGTTTCTCGGAGCACCTAGCGGCATGGGAGTCCATAACATCAGAACACTGGGTCCTCCGCATCATATCCAGAGTATACCTCATTCCATTTCATCACATCCCAAAATTGAAGTCCCTCCCCGACGTTCCACCCGGTCAGTGGGAGACCGCTTTGGCAGAAATTGGCCATCTGCTGAAGAAAAGAGCCATCCAGCCCGTCCCCCCAGATCAGATCGGATCAGGGTTCTACTCCAGGTTCTTTTTAGTGCCAAAAAAGACGGGGGACCTAAGACCAATATTAGACCTGTCACTCTTAAACCTGGCAGTTCCCAAGGAGAAGTTCCGAATGGTTACCTTGCAGTCCATTCTCCCCCTTCTGGGAGAAAATCACTGGATGTGCTCTATAGACCTCAAGGATGCGTAATACCACATTCTAATGGACAGACGCTCCAGGAGGTTTCTTCGCTTCCGGCTAGGAGCCAGTCACTACCAATTCAGGGTCCTTCCCTTTGGTCTCACCACAGCCCCCAGGGTGTTCACCAAAGTATTAGCAGTGGTAGCGGCCCACCTGAGGCTTCAGGGGGTACAGGTCTTCCCATACCTGGACGACTGGCTCCTCACCGCCCCAACAAGGCATCTACTGTTATTGGCGCGAGACTCCTTTCTCCATCTAGCTCCCCGCCTGGGCATCACAATAAATGCAGAAAAATCCAACCTAGCCCTTACGCAATTCATAGATTTTATAGGTGCCAGGTTAGACACGAGACAGTTAAGAGCCTTTTTCACTGCGGACAGAGTTCAGAATCTACAGCTCCAGGTGCGGGCCATCCTCCACTCCAGCTCAGTTCTGGTGAAATTGTTCCTGAGGGCTCTAGGGTCCATGGCAGCAGCGATAGCTCTTCTACCTCTTGCCAGGTTCAATATGCGGGTCCTTCAATGGACACTCCTAGTTCAGTGGTCTTATCTTGCTCTTCCTATGCATCATCCCATTGCGATCAGCAAGGCTTGCAAGCGGTCCCTCTTGTGGTGGCTCCACTCACAGGATCTCCACGGAGGCCGCCCCTTTTGTGCTTCTCCCCCTCTCGCCATGGTGACCACGGACGCCTCCCGCCTCGGGTGGGGGGGGGGGGCATTTTGCAGGCCGGACGGTCCAAGGCACGTGGAACGATTCAGAGACCTTACTGCATATCAATGTTCTAGAGATGAGAGCAGTGCTCTTAGCGTTGCAAGCACTACATGCTTTTCTTCCCTTGGGAACTATTGCAGTTCAGTCGGACAACATGTCTATCGTCTGGTACATCAACAAACAGGGGGGAACCAGGTCTTACCCTCTTTGTCGAGAAGCCATGAGAGTGTGGGAATGGGCAATCTCCACCAACCGCTTTCTCATCGCAACGCATATTCCGGGTCGGTCCAACATCCTTGCGGACAAGCTCATTCGCACCATTCTCTCCCCTTATGAGTGGTCTCTCAATGCTCAAGTAGCGAAACGCATCTTCGCACGGTGGGGAACTCCTTGTTGCGATCTTTTTCAGTCTCCCTCAAACACCAAGTGCAACAGTTTTTTCGCTCTAATCCCTCCTCCCGGAGATACCCCAAGAGACGCTCTGGTGCATGCTTGGCCCCCCGGTCTTCTTTACGCTTAAACTCCTTTGCCTCTGATGCTCCAAGTTCTTCAGAAAGCCTCTCGGTTGGGGTGCAGAATGATTCTCATTGCCCCATTCTGGCCTCGACAGATCTGGTTCCCGTTCCTAAGGTCTCACTCAGTGAATCCACCGTGGATTCTAGATCCCATTCCGGATCTGATATCTCACCCATCCCATCTATCAACCCCGAATCTGGACAACCTGAAGCTAACTGCTTGGCTGCTCCAGTTCCACTCCTAATCAGGACTCCCGGTATTTCGTCTCCCGTTAGGGCCATCCTGGTTGCGGCTCATAAACCATCCACCAGGAAAGTTTACCGCAGTAAGTGGAAACGGTTCTCCATTTGGGCGGAGCGGCAAGGTCTAGACCCCTTCACAGTTCCCCTTCCTCTGGTGCTTGACTTCCTAACCACTCTTTTTAATGATGGTGCCAGCAGTTCCACGGTCGAAGTACAACTTGCGGCAATTTCTCACTATCATATTGGTCATGACTCCAGTCCACTGATGTCTGCCAAATTGTGTAAGATCTTCCTAAAAGGTACTTTTCTTCTTAGACCCCCTGTAAAGCAAGTGGTTCCTCCTTGGGACCTTTCTTTGGTTCTTCAGGCCTTGACCGCTACCCCCTTCGAACCTGCGGCCACGGTAGATCTAAAATTTTTATCTTTCAAGACGGCCTTTTTAGTAGCCATTACCTCGGCCAAGAGAGTTTCAGAACTTCAAGCCTTATCCATCAAGCCTCCTTACTTGGTCTTTCATCCGGACCGTGTATACCTCAGGACCAACCCGTCCTTTCTTCCTAAGGTAGCTTCTGAAGCAAATATTAATCAATCCATTAACCTCCCTTTTTTCTTTCCTAAATATCAAAACAAAGGTGAATACAAGCTACATTCCTTAGATGTTCACAGGCAACTTCGATTTTATCTGAACAGGACAGCTGGTCATAGGCAATCCGACCAGTTGTTTATTTCCTTTGCTAAATACAATTTGGGTAAACCAATTTCCAAAGTCTCCTTATCACGCTGGATTTCGCAGTGCATCTTATTGGCTTATCAAGCTTCTGGGAGGCCCGCACCGGAGGGAGTACATGCCCATTCAACCCGGTCAGTCTCTACCTCAGCTGCCTTTAAAGCTAGGATTCCTCTGGATGATATTTGTTCAGCAGCCACTTGGGCTTCATCTCATACCTTTATTTCCCACTACAAGTTGGATATTACATCTAGAGGTAGAGCATCCTTTGGCTCCGCGGTGCTCCAGAATATCCTTCCATGACGGCCACCCAAGATTCAGGTAGCTGGGGACTCTGTCCCACAGGTTGCAGACAAATGAATCTCCTACTTCAGATTTAGAAGTTATGTACTAACGTTCCATCTGAGTAGGTGTATTCATTTGTCTGCAACCATCCCGTCCTCCTATCCCCCTGGCCTTGTCAGTTTCCTGCATATTACGTGTTACCCTTTCTAGGGTATTTTGATTTATGGCAAACTCGATCTGAGGTTATGTAGGGAGAGCAGGGCATTATGGGTGAGGGGAGGAGCTGAGAGCTCGGATCCTTAGCTGGAAAACCATGCCGGTTCGGATCCGATATCGGATCCATAACCCACAGGTTGCAGACAAATGAATACACCTACTCAGATGGAACGTTATGGTAAGTACATAACTTCTAATTGTCCTTCACTCCACTTTTGCAGTATTTGCTCCCTCCTTCTCTCCTACCCCCTGTGTTTTAGCTCTTGTGTAGTTTTCTTACTCTCCTGGCTGAGGGGTCCTTTGCTGCCGTCGTCTTTTGTCTCCTTCTTGGATGTACATGACGTTCTTCGTGTTTCACTGTTGCAGTCATAACTGTAGGGTGTTCCTGCCGGCAGGCAGCCCGAGGTCGGCCAGAATCCCAAAGTCTGGGTCCGGCGTCAGCTGTACCAGCAAGTACCCTGACGTCAGAACGCAGAGGTATAAAGCTGACAGCCGACGCCATCTTCTCCAGTCTTTCTTGCCGTGTGGTGGAAAGCAGCTCGCAAGTCGTTGGTTGACGTTTTTCAGACAACGTGCTTTGATTGTCGTCGGTCCGAAGTTTTCTACTTCTCTTCTCAAGCTAAGTACCCCGTTGGGGAAACTTTTTTCTTGCTCCGATGTCAGAAAAAGTTAATAATTGTATATCGTGTGGGAAACAAATACCTCATAAAGATTTTCACTCTTACTGTCTACCTTGCTTAGGCCCTGACCACGACGGTTTAATTCTCGCACTATCAAGCGTAGGTACGATTGGGCCTTGAATTATTTCGGTAGACGATTTAATTATAGGATGTCGTTGGATACTTTACCGACAACCGGAATTCAGAAAAAACGCAAAGACAAGGATAGGCCTCCGAGGTCCAAACATGATATTTTGCAGCCGGAGCCAGCTTCGGGTTCGGCGGTCGTCAGTGAGATGCTTTTGCAGCCCCTGTCATCCGCCACTTCGGAACCGATGGCCGACACGGACTCCCATGGGGAGCCTTCTAGGCCCAGTATTTTACCTGCTGCAGGACCTTCAGACGTCGCTCCTTCAGATGGGTCCGGAACCGCTGTGCAGGTACCGGCTTCTGAGGGGGTTTTCAGGCCTTCTAATATTACTATTTCTACAAAGGCAAAGTCAAAGACTCCTGTTAAACCAAGGGTTTCTTCACAAGCTGCCTCGGATACAGCTCCCAAGTCCCAGAAGCAATTACTTCGGATGGCTGAAGATTTACTTAGAATGATTAGGGGTTCTCACCCTCCTCCAGAAAAAAGTCCTAGACAGGATATTCCTTATGATTCTTCTGATCAGGCTTCTGTGTCTTCTGTCTCTTCCTCTGATCAGGATTATTCTTTTCCTCCTTATGAGGATTCTGATGCAGAGGACTCTATTCCCTCTGCTTCTCCCCCTGAAGATTTCTCTTTTGGGGAAACCTTACATGAGATGAGGGAGCATTTTCATTGGGAAGGTCAGGATTATTCTGCTTCCAAGAAGAGACTTAGGGAATTTCTCCTTCTCCCTCAACACAGACCTTTGGCTATTCCTCCTGTACTTGATATTGTGGATGATGCTTTCTCTGAAGCTAACTTAAATCCTGATTACTTGCCGCCTGCTCCTTCTAAGCCTGATAGATTTTACAGAGTCCCTGACTCCCATCAGTTCTTATTTAAGAACCCTTCTGCTGATCCTGAAACCATTTCTCAGGGTTCTAGGGCTGCTAAGGCCGCTTCATATAAAAATCCTATTCCTTCTGAAAAGGATTCCCAGGCCTTGGACAGGTGGGGCAAAAAGGTTTACACTTCTGCTACCCTTTCTAATAGAGCTTTAAATTGCCAGTTTCACATGTTCAAGTGTCAGCAATTTCTTTTGTCTGTTCTAAAGCAAAGGCTCTCTACTTTTCCTGCATGTGCTGAGGAGAAGGAATTACAGGATGTATTGCATGCAACTGAACAAGTTAGCAAACATAGTTTACATTGTGGTTTTGATGCCTTGGAAGCTTCTTGCAGGGCCGCAGCCTCTGGTACTGTTATCAGGAGACATTCTTGGCTTCGTGAGCAAAATTTGCCTGAACAGGTTAAGGCTAAACTGTTAGATGCCCCTGTTCAGCCTGATGTTTTATTTGGGTCCAAAGCTGAGGGCGTAATTAAAAAGATGGAAGAAAAAGCAAAGTCTATGCAGACTGTTAAAGATTTCTTGCAAGTTCAGCCTCCTAGATTTTCTAGACATTGGCCCTCCAGAAATTTGTCCTTTCCGACGTCTGACAGGCCTCAAAGGGGAAGATATAGACGCTCCAGAGGTCTGGGACAGGCTCAGGCCTCTTACAGGTCCAGACAGTGGACTGCTTCTTCACCTAGAAGGGGAGAAGACAGACCTCAATCTCAAAAGAAGCACACTCAGTGACTCTCTCCGTTGGGCTACAGGTCCTCCTTGCCTGGAAGCCCCTCTCGGAGGAAAACTTTCTCTTTTTTACCAAAATTGGACTCATATTACCCAGGACAAATGGGTTTTAGACGTGATTTTAAAAGGCTACAAATTCCATTTTCATACTCTGCCAAGGTCTTCGGGTTGGCCGGATCTGCCAAAACATCAATGGTCAGAGGCCTTAAATCAAGTGGACGCTTTATTTGTCATGAAAGCCTTAGAACCTGTTCCACTTCCAAAGATGGGAAAAGGTTTTTACTCCAGACTATTTCTAGTCCCAAGGAAACAAAACTCATGGAGACCTATTCTGGACCTCTCAGTGTTAAATACCTTCCTGGAAATTCCAAAATTCAAGATGCTTACTCTGCAACAACATCTTCCCATGCTCTCCCAGGATGCTTGGATGGTGACATTGGACTTGAAGGAAGCCTATTTACACATTCCCATCAGACAGGAACGCAGAAAATACCTCAGATTCAAGGCAGGTTCGAGACGCTTTCAATTCTCTGTACTGCCCTTTGGCTTATCTACTGCGCCCAGAGTCTTTACCAAGTGTCTGGCTCCAGTAGTAGCCTATTGCAGACTCCAAGGAATTCAAATTTACCCCTACCTGGACGACTGCCTTATTCAGGCGGACAGCAAGGATCTTTTACTTCAACATCTGCAGTTTGTTCAGCGTCTTCTCCTACTACTGGGATTTTCAGTGAACATAAAAAAGTCACATTTGATCCCCTCTCAACAAATGATCTTCTTGGGGGCTCTTCTAAACACAAGCTTACAAAGGGCCTTCCTTACTCCAGAAAAACAAGTACAGCTGGCATCAATTTTCAAGACCTTGGCTACTTTAACTCAGCTCACTGCAAGGAAATTCCTGCAGGCTTTGGGCTACATGGCTTCTTGCATCCTGTTGATTCCAAATGCAAGGCTTCATATGAGAAAACTTCAATGGTACCTAAAGAGTGTATGGTCTCAGCATTACCACAGCCTGGAAACAATGATACCTCTGATTCCCTGCCTCCAAAAAGAGTTCCTTTGGTGGTCCAGGGCTTGTGCTTTAAACGAAGGGAATCCCTTTTGTCTACCTCATCCGGCTCGGGTCATAGCCACAGAAGCCTCGGATTATGCTTGGGGAGCTCATTACCTAAACAATTGCCAGCAGGATTATTGGACAAAGAAGCATCTCCCCTGGCACATCAACTTGAAGGAAATGTTAGCAGTCCAAAATGCTCTTCTAGCCTTCCAGAATCTTTTGCAACCAGGTCCTCTTCTGATTCGCACAGACAATACCACAGTCATGTGGTATATAAACAAACAGGGAGGTTCTCACTCTTACCCCCTTTGCAGACTAGCCATGAGTTTATGGGACACAGCTCTAAATCTGAATCTGCATCTTCAAGCTCAATTCATTCCAGGAAAACAGAATCTCTTAGCAGACAGCCTAAGCAGAAATATTTTGGATCCTCACGAATGGATGCTAGACCCCAACTTATTCAGCAAGATTACGGCAGTTTGGGATTGCCTTCGGATAGATCTGTTTGCATCCCATCTCAATCATCAGCTGCCTCTCTTTTGCCACCAGGTCCTTTAACAAAACAGCTTGGAAAGTGGATGCCCTGTCTTTCAGCTGGGGGAATCTTTCGGGATACGCCTTCCCTCCTCTTCCTCTTCTGCCTCGGGTATTACTGAAAATAAAACAGGACAAACCCAGGATTATCATTTTGATGGCTCTAAATTGGCCTCGACAGTTTTGGTATCCAACTTTAAGACACCTGTTCTTGGAACCTCCATGGATTCTGCCTCTGTTTCCTTCTCTTCTGTCCCAACATCAGGGTCAGATGCTACACTCTCAAATCAAGACTCTTTGCCTGGCAGCCTGGCTCTACAAGGGCCTTTGATTCCTTCTGCTTTACCCAAACAAGTTTTGGATGTTCTCTTAGAAGCTAGGCGTCCTAGCACTAGAATGTCTTATGCTTCTAAATGGAAAAGATTTTGTATTTGGATGCGGGATCGAGGTTCTGATCCTCTTTTACCTGATATTTCTTCCATTTTACTTTACCTCTCTGACCTTCTGCTTAAAGGCCTCTCCTTTTCTTCCATTAAAATCCATGCTTCTGCTATCTCGGCTCATTACAACACTGATCCCCCCCCATTTTCTCTCACCAGTTGGTGAGACAATTCTTGAGAGGGGCTAAGAATTTAAGACCTCCTAGAACTCCTCCTGTTCCTGCTTGGGATCTTAATTATGTTTTGGAAAAGCTTACTTTACCTCCCTTCGAGCCTGCTGCTGCTTCGGACATCAAGTTCTTATCCTGGAAGACAGCTATTTTATTAGCTTTGACTTCTGCCAGAAGGGTGTCAGAGTTGCAAGCTCTCATGGCTGTGGAACCATACCTTATTTTCCACCAAGACAGAGTTGCCTTGAGGACCAATCCTACATTTATGCCTAAGGTGATTTCTAAAGTGGCTTTAAATCAGACTTTACACCCTCCTACTTTCTTTTCAAACCCTCAAAACAAAGGGGAAATGATTTTGCATTCATTGGACGTACACAGACAGCTACGGTTCTATCTGGACAGAACTAAAGATTTCAGAAAATCTGATCAGTTGCTTATCTGTTATGCCTCCAGTTCTCTAGGCAAGGCTATCTCTAAACAAACTGTTTCCAAATGGATTGCCCATGGGATAAGGTTTTGTTACTCTCACTTTGGGAAGCAGATTCCTGGTACTGTTAGAAGTCACTCTACTGGAGCAGCTGCCACTTCCGCTGCTTTTCTCAGAGGAGTTCCTACCAAGGACATTTTGGAAGCTGCCACTTGGAGTTCAGTGCATACTTTTTCTAAGCACTATAATCTCCCTTTGTATTCTAAGTCTAGGGCAGGTTTTGCCTCTGCTGTTTTGCAGGGCCTTCTGGCTGCCCCTTCTTCTACATAACCTCCTCCCTTATCACAGCTTTGGGATTCCACCCTACAGTTATGACTGCAACAGTGAAACACGAAGAACATAGTACAGTTGTGTACACCTACCATAAATGTAGATGTTCGAGTGTCTTCACTGTTGCAGTCGGTGTTTCCTTCCCACCTATCCCCTCTTATCTTCCTCTTCTTTTGTGGTGTATTTGTGTTTCCTTTTTTGGACCCCTTTTTTGGTTATTTTGGGGGACTTCTGACATCTGGGACAAGAAAGACTGGAGAAGATGGCGTCGGCTGTCAGCTTTATACCTCTGCGTTCTGACGTCAGGGTACTTGCTGGTACAGCCGACGCCGGACCCAGACTTTGGGATTCTGGCCAACCTCGGGCTGCCTGCCGGCAGGAACACCCTACAGTTATGACTGCAACAGTGAAGACACTCGAACATCTACATTTATGGTAGGTGTACACAACTGTACTTTCTCCTTGTGCCTAAGAGCATTCTGTTCCTCCTGGGGCTTTTTCATTTCTGAGTGTGTGTCCATACATCACCTTTATGCCCTACATTTTGCGCATAGAGCGTGTGTGTGGTGTATGATGCCTGTAAGTACTAAAGGCTTTTGTATACTGGTCAGATGATGGGCTAGCCTTGGCAAGAGATCCCATGGGTAAGTAATATTGCAACAGTGAAGAGAAGGACATCTACTGTTATGGTAAGTTTTCACACAACTGTACTTTCTGGGTGCCTTGATGTAGGAAGATAGATATTGGGCTTGTGTGCAGAGACTTTCTTGCTGTTTCACAAAGGCAGGGTCATTTTCTCCATCAGTCCATCTTTCAAGCCTAAGCAGGTTACAGAAAAAGAAGTTATGTCTTACCATAACGTTCCATCTGTGTTGGTTCATCATCTTCATTCCTCACTGATGAGTTTGGTTCCGAGCCCTCGGAACTGAGTTGGCCTTTTTACCAAGTTCGCACCAACCAAAAAAACTCTCGAGCTAATTCTCTACCCAAAATGCCCTTCTCCCTGTTATTTCAGATCGAGTTTGCTAGAGAAAGAGAAGTAAAGCCGAGGCCACCGCAAATACCCTAGGGGCACCACTTAGATCCAAAGCATCCCACAGGAGCCTTTGGAGGAGGAAGGAGGGTGGGAAGTGATGAATGAAAGAAGATGAACAACACAGATGGAGCGTTATGGTAAGTCATAACTTCTTTGTCTGATGTTGTTAATCTTCTTTCCGTTCATCACTCATGGGACAGAATCCCAAGCTACCTTGAGGTCCATGGGCGGCCCTTATGGAAGAACATTCCTGAGTACCATTGGACCAAAGGCAGCTCTCCCTCTGGAGACAAGTCCAATTTGTAATGATTGATAAAGGTATGAGGCTTAGCCCAAGTAGCTGCTGTGCAGAAGTTATTCATGGAAGCTCTGGAATGGAAAGCTACAGATGTTGCCATAGATCTAGTGGAGTGAGCTTTAACTTTTGGCATAGGTTCATTACTGAGGGAATAGATGAAATGTATGCAGTCCCTTAGCCATTTTGATAATATAACCTTGGAAACAGCCTCTCTCATTCTGGGCCCAGAAAAGGAGATGAAAAGCTGATCAGATTTACAGAAAGGTTTGGTCCTGTCTAGATAAAATCTTAGTTGTCTATTTACGTCTAAAGAGTGAAGGCAGTACTCTTCTCTATTGGCAAAATTCGGAAAGAACACTGATAGGTCAGTGGTCTGGTATATGGAGAATTCAGAAACAACTTTGTGGAGAAAGAGTGGATTTTTCAGAAGTGATACTCTGTCTTTCTGAAAGTCCAAATAGGGCCTCTTGATACACAATGTCTGCAGCTCCTAGACTCTTCTGGCAGATGTGATGGCTACCAAGAACAAGGAATGTAATGGGATCCTATCTCGCCTACATTCACAACATATGGGTTCGGAGCCGATCCATCGGCTCCGACTCGGCAACTATTACACTAGCACGAAGTCTCTCATTGGCTGGGCTACTCCCTATCCCAGGATGCACTACACCTGCTTCCCCAGATCTCGTTTGCCGCTTAACAAGCTGGACGTGGTCTCGACTTGGCTGGAGCTAAGTGGTTATTTTTACCTTATTGGTCCTTGACCTAGGGAATTTTTGTCCATATTAAACAAACAGCTGTTTTAACAGCTATTTCTTGTAATTTCTTGTTATTTCTGAATTTTTTGTTGAGTGCTTGTTTCCAGAAATTTATTTTATTCAGTCGGGCAAGGCCCATTTAAGTTAGAGGGCCTGTGCCCTATCTCTGAGTGTTATTTGGTTTTTATTTACTTTGGTTAGTTGTTTTTCGGGCAAAGCCCGTTTAAATTAGAGGGCTTTGGGCCGTTTAATTGTTTCTTTTTCTTGTGAGGTAAACTGTCATCAGTACTCGCGCCAGTGTGTCTCGCGCTTTTCAGTTGGCGCTTTTTGTGTGTAGTGTTATACTTGTGGTGATAGATTAGTATTTCCTTTGACTTGTACTTGTTTTTGGACTATATCATGTCGAAGGAACAGAAGTCAGGGTTTAAAAAATGCACTCGGTGCAAATATAAAATGTCCATTACAGACAGTCATTCAATATGTGTTTATTGTTTGGGGCCGAAACATCTGCAAGAGACTTGTAGCGTCTGTCATGCGTTCTCATCTAGAGTTCTTCAAGAATGCAAAAACAAATTAATATTGAAAGGGCTTATCAAGCCTTCCTTTGAGGAAGCCTTAGAATTACCTGTTGCTTCCAAAAAGAAAGGATCGTCGGCTCCGACAAGTCCGTCGGAGCCGACTTCTAAAAAGACTAAATTGACCTCTTCTTCTTCGGCTCCACTGACTTTGGGGCCGAGGGTCGAAGGGTCTGCCTCGATACCTCCTACCTCGGCGCCATTGCTGTCGGAGCCGCAGGTTGGAGTATCGAGAGGTGAATCACCTCCATCGGTTCCAATGGCTTCGGAGCCGGTGGAAGTGTGCAGCTCAGACTCTTCCCCTCGGCTCCGGAGAAGGCTCCTTCGGTGCCGATGGTGGTCCATGCTGTGGTGGAGTCGGCGCCGATAGTGTTGGAGCCATTTCGGAGCCGGTCCCCTTCTCTCTCGGAGCCGAGAGGAAAGTCTTCTCGATTGTCTACCTCCTCTAAATCATCGAGACTTTCAGATTCGGACCTGGATAGGGTTTTACAGAGGCTATTCCAATCTCCAGTGTTTACTAAATTGGTCTCGGCTCCAGCACAGTTAGCTTCGGAGCCGATCCCCCCTCCAACGCATTCGATTCCTCCTCCAACCTCCTCGGAGCCGTTGGAGTCGGTGGTGGTGGAGCAAAGCGGGCCATACGGTCGGAGCAGAGACCCCTTCGAGGTCTCTCGGTTCCGACTGTGCTTCCTACCCTGTCCTCCGGTTCAGGGTTTGGTACTGCGACCTCTTCAGCCGGGCCCGAGGGGAATACTTTGGGATTGGGTGCTTCGGTACCTAGTCTTCCTCTCGGAGCATCGGCTGCTGGAATTCTAGTGCCATCGTGGCCTCTAGACCAGTGACCTCCTTGGATTCTGGAGGTCCGGCCTTTGAGGCCATGAGGAGCTCGCTGGCCATGCCTTTGCCGGTTCAGCAAGATTCTACCTCACCGTCCCTAGATTTGGAGACTGGTGCCTCTGTTGTGTTGCAGCCCCCCGGCAGCGGGGCCCCAGGGCCTGAGGATACCCCATCGGGTTCCTTCTTCGGGTGGTCCGTCCGAAACTGCTTCGGACGAACCCCCACGGAAGAAATTGTGTAAGAGGAAGCACGTAGACTCCCAAGATGAGTCTATTACATCGGATACTGACCTCGATGACGCAGAAGGGTCCCCAAATCATCTTCGGATGATATCTCCTTCTCAGATATCTTGGAGATTCTGAGACAGAGAGGTGACTGGCTAGCCAAAACCCCTTCAGCTGAGGAGTCAGTCTTCCTCAAGGCCTTTGGGGCCCAGCCTTCCGCCTCCTGGGTGTCTCCGCCTTGATGAACTCCTTGATTTGGTTTCTCAAGGGTGTGGGAACACCCTGATTCTGTTGAACCGGTGCCTCACGAGGCCCAATAAATTTTGTCAGCCCCCCCCAGAAGGAATTTCTCACAAAGGGTGTGCCTGTAGATGCTTTGGTGGTGGCTTCTGCCACACAGCAGGACGTGGCAGAGGCTTCGACGTCTATTCATCCTCCTAATAAGGATTCTAGGAGTATGGATAGGTACGGAAGCGCCTGTCCTCAGCGGCCTTTACCTTATGGTCGCTGAACTACTTATGTCATTTTACGAGGCTCCAAAGGGATCTTCTCAAAGAGCTAAATGACTCTCTTGTTGGTAATCTACCTGAGGCGCTGGCCCCGACTGTTGGCGCACAGATGACTACCCTTTTTTCTATTGTTAACTCGTCCATGAGGCTAATTTCGTATGCGGCCGAAGGGGCGAGTAGAGCAGCGGGAACAGGCGTTGCCCTCAGGAGACAAGCCTGGTTACGCTTGTGTTCGTTCACGGAGGCCTTCAAGTCTTCCTTCACGACGCCTTTGATGGGTCATCTTTGTTTGGACCCAAGGTGAAGGACACACTAACTCGGTGCGAGCAGGAGGGCAAGACTTTGACTGCCGTTGGGGCCCGATTTTCCGCTCCTTCCAGGCCTTACCCCAAGGCTGGGAGAGGAGGGGAAATGTGGTTTAAAAATCTCAAAAGTCTTTCCTACTCCACCCAGTGATTCCCCTCCAGAGGCAGGGGGATTTTGGAAGACGCCCCAGAGGTGGCAGAGGCCCCCGTAACTCTGGAGACCGCGATTCCTTTCATGGTTCTTCATACAACCAGCGTTCCTGAGTTGTTGCCCGACTGTGCAACTCCGGAGCCAGTCGGGGGTCGCTTTGGGCGCACCCACAAGCTTGGGAATCCATAACAAGCGATCAGTGGGTGCTTCGCATTATTACCGGAGGATATATCATCCCCTTCAACAAACCCCCCCTTTCTTTAAGGGAAATCCCGGACGTACCACCCAGTCAGCGGGATCAGGCAGCATTAGAGGTTTCAAAGCTGCTAGAAAAAAGAGCCATCCAGCCTGTCCCCATCGACCAGATCGGATCAGGAACTTACTCAAAATTATTTTTGGTACCAAAAAAGACAGGGGACTTCAGGCCCATTTTGGACCTCAGTTCATTGAATCGCTTCAAAGAAGTCCAAATTCCAAATGGTCACTCTTCAATCTATTCTTCCTTTGCTGGAAAAAGATGCATGGATGTGCTCCATAGATCTCCAGGACGCTTACTATCACATTCCCATAGCTCAAGAGTCCAGGAGACATTTACGCTTCAGCCTGGAGTCAGTCATTTCCAATTCGAGCACTGCCCTTTGGTCTCACCACAGCCCCAGGGTGTTCACCAAGTGTCTGGCAGTGGTAACTGCTCACCTGAGAAGTCTGGGATTCCAGGTGTTTCCTTATCTAGACGACTGGCTCCTTACTGCCACCTCCGAGCATCTACTACTCCAAGCGCTCAGAGCCACGCTCACCTTGGGCCGCTTCCTGGGGATCACGCTCAATTTGCAAAAATCTGTACTACAGCCATCTCAGCGTATTACATTCATAGGCAGACTTAGATACAAAAAGAATGCGCCTATTTACCGGCAGCAAGAATTCAGGTCTTACAAGATCAAGTCAAAGCCTGTCTCCCCCTACAAAGAGCCCCGGCCCATCGGATCCTACAACTGTTGGGCTCGATGGCGTCGACCATACTTTTAGTTCCCTTGGCCAGACTTCACATGCGAATATTACAATGGCTTCTGTCGGTTCAATGGTCTTATCAGGAACTTCCCTTGAACCACTTAATCATAATCACGGAAAGTTGCCGTCGAGATCTGCGTTGGTGGCTTCTCCAATCAAATCTCGACCAGGGGCGACCCTTCATACCTCAACGTCCCGTTGCCACTGTGACTACGGACGCCTCCCAGGTAGGGTGGGGGGGTCATTACCTGGACAAGTCGGTCCAAGGCACATGGCAGATCCAGGAAACACATTTGCATATCAATGTCCTGGAGATGAGAGCGGTACTATTGGTACTCCAAGCTCTCCATCACGCTCTCCCACAGGGCCCGATTACTATCCTATCCGACAATATGTCGGTGGTGTGGTACATAAACAAGCAAGGTGGAACCAGGTCTTACCCACTATGCAGAGAAGCCATGAGACTTTGGCACTGGGCGGTAGCTACCAACCGCTTTCTAATGGCAACGCACATACCGGGGAAGTCCAATGTGATTGCGGATAGATTAAGCAGGACCATTCTTTTACCCCACGAGTGGTCCCTCAACCAGGGTATAGCTGCGAAAATATTCGACAGATGGGGTCTTCCTTGCTGCGACCTGTTTGCCAGCCCTCACAATGCGAAATGCAGAGAGTTCGGGACAGATTCCCAGGGACGCTCTGACTCACATTTGGCCCCCCCGGTCTTCTCTACGCCTTCCCTCCGTTCCCCCTCCTACCGAGGGTGATACAGAAGGCCATTTACATGGAGAGCGAGATGATTTTAATTGCCCCGCACTGGCCTCGTCAAGTTTGGTTTCCTTTCCTACAGAGGCATGCGATAGAAGGTCCATGGTTTCTGGATCCGGTGCCAGACCTGTTGACTCATCAGTCAGGACGGCTTCATCCATCTCTCAGGTCCCTGAAGTTGGCAGCATGGTTACTCCACTTCCATCCTTAGTCCGAGACAATGCTCTTTCGCCGGACGTGGTCCACATACTGTCTTCTTCTCATAAACCTTCCACCATCAAACTTTATTCCAGTAAATGGAAAAGGTTTGCCTTCTGGGCTCAAGAACGGGGTATAGATCCCCTCACTGCACCAGTATCGGAGGTTCTGAATTTTCTGGCCTCCCTTTTTCAGTCGGGCTCTTCAGTTTCTACCATTAAGGTTCAGTTAGCGGCGATCTCTAATTTTCATGCTGCATTTGAACCTTCATTGATGTCTCACAAACTTTGTAAGGCTTTCCTTAAAGGGGCTTGGCTCCTTAGGCCTTCTTTATCTCATCCTGTCCCCCCTTGGGATTTGAATATGGTTCTTGCTGCCCTAACTGCCCGTCCTTTCGAACCAGCTGCTACTTGTGATTTAAAATTTCTGTCTTGGAAAACGGCCTTTTTAGTAGCTATAACATCTGCTAGGTGAGTTTCAGAACTTCAAGCTCTTTGTTCTGATCCTCCCTATTTGATTTTTCACAAGCATAGAGTTTCATTGAAATTAAACCCTGCATTCATACCAAAAGTGGCCTCCTCTTTCTGTATGCAACAAACTATAGAACTCCCTGTCTTTTTCCCAGAATTCTCTAATAACGCAGAATATACTTTGCATCAATTGGACGTACATAGACAACTGCGTTTTTATTTGAATAGAACCGCTCAAACGCGGAAGTCAAATCAATTGTTTGTTTCCTTTGCAGTGAACAAATTGGGTCAACCAGTAACAAAACCTCCATATCCAAATGGATTAAAGATTGTATCATTTTTATTTATTCACAGGCTAATAAAGACCTTCCCTTTCCAGTCAAGGCTCATTCTACCAGGGCAATGGCTACTTCCGTAGCTTTTCACTCCAAGTTATCAATAGATGATATTTGTGCTGCGGCAACCTGGACTTCTCCGCACACTTTCATTTCTCATTACAAATTGGATGTGGTTTCTCGAGGCAGAGCTTCCTTTGGTTCCACAGTTCTCAGGAGTGTGTTCCAATGAGCCACCCGGGATGTAGGTGCTAGGGACGCTGTCCCATATGTTGTGAATGTAGGCGAGATAGGATCCCATTACATCTTTTAGTTATGTACTTACCATAACTTCGGATGTATGGGATCCATCTCGCCACATTCATAAGTACCCACCCTCCTTCCCCCTTCCATTCGGATTTAGAGGAGCTGTAGTCTTTTTTTTGGAGATCTTTCTTGAAGAACTTTAGTTGGTTATTGTGACTACTATTTTTCTGTGTTTGCATGGATGTATGAAAGCGAACAAACAAGATCTGGGGAAGCAGGTGTAGTGCATCCTGGGATAGGGAGTAGCCCAGCCAATGAGAGACTTCGTGCTAGTGTAATAGTTGCCGAGTCGGAGCCGATGGATCGGCTCCGAACCCATATGTTGTGAATGTAGGCGAGATGGATCCCATACATCCGAAGTTATGGTAAGTACATAACTAAAAGTTTCCAAGACAAAAACTTTAGGTCACACTTCACAGCAGGTTCAAAAGGTTTCTGAGTCAAAGACTGAAGGACTAGAGTGAGGTTCCATGGATGTTCATCGTGCATACAGCTGCAGTAATCACAGATGGGTTCTCTGCCGTCAGGCGGGTCCTCGGTCGGCCGAATTCCAAAGTCTAGGTCCAGCGTCGGTTGTTGTCGCTTTCTTTCCTGACGTCAGTGCGACGGGGGCATACAACACACAGCCGACGCCATTTTCTCCAGTCTTTTTTGCCGCGCGGTGCCCGAAGCAGAAGCAGTTCGCAAGTGCCGGTTGGCCAGCTCCTGAATTTACGAAAAATTGGAAACCTAAGTCTTCTTTAAAGCTTAGTACCCCGTTGGGGAAACTTTTCTTGCCTCAGACCGATGTCAGACAAAGTTAACAATTGTATTTCTTGTGGGAAGCAAATACCGCATAAGGATTTCCATTCCCTCTGCATACCTTGTTTAGGCCCAGACCACGACGTCTCGGGCTGTCGTTTTTGCGCTACTTTCAATAAACGCACTATTAAGCGTCGGGCGGAGTTCGCCCAACACTTTTTTGATAAAGCCTTTGATTATAAAATGTCGTCTGAGACTCCGACTACCGTTTTGTCCAAAAAACGCAAGGACTGACATGCGAGGTCCGCGGTCTCCACCGACACCACGCCAAAACCGGCTACACGTGGTCCGGTTCTCAGTGAGACGCCTTTACAGCCCCTGACTACCGACGACACTTCTTTGGCGGTGTCTTCTGTAACCAAGACCGCAGGTACCTCGGCCCATACCCAGACTACAGCCACCGAAGCCACTGTGAGTGTTGAGCCTCCTAATGTGGACAGGTCCACTTCCACCCATGGTGTCTTTAGGCCCTCATCTTCCTTTTCCATTAAGGCCTTTACTAAGTCCAAATCAGCCATGCATCCCAAGAGGCCTGTTGCACAGGGCCCATCTCCAGGACCCATGTCTAAAAAGCAGATGCTAAAAATAGCTGAGGATTTAATTACTCTTATCAGGGGTTCCCATCCCCCTCCAGACAAGAGACCCAGAGTGGAGGAAGATTCTCCCTCTTCTGACCAGGGCTCCATTTTTTCAGAACATTCTGATGTAGAGGAACACTCGTACTCCCCTTTTGAAGATTCTGATGCAGAGCAGTCCATTCCTTCTGTATCTCCCCCAGAGGATTTTTCTTTTGGGGAAACCTTGCACACCTTGAGGGAACACTTCCATTGGGAAGGCCAAGACTTTTCTGATTCCAAGAAAAGACTTGGGGAACTTCTTTTGTTACCTCAACACAGACCTCTGGCGATACCTCCTGTCTTGGACATACTTGATGATGTTTACTCGGAGGCTTGCCTTAATCCGGATTCCCTGCCTCCTGCCCCAGTCAAGCCTGATACAGAGTTCCTAACTCTCACCAATTTCTTTACAAAAGCCATAATGGTGACCCTGAAACCATTTCTCAATGCCCCAAGGGAATGAAGGCCTCTACTGCTAAGAATCCACTACTTCCGAAAGAGAGTCTAGATCCTTAGAAAGGTGGGGAAAAATGGTATATACCTCTGCCACCCTAGCCATGAGGGCCTTAAATTGTCAGTTCCATATGCTTAAATATCAGCAGTTTCTGTTATCACAATTAAGAAATAAAATGTCTCAACCTGAACAACCAGATTTGAAGGAGTTGCAGGATATGATGCATAGTGCAGAACAAGTGGGTAAACACACCATACAATGTGGCTATGATGCCTTAGAGGCCTCAAGTAGAGCTGCTGTTACAGGATCAGTCATTCGTAGACATGCCTGGCTTAGGGAACAAATCTTGCCTGATCATGTTAAAGCTAAACTACTAGATGCTCCTTTACAAAAGGATGTACTATTTGGTACTAATGCTGAGGAGATACTATGGAAAATGGAAGAAAAAGCTAAATCTATGCAAACTGTCAAGGCTTTTCTACAGGTTCAACCACCACGTTTTAGCAGAAATTGGCCTTCTAAAAACTGGTCCTTTCCAGCCACGGACAAGCCTCAAAGAGGTAGATACAGGCCCACAAGGGGCAGAGGACAATCTCAAGGATCATATAGAGGCAGACAATGGCAAACTCCAGCACCAAGAGGTGGTGAAGACAGTGCACAACAATATAGAAAACAAACCCAATGACTTCCTCCTTTTCATGCCAAGCAAGTCTCAGCTGGCAGCACCCTTGGGAGGAAAGCTGGCATTATTTACAAGAAATTGGCATATTATCACAACAGACAAATGGATCCTGGACATTATAAACAGAGGCTACAGATTTCATTTTCACACTCTTCCAAAAATGAGAGGCATGCCAAACCTGCCACACAATCAAAGGGCAGAGGCACAAATACAGATTTCAAAGCTCATGGACATGAAAGCTATTCAAGAGGTACCTACTCACGAACAAGGTCAAGGTTTTTATTCCAGACTATTTCTGGTACCAAGGAAAGGAACCGACTGGAGACCCATTTTGGACTTATCCATCCTAAACACATTTCTACTCGTACCAAAATTCAAGATGCTCACATTACAGCAGCTTCTTCCCATGCTGGGCAAGGAGTTTTGGCTGGTAACATTGGACCTCAAGGAGGCATACCTGCATGTCCCAATCAGACAAAGCTGCAGAAGATACCTCACATTTCTTGCAGGTTCAATCCACTATCAATTCTCTGCATTGCCCTTTGGCTTTTCTACTGCGCCCAGAGTGTTCACGAAATGCCTGGCATCAGTAATTGCCTACTGCAGACTTCAAGGGATACAAATTTACCCTTATTTGGATGACTGCCTGATCCAAGTGGACAGCAAGCACATACTTCTGGAACATTTGGCTTATGTAACACGGTTATTGAATTCTCTGGGATACACAGTCAACAAAGAGAAATCCAGGCTAACACCATCTCAGAAAATAACTTTCCTGGGTGCCAACTTGGACACAAACACCCAGATGGCCTATCTCACACCAGAAAAACAGGGGCAACTAACTCAGTACTTCAAAATACTAGCAAATTGTACCAGGCTCACTGCAAGGAAAATCCTGCAGGCTCTGGGCTTCATGGCATCTTGCATTCTTTTAATCCCATGTGCAAAGTTGCACATGAGGAAACTTCAATGGTACCTAAAAAACCTATGGTCTCAACACAGCCACAGTTTGGAAACAATAATACCAATAATCCCATGTTTGCAAAAGGAATTTCTATGGTGGGCCCAAGCATGTCAAATAAACACAGGTCTTCCATTCTGCAAGCCTCAAGCAAATCAAGTCATCACAACAGATGCCTCAGACTACGCCTGGGGGGGCGCACATGACAGACAGGTGCATTCAGGGCAAATGGTCCCAAAAGGAAAAGCACCTTCACATCAATCAAAAAGAAATGCTAGCAGTGATAAATGCAATTACAGCTTTCAAGGACCTCCTGCATCCAGGGCAGTTATTGATAAGAACAGACAACACCACAGTAATGTGGTACATAAACAAACAAGGAGGAACACATTCATACCCCCTGTGCAGACTAGCCATGTCACTTTGGAACTTGGCTCTGGAATGGCAAATCGAACTTCAAGCACAGTACTTGCCAGGTTTGGAAAACACGCTGGCAGACAATCTAAGCAGAATTATGACAGACCCACACGAATGGAAGTTGCATCCTCAGGTGTTTACAAAGATAATCCAAGCGTGGGGAAGGCTAGACATAGATCTCTTCGCCTCCCACAGGAATCATCAATTGGAAAAGTTCTGTTCAAGGACCTTTCATCCAAAGGCCTGGAGAGTGGACGCCCTTTCTTTCAGTTGGGCAGCATGGACAGTTTACGCTTTCCCACCTTTGCCTCTTCTGCCCAAGGTGCTCTTGAAAGCAAGAGCAGACAGACCGAAGATGATACTGATTGCTCCAGACTGGCCAAGACAACACTGATACCCACTCCTGAAGAGCCTAACGCATATTCCTCCCTGGTCCCTACCTCTAATGCCTCTTCTGACTCAGCACAGCTACAAAACTCTTCACAGTCAGCTGAAAACACTCAATCTCGCTGCATGGAAAATTCCTTAACACCGCAACAGACCCGACTCTCCAAAGAGGTGCAGGATGTCATTTTGGAGGCCAGAAGGCCATCTACTAGAAAGGCTTACTCCGCAAAATGGAAACGGTTTTGCTCTTGGAATGAGAAAAAAGGCCAGGATCCTAGAAAACTGAATTTGCCTCAGATATTACAGTATCTAGCTGAGCTGTTGAACAGTGGACTTTCATTTTCCTCCATAAAAATTCATGCCTCAGCCATTTCTGCAGAATTCAACACAGATCCACCCTTATTCTCTCACCCACTCCTAAGACAGTTCCTCAGAGGGGCTAAGAATATAAGACCTCCAAGGAAACAACCAATACCAGCCTGGGATCTTAATTGCATTATAGAAAAATGAACATTGCCTCCCTTTGAACCAGCTGCCTCAACAGATTTGCAATATTTGTCCTGGAAAACAGCTTTCCTTCTGGCCATTACCTCAGCTCGTAGGGTTTCGGAACTACAAGCCCTCATGGCTGTGTAGCCCTTTCTCATCTTCCATCAGGATGGGGTTTCCCTTCGAACCAACCCGTCATTTATGCCTAAAGTGGTATCCAGGGTAGCTTTAAATCAAGCCATACACTTACCTACCTTTTACCCCAATCCTCAAAATAAAGGGGAAAGGCTGCTGCACTCCTTAGACATCCATAGACAGCTACGTTATTATTTGGACAGAACAAAGCCTTTCAGGAAATCAGAACAACTTTTTGTGTCCTATGCTGTAGGAGCTCAAGGGAAGCCAGTTACCAAACAGACAATTTCAAAATGGATAGGCCACTGCATACGGTTTTGTTACTCCTTTCATGGAAAATCTGTCCCTACAGGCATCAGATCCCACTCCACCAGGGCCACAGCTACCTCTACAGCCTTCCTCAGAGGAGTTCCTACCAAAGATATTTTGGAGGCAGCCACTTGGAGTTCTGTGCATACCTTCACCAAACACTACCACCTGCCTTTATACTCTAAAACTAGAGCAGGCTTTGCCACTGCTGTGTTGCAGGGCATTCTGGCTCATCCCAGTTCCACCTAGTGCCTACCACCCTGTGCGTAGCTTTGGGATTCTACCCATCTGTGATTACTGCAGCTGTATGCACGATGAACATAGTACAGTTTTGTACCTACCATAAATGTAGATGTTCCAGTGCTAATACAGCTGCAGTACAGGTTTCCCTCCCTCCTTCCCCTCTTGGTAAAGGCCTAGGGGCTAACCCCTCCTCATACAACCTGATTGGGTTATCCTACTGATTTTTGATTATATTGCATTGCATGAATATATATATATATATATATATATATATATATATATATATATATATATATATATATATATATATAATTTATGTATTGCCTTCCTTCTGGGGGCACCTGACATGACATCTGGGGCAAGAAAGACTGAAGAAAATGGCGTCGGCTGTGTCTTATATACCCCTGTCGCACTGACATTCAGCCGACTGAGGACCCGCCTGACAGCAGAGAACTCATCTGTGATTACTGCAGCTGTATTAGCACTCGAACATCTACATTTATGGCAGGTACAAAACTGTACTTTCCACAGGCTGTCTGACAAGAGGCTTGATATGAGAAGTCCCCTTGAGGAAAGCCTTGCAAATGCGTAGAGAGATAAGAGGGGGTGCCATCTATACCATTGTGGAAATTGCCGCTAGATGTACTCATACGGTAGAGGCAGAGGCTCCATTATCAAAAAACCAAGTATTGAAGCACTGCAGTAACTGGAGCCAAATATGGGACTAGCATGTTATCCTTGGACCAGATGGAGAATCTTTTCCATTTATCCTGATATAGTCTTCTGGTGGATGGTTTATGAGAGGCCAGAATGATGTCTCAAACAGGCGAGGAGAGATTAGCTTGCCTGGCTGCTAGTGGAAGTGGAGAAACCAAGCTGTCAGCTTGAGACTGGACAGATTTGGGTGACTTAACCCTTGGAGGGTGAGTAATCAGATCTGGTAGAGGGTCCAGAATCCACGGCGGGTATACTAGGTGAGGCCGAAGGAAGGGGAACCAAACTTGTAGAGGCCAGAATAGGGCTATGAGGATCACCTTGCATCTCAACCGAAGAACTTTCTTTAGAAATTGTGGGATCAGAAGGATTGGAGGATAACCGTAAAGAAGTCCCGTGGGCCAGTCATGGATCAGAGCGTCCCTCGGTGACTCCCCCTCCGGGGGAAGTAGGGAGAAATAGCTGCTGCACTTGGTGTTTGATGGGGAGGCAAAAAGATGGCAGCAGGGCTGGCCCCAGTGGCTGAAGATTGCTGACGCCACCTCAGGGTTGAGGGACCACTCGTGAGGCATGAAGATGCATCAGCTCAGCTTGTCCGCAATCCCGTTGGAGCTCCCCAGGATATGCGTTGCTATTAGAAAGCAGTTGGAAGCTATCACCCATTGCCAAATTCTCATGGCTTCCCAACATAGAGGATAGGACTTTGTTCCTCCTTGTTTTTTGATGTACCAGACCACTGACATATTGTCTGATTGAATTGCAATTGTCCCTGAAGGGAGAGTCGAATGGAAGGCCTGCAATGCTAACAGCACAGCTCTCAGTTCCAGAACATTGATATAAAGGTTGGCCTCTGAGGTGGACCATGTGCCTTGGACAGTGTTTCCCTGGAAGTGGCCCCCCCACCAGATTAGGGAAGCATCCGTGGTCACAATGGCTGTGGGCTGAGGAGATTGAAATGGACTACTCCAAAGTTCTGTGTCTGGCCTCATCCACCAAAGCTGGTCCTGTTTGCAGGAATTGGTTATTCGAATCTGGTAACTGAGGGGGTGATAGTTTTGGAACCATTGACACGGAAGGAGTCATTGTAGAATCTGCATGTATAGCTTTGCTAGAGGCACTATTGGGATTGACGCTGCCATAGAACCTAGGGCCTGAAGAACTTCCCTTGCAGAAACTGTTGTTTGTGTGAGTATCACCCAGAGATGAAGCCTTAGTCAATTGAGTCAGTGAATTGGGAGTGATACCAGACAGGACTGAGTATTGAACACTGCTCCAATGAACTCTATTTGTTGTGTATGGATAAGGTTTGATTTCTCCCAGTGTATCGTTATTCCCAACAATTATGCCAGAGAGAGAGTATAATGCAGTGCTGTTAGCAGAAGATGCTCGGTAGCGGCGGTAAGGAGCCAATCGTCCAGATATGGAAACACCCGGAATCCTTAGTCTCAAGTGAGCTGTTACCACTGCCATGCATTTCGTGAACACTCTGGGGACTATAGAGAGACCAAATGGCAGGGCAATGAATTGATAATGACTGGCTCCTAGCCAGAAGCAAAGCAGACTCGTGGAGCGTTTGTCCATCTTGATTTGGTAATACGTATCCCGGAGGTATATAGAGCACATCCAATCACCTTCTCTTAAAAAGGGGAGAATGGATTTGAACCGTGACCATCCGGAATTTGGTTTGGGTGACAGACTTGTTCAAACTGCTGAGATCCAAAATGGGTCTCCAGTCCCCTGTCTGTTTTGGCACCAAAAAGAATCTCTAGTAAAATCCGGATCCGCACTGGTCTGGTGGGACTGGTTGGATAACTCTTTTTTTTGAGACAGCTTTATAATCTCTGAAGCTGCTTCTTCTCTTTGATTGGGTAGAATGTCGGGAAGTTATCCTGGGAAATTTGGCTGACAAGAATGGGGAATGGTGTAACCTCTGGTGATAATGCTCTGCACCCAACAATCAGTGATGATGGATTGCCAGGCAGCTTGGTGCAGAGAGAAACGAACCCCGACTGCTTCTAGAGGTAAGCAATCAGGCTGCTCCTCAGGATCGCTGATAAAGCTGTCCAGAGAAGGAATCCGTGGAGCCCTGATTACCAGGACCCCATCTGCCTCTATAGGGGCATCTTCCAGAATTGTTACCCCCTCTGCCTCTGGGAGTATCATCACCACGTGCGGCATGGAAGGGACCCTGATATTTCTTATGCCACATCTTTCCACTCTTCTGATTCCTGGAGAAGGTACATTGAGGGTTGGAAAACCGTAGGCTTACAGCAGACAGGGTCTTTCTGTCTTGCTCACACCTGGCTAGCATGTCCTTCACTTTGGAGCCAAAAAGGGATGAAGCTTTGATGGGAGCATTCAGAAAAGAAGGCTTGAAAGGGTCCGCGAGGAAATGCCGTACCAGCAATGGTACTTGAAAGTGTACCAACGGTAACTATGGGTAGAGAGGAAAAAACAAGGTGAGACAGAAGAAAAGGCACTAGAAAAACTAATTGCTTAATAAAATATGAAGATATCCAAAATTTTTTACACCGATATCAAAAATGTTTCACTTAGCTGAGAGTTTGGCTGAAACCGTGACTTTACTGCTGCACAGCAAATGAGAGCTGGGGTTCATAGATAGGTAATATGCCATCGGCCCAAGGGCGTAAGTAAGCCTAGCCAACAAAGTTCCCTGGCTTACGCCATCCCAAGAAAGTTTATTTCCTGTGCTCCTGTCGAGCAGAGCCACAGAAGTGATCCCCGGGTTCTGTTTCCTAGTTCCCATCCACTCATTAAGGTTTTTCTTAGAGTGTTAATGAGGAACTTTGCGTGACATAGACAGGTAGCCTTTTCCAGAGTATGGGAAGTCTCTGGGACAGGAATCTATTCCTCCAGCAAGTCCTCTTTATTGTGGTGACAAGGTTTAGGTCCCTAGACCGTGTAGCTTGGAGGGATTGGGGTTTCTTTAGGTGTAGCATGTCCAGCAGCTCTGGGTTTGACATAGCTTTATATGTTAGGCAGAGATCACTTCAGAGTAGACTGCTGCCTATGTGGTAGTTCATGGGTACAGAGTTTTTACCAGAGGGGATAACAATGCACTTTTTGGCATTGAGCTTGAGGCCATGGCTCTGACACCAGGCATCTGTCTCAGTGAGGCCCCTCTGTAGGATGTCCACATCATTTGGGGACTCTACTATAGCTCCTAGTTTCCAGTCATCTGCGAACCTCGTTAGCCAGAGGCCTTCTGTGTTAGCCTGTACTTCACAGAAGTAGATACCAAACAGGAGAGGTCCCAGGACTGAACCCTGTGATACTCCACTTGTCACTGGTTTGAAGTCAAATTTGGAGTCTGCAACTTTTACAGTGCGGGTTCTGTCAGTGAGCCAGTTGGCAACCCATCTTGTGACATAGGGATTTCTATCTAATTTAGTGAGTTTAGCTATAATTCCAGAATGGGGGATGTCGAAAGCCTTGGCGAGGTCGATAGGCTGTGTGAACCACCTTACCCTCGTGTACGGCTTTGGTGACTGCCTCAAAGAAGTCGACCAGGTTCAGGAAGCAAGATCTGCCTTTCACAAACCCGAACTGGGTGGGGTCCAGCGTTTGGAGGTTACCAATGTCTTTGTTTATGAATTCCATAATGATACGTTCCATGGCCTTCCAGACCAGGCTCGTCAGGCTAATAGGGTGATAGTTCCCAGGATCAGTGGTGGCTCCCCCTTTGTGGAGTGGGATAACTGTTGCTGTGCTCCATTCAGTGGGCACAAAGCCTGACGTGAGGCTATGATTGAACATGGTGCTTAGGTGGGGAGCCAGTTCTTTCTGAAGTTTCTGTAAAACGCAGCCTGGGATGTTGTCCGGTCCCATGGATGCTGTGTTTTTGGCTTTAGAGAGTGCTGCTTTTACCTGTGAAGTTCTGATTACAGGGACTCTGCGTTCTTGCGGTGTAGATATGGGCCCTTTAGGGGGTGAGAGGGGGGTAAAGTTAGCACTGAACCTATCTGCCAGGATGTTGGCAATATCAGTTGGTTCTGTAATTTTTGTGCCATTGTGCTGTAACTCCGAGCAGATCTGGGTGTTGCCATTGAGATTCTTGACATAGCTATAGAATGCTTTGTAGTTGTCCTTAGAATCAGTGGCAATCTTGTTTTCATAGCTAGGTTTGGAGGATCTTTTAAGGGATCTCAGCTTCTTGCTGAGGTTGACCAGGGAGCTCCTCCACTCATGGGATTTTACTTTGTTTTGCAACAATTTCTTCCTTCTGTTGTAGAGTTTGTTTATGGCAGGGGACCATCAGATAGGCTTCCTTTTTATGGAGGATAGCGTCTTGGTTCTGTTTGGGATAGCACAATCCATGCACTCGTGTAAGTGTTTATAGAGTGTATTTGTGTAGGATTCAGCGGTCGTAGCTGTATTGTGTCCATCTGCATGGGTGTCATGAAGTTCACCACTTCTGTCTTAAGCATGAAATTGGCTTTGGAGAAATTTATTACCATGGTTTCCTTAATGGGAGTTGGGGGCGGGATTAGCTTATGGTCGAATCTGACCAACGAGGAGGAGTTGACTTCAAGTGTGGAACACCGGTCACTCATGTTGGTAATGACTAGGTCTAGGATATTGTTGCCCCTGGTGGGGGTGTGGATAAGTTGAACCAGGGCATTGGAATTTATGAATTCCAGAAAGTGCTGGGCAAGGAGTTGTTACATGAGTAGTTTTTCCAGTTAAAGGTGAACCCTAATATTTTCCAGTATATCAAGAAAAGAGGAGTGGGAATCCTGGGGCATGGCGGGGGATCTGTAGCGAGCTACAATTTGGATTGCAGTTTTGCCCAGTTAGTTGCACTTGGGTAACTTCGGCTGCATTATGCTGAGCAACTAGCCTGGAGGTGTGGATATCCTTAATGAATATGGACACAGCTCTGCCTTTGGTGTTCCGGTCCAGGTTAGATGGCCGAAAAGTGTGGTATGAGTTATAACCTGGTAATGCAGGGGTGCTCTCTGGAGCCTTGAACCAGGTCTCAGTCACTGCACAGATATCAGTGTTCTCCATTTTAAGGAGTGCCTCGAGTGAGTGCATTTTGAGATTTAGACTTCTAGCATTGAGTAGCATTGCCCTCAGTTTTTGCTTGCCTGTTCCTGTTATGGTGGTGAATTTGTCATTTGAACCTTGTCTAAAAAAGGCACTGTAGGGGCGGCAAGAGCCTTTACCAGTATCCAGAATCACAGGGGTGACAAGTTCAGGCCATCTCTGTCAAAGCATTGTGGTCTGTCGACCATGTCGTCCCAGGCAGACAGATACTGGATCCCCTTAGAATGACACCAGAAGCTTAGCCAATTGTTGAAGTCAGTCATTTTGTCCTTGTACTAAGGTATCATTATGGGCGATGGCAGGATGCAACTCAGGGCTAGGGTCATACCTGCCTGGGCTACAAGATCGGAGAGTTCTTCCATGTCTCTTTTCATGTAGTTCAGGGTGGTACGTCTCAGGTCGTTCACACCAACATGGACAATCCGAGTCATATTTGTAGTTGTTGTGGAGTGACCTGACTGCGTGGGTTATGTGGCGGATCCTGGCACCCGATAGGCAACTGACAATAACCTTCTCCTTGTTTAGCCTGGTGAGTGGGACATCAGTGTGCCTGACTATAGAGTCACCTATGACTAGTGTGTTGGGTACATTGTTTTGCCTTATGGGCTGTGGTTAAGTGGCACACTGAGTCTGTGGCCTATGTGTCATTTGGATTGTGTTGGTGGTGGGAGATTGCTTGCGTTTCTGCTTTGGAGCTCCCTCTTGCTTGAGCAGATTATTATTGAGAGCCTCCGCAAATGTTTTTGTGTTTCTGTGTGTGGATTTTGGTGGTGTAGGTTTAGTGGGACTATGTGATGAGTGTGGTGTGGTGCAAGTGTTTACTTTCTCCTCTTGACGATCAAGTTCAGTCTTGGTTGGAGAGAGCTTTACCTCCAGTTTGGCTAGATAAGTGCATCTCTCACAGGTTGTAGTGTTGGGTGGTAGGAGGAGAGGGTTGTCTGTGTACATGAGGCAATTGCTACATTGCTCCAAGATGCCCAAATTCATCAGATAGACAGGAGAGAACACTGGGAGCTCACCCTTGGACATGCCTGAATAAAAAAATATTTTCTTCTAGACAAGTAAGGAAAGTGAGTACAAGAGTTGTTTTTCTCTAAGCAAGTGAGGAAAGTAAGTACCAAAACTGTTTTCCCCTAGGTAATGAGGAAGGGTGAGTGCTGTAGTCATTTGTAGTTTATTTAGTGCTTACAACAAGTTCTGAACAAGTGCTGAGCACGGATAAGCAAACTCAAGTGCTAAAACTAAGAATCTATATCTGGATCTTGTTTGTAGATGGGCTACCTAGTGCTTACCACTCCCACTGATAAGCTAGAAGGTTTCCCACCAACACAGAAAGGATTGTGGGCACAGAAGCTTACAAACAGTCCTGGATGCAGCAAATCTGTATCTGGATTAGACTACTTAAAGGAAAGGCAGAAAACAAGTTTGGAATTTATATGTATTTTTATTTTTTTTATTTATTTTTTTTTTTTTAGTTAAGTGGGTTGGCTTTCTCAAAAAGTTCTCTCTGTATTAGAAAGAATGAGCTAATGACAGTAGCAAAAGCACTTTAAATGCAATACAAGCTAGCACACTTGAGTTGTTGTTGTGTCTTTCGGCTTTTCCCGGTTAGGGGTCGCCACAGCAGAACTCCGGTCCGCTAATGATTGGTAGTTGATTTTTACGTGCCGAGTTACCAGCCCTGACGCACAACCTTCAACGAAGGTACACTCATTCACGCATGTCTCCACGCAGAAGACGCTCTAGCTGAGAATTGAACCGGACAGCCTCTTACTGTGAGGCGACAATGCTACCTCAGCACCACCACCACGGATAAGCTAGCATAACTTATCTGCATTTATTTAAACTGTATTTGCCTTAATATTGCTACACACTCAAGCTAGCACACTTGAGTGTGTAGCAATATTAAGGCAAATACAGTTTAAATAAATGCAGATAAGTTAAAAATGACAAAAACAAGTTTATGAAAAATCAAATAAGAGTACTTGAGCACCTAAAAGCACACAGAATAGCAAATCAAGGTATTAAGGTAGAAGACAGTTGTGTAAGAGCAGCTCAAGAAACTGTAAGTAATTTTGTTTGTGGAGAGGGAGGGAACAGAGCAGATTAAAATGCTACAGGGGATGTCCTTCCTAAATGCTCTCTCTGTACACAGCAGAGGAGATGAGACTGGTATGAGTGTCTGAAATCAAAATATGATCTCACTGTACTCAGTTGAGTGAGCAAATGAGATAGGCCCAGTAGGAGTGTCCAAAAACAGATTTACAGCAGGGGTGGGTAATTCCAAAGCCACCAAGATTAATACCACAACAAGAACAGGGGGGGGGACTAACTGCAGCTAGAGACAGGGAGTATCAGCTCCTTGTATTATGTTATATATAGCAATTGTCTATAAATGTCTAATCTTAAGTGCAGAGAAAAGTATACAGCTTTTGTCAGTTGATTTATGCAGGTGAATCTCAGCAGCCAACCACTCGGAAGATGAGCAGAATGATTAAAAAATGTGACCAGCGCAGATTATAATGCAAGCAGAACCCCCCAGGCTAAGTAACACAGAATTTCAAAAGCGGTCTAACAACTTTCAATGTATCCAGATGGCTGCAATTTTTCACACTTCAGGCAACTCAACTGCAGCTAGAGACAGGGAGTATCACTCCCTGTATTATGTTATATATAGCAATTGTCTACAAATTTCTAATCTTAAATAAGTGCAGAGAAAAGTATACTTAAATCAGCTTTTGTCAGTTAATGGGGAGAAGGGCATTCTGGGTAGAGACTTAGCTCGAGAGTTTTTTTTGGTTGGCGCAAGCTTGGTAAAAAAGCCGACTCTGTTCTGAGGGCTCAGAACCGAACCCATCAGCGATGAATGGAAAGAAGATTTAACATCATCAGATCTTTCTTTAAACTGGGACATCTTTTTTTTTTCCTTTAACTCTCCTGATGTCTGCCTGACCCCTTACAGCCTTCCAGCTGTTCTCCCTGGCTTTCATGCTGACTTGTCTTGGAATCCTCCAGTGATACCTTGCTGCATACCCCAGATGTGAATCTGCACTGAATGGGCCTCACTACACTCTTTGGGAAGTCTACCTTAATTTATGAATTGCTAAGCCTAAGGAGCAAGGGATGTGATGTTGAGCATGATGCCTGGAAGCCCATTCTTGCAGTAGCCAGTCATTGCCCCTAACTATGACAGCTTGTGCGATGATGTCTTGAGATTGTCACTGCCCCCGTTAGCCTGAAATGTTATGCAGAGCTCCTGGTCTCCCCAGAGGTCACACAGTTATTGGGTTTCCACCTACCCCTCTCCCTGGGATTTTATATCCATGAATAACAATGCTGATGACACCCATCCGGTCTCAAACTGTGGTCAGCAGTCATGAAATCACACCCTGCCTCTGTGCCATCAGGCTGGCTCAGGCCATCCATCTTCCTTTATTTTTTGCCCTCCCCTCAGAGCAAAAGGGGAAAGAATTTTGCATTCCCTAGATGTGCATAAACAGTTATGATTGTGCCTGGACAGGACAAAGCAATATAGGAAGTCTGATCAGCTCTTTATTCCTTTTGCCAAAGACAGAGGAAAAATGTATTAATAAGCTAGCAGTATATAACTGGATAGCCCACCTCATTGCTTTCTATTGCAATTACCTTTGTAAACCGTTACCAAAATAAGGTAAGAATTTATTCTACCAGAACCACAGCTACTCCTACAACCTTCCTTAAAGGGGTCACTGCACATGCCATTTTAGAGGCAAATACCTGCTCATCTTTGTACATATTTGGCGTACATTACAAACTAGCCAGCAGTTCCAGGGTCAGCACAGGCTTCGATATAGCAGTTTTGCAATGCTTTGTGTTCATTGCAACTCCAACTTACCAGCCACACCCTGGCTCTTCAGATGTAGGAGATCTCCCGAGATTCAGTACTGCAACAGTGAATCAAGAAGAACATATTACTGGGTCTATATTAGATGCACAAAAAGACTTCAGCGCGAATGCTTACATGAGCGAAATTGCTAGGAATCGAAACCTGATTGTGGGGTCGTGTTACAGTAGGGAGTGGAATATTTGCCCTTTCCTCTCTGTAGTGTGACCTCGGAGTTAGAATATATATTTAGCGGTGGTGTGGGGGACACAGCCCCCCACAATAACTTCCATTACAGGCATTTTCGCTCATGTGAGCGTTCGCGGTAAAGTCTTTTCGATTTTATAATATAGACCCCATATTACCTTTGCGTTAGGGACTAAAAGTAATTGTAGATGTTCAAGTAGTTTCACTGTTGTATACATTCCCTCTTTCCTTCCCCTGTATTCACAGGACACTTTCGGGTCAGTAGTGTAGCAGTGAATCTCTTGAACATAAGGTAGTGTGGCACTGTGCACTAGTCTCTCTTTCATGCCAAAAGTCATTGCAGAAGTAGCCTTGATCCAAGCAGTCCAACTCCTATTACTTTTTTCTGCACCTCATATTAAAGAGGTAATGATTTTATACTCTTCAGATGTATATAGACAATTGGGATATTACCTGGATAACTAGGATCTAACTAGAATGAGGAAGTAGATACCAGAAAATCAGAACAGTTTGTCTTTGTTGTAGAAAACAAATAAGGGCTACCAGAAGTGGTATCTAAATAGACAGCACACTGCATTTAATTTTTGTTGCAAGATTCATGGCAGTACCCAAGGGGGGAAAATTAGATCCCATAGGGTAAGGGGGCACAGCAGCTACCACTGCCTTTCTTAAAAGAGGTTAGTGCCAAGGTCATCATAGAGGCAGCCACTTGGTCCTGTTTCCACAACTTCTCAGAGCATTGCATGTTGGACATAATACCCAGGTTAAGGACTGGATTAAATGAAGGGCATGCTTCCCTACTCATCTGAGGAGAGAGCCAAGTACTTTACCTGACAGGGACAGCTTTGGGGCTCTTATCTGTTATTTTTATAACAACGACCCACACAAAGAACATAGTTCAGTTGTGTAGTCATCTAATCTGTAATAGTGGATGTTCATACTAGTTTTTTTTTTTGTGTGTGTGTGTGTCTACATACTTATACAGTTGATAATTTAAACAAGTCATTGCATAAAGGCTTAGTAGTTTGAATGGACTGGTTAAACATGATAGTGCTATGGGTGATTTTATTTTATTCTTTTCTGTTTTCAAGTTACTGGATGGAATTGATGACTATTGTATATGTATTTATTGATTTTGTTTCTTTTGTGTTATTTTTGTACTCAAAATATTATACAGTTAAAGTAAATTAGTATTTCAAAAATAGTGGATGTGCATGTGTTATCACTGATGTGGCCCTTGTTCCCTCAGTCCATCCCCTCTACTGCTTGGAACACCTTTAGGACTGGGGTGGGTGCCTACTCCTATCCCCCCAATCCATATCATTACCCCTTGTCCCTTTTGTCTCTGCATTCAGACTCCTCAAGAATGCTTAGGTTCTCAAAATCACAGATTGTCCATGAAAAGTCTTTCAGTGCTAACAGACTTTATGAGAAGTACTGATCTGTGAGGGGCAAAAAAAAAAAACTAAAGAGGACACAAATGGGTACTATATGCCAGGTGTGTGAAGATGTCCATGATAGGATTATATCTGCCTGACTTTGGGAGAAAGATACTCAACTGTGCAAGTCAGGCTGGAGTTAGCGAAATCCCCAATATAACTGCAAAACTGATGACACTTCAGACAACCACTGTTATGGTAAGCTGCATACACAGCTGTACCTTATGACCACACAACTGTATTTAGCTGATTTAATTTCCCAGTGGTGTCTTTGTGTTCTTACAGTACCATAACTAAACATACATTCTTGTCAAAAATAGTTGTAGTTTCCATTGCTTTAAATAATTAAAGAAAGAGGTTTTATGCCTGCAGACATCTACACCTTTGAGAGGGTGTTTTCTTTTCCTTTATTGCTTTTAGCTCATACAGAGTGCAGTAGTGCTGTTTAAGTCTGAGTAAAACAGATGTCTTTGTCTTAGAAATTGTACAAGACAGTTTGGAATATATTAACTTTTGTATTCAGTGTCAAATTAAGGTAAATAATAGATGTTATGTTGTCCCTAGCTCGCCTTCACTCTTGCTGGTTGGGTTCGGCGCCGATCCCCAGCTCTGACTCAGCTGCATACTGAAGTTCCAAAGCTTCCACTGGCTCGAGGCTAGACCCTATCGCAACATGCCTAGCGAGAGTTGCCCAGATCTCGTTTGCCGCTTGTAGCTACGGGATTGCTTTGCGACTAGTTCAAAAGTTGTGTTTTTTACTACTACTTATTTTTGTTAAATATCTTGCCATTACCTCATTAATAGTTCTTCCTTATAGTTAGGAAATACTTGCTTGTGTCCCCTTTTGACTATCGCTTTTTTGCTGTTTGTTTTTGAGGCCATTGTTTTCCTTTCAGGCCTACTAATTCCTTTTAGTTAGTCCCCAACAAATCCGTTTAATTAGAGGATTTGTTTTTTTGTCCCTTTAATTTCCGCTTGTTTCAGTAGAGGGCTCCCTTCCTCCTTTTTACTCCCTTTTTTCCAGGAGTTCACCGTTTAAGTTAGAGGCATCACCTCGGACTAAGCAGTTGACGTTTAACTTGGAAACTCTCCTCACCCTCCTTTTCCTTAAAAAAAAAAACTTGCCTTTCCTGTCTGCTTCTCATTTGTTTTTTCTTCTGCTGTCAGTGTTGTTGGCTGTTGTATTTTTTGATTGTCAGAGATGTCTAAGGAGTCTTCCAAAGAATCCAGACCTTCTGGATTCAAAAAATGTGACTCGTGCACGCAAAAAATGTTATTAACAGATGGTCATACAAGTTGCGTGTACTGTCTAGGAGCCATTCACCTGCAGGTCTCTTGTTCATTATGTCATGGGTTTAGTTCTAGGGTCCTGCAGGAGCAAAGGAATAAGTTAATTGTGCGAGGGTTACTCAAAGGGCTTTTTGAGGCATCATTAGAAGGGAATCAAGCAGGTAAAGCTGATAAGCCCTCCGAAAAAGCAACTTCATCGGCTCCAGCCTTGGAACCGTCAAAGAGACCGGATAAACAAAGTTTGTCGGATCCAAAGTCTGTCTGTTCTGACAAGACACAATCTCCTTCAGTTCCTTCAATGTCTTCAGAACCGACCAGAAGCCAAAAAAGAAACCAGACTCCATCTTTGGAACTGGTGCATTCTGTACCGCAGTCTCCACTTCTCCAGTCTGTGACAGGTAGTCACCGTTCATCCATCCATTCTTCTCGATCATCCAGGAGCCTTTCGGATGATGATGTGGAGAGAGTGGTGAAGAGGTTACTTTGGACACTGGCCTTGGCTAAACTTTTATCGAGCCCAGCCCATATGGACGTGGAGCCGACTGCCCAACCTACTTGGTCATCTATTCCTCCTTCGACTCCCTTGAGTTCGGAGCCGGAGTATATGGAAGTCATTGTGGTGGAACCGTCTGACCCAACAACAACCCCCATTTTTTCGATTCCGACATCTGCTCCGATCTCGTTGATACCGCCTTCTATCGAGGGGTCTAGGAGCAGACACTCCCTCGTGGCTCCAGGGGGAGAGTGGGATCGGTTCCTTTTCAGATCCTACTCTCCCACTTGGGGCTTCGGAGCAGGTGAGTTTGGCGCCTACATCAACCTCGGAGCCATCGTCCTCTGTGCAGGGGAGGTCTCCTGACTCTTCGGAGCCGGAGACACTCCCGGGCTGAGATTGTGGTGCCTTCGCGGTGATGAGTGTGTTGTCCCCCCAGACCGCTCCACCCTCTACTCCAGCTGCTCCATCCCCTTCAGGGGCAGTGTCTACCTCCACACCACCTTCCATCCAAAGTGTAAGGAATCATTGCCCCAGGACGCCCCCTTGGGCAACCCCCCCTCCAAAACCTCCCCAGAGTACCTCTCTGAGGAGGTCCCTCAGAAGAGGACTTGTAAGAGGAAGCATTTGGACTCCCCCGAGTCTCTCATGTCAGACACGGACTTGGAGGACTCAGAAGGGTCACCATTGTCCCACTATGAGGATGACTTTTTTCAGGCATCCTGGAAAACCTTAAGCAGAGGGGTGGCTAGAAACCCCTTACCCCTTCTAAAGACATGTCTGTGTACCTGGAGGCATTTGGTTCTCAACCCTCCACCTCTTGGGTGTCTCCACCTTTTGACCAGCTGCTGGGTGTAGTCAGTCAAAAGGCGTGGGGTTCTCCAGAATCTGTGGAACTGGTTCCGAGAAGGCCCAATAAGTTTATTACAGCGCCAGAGGACAAACGTTTCCTGACTAAGAGTGTTCCAGTTGATGCTATGGTGGTTGTGGCAACCACAAAGAAGGACTTAGTAGAAACTTATTCTGTCCATCCGCCGAACAAGGAGTCCTGTACGATGGACAGATATGGGAAGCGCATGTTTTCTTCAGCGGCCTTTACCCTTAGGTCACTGAATTATTTGTCCCATTTTACTCATCTCCAGAGGGATCTCCTCAGAGAGCTGGGAGATGCTCTCCAGGATCCTACAGCTGTGGGAGCTTCAGACAAAGCTGCTTCCCAGCTAGCCGCCTTATCTTCTGTAGTTAACTCCTACATGAGGCTCATCTCCTGTGCAGCGGAGCGAGCAGGGCAGCAAGCACAGGAATTACTTTACAGAGACATTCCTGGATGCGCCTTTGCAAGTTCACGGAGCCCTTCATGTCTTTCTTTATCAACGCCCTATTTGATGGCTCGTCATTGTTCGGGCCCAAGGTAAAAGAGACTCTTTACCAGGTGCAAGCAAGAAGGAAAAACTGTTTGCCGTGGGAGTATGTTTCTCTGCGCCTACTAGACCTTATCCCAAAGGTCAGAAGGGCGGAAAAATGTGGTTACAGAAATCCCAGGGAGCTTCGCCTGATGCACATGGTGAATTTTCCCCTAGGGGTAGAGGGGGAAATAATAATGGAAGATGCCGCCTCGCGGCAGAGGGATCCGCAGAATCAGGGCAGCAGAGATATGTTCTCTGGTAGGGCCTTCCAGCGCTCCTGAAAGGAGGCCCGCCTGTCCACCTCTGAAGGCAGTCGAAGGGAGGTTGTCACTGTACCCAGAAACCTGGCAAAATATTACAAAAGACACATGGGTACAGTCGATTATATCCAGGGGATACAGCATTCCTTTCTCTCTGTCACCCCTTCCCCAAAAGTCAATCCCAGATGTTCCACCCAATCTAAGGGAACAAGCAATCCTAGACGTTCAAAGGTTGCTAGAAGAGCGAGTCATCCAAGAAGTCCCTGCAGATCAAATTGGACCTGGAACTTACTTAAGGTTCTTTTTAGTTCCAAAAAAGACTGGGGACTGGAGGCCCATTTTGGATCTCAGCAGACTAAACAAGTCTGTCAAGAAAACAAAGTTCCGAATGGTGACACTGCAGTCCATACTCCCTTTTCTGGAAAAGGACAATTGGATGTGCTCCATCAATCTCCAGGATGCATACTACCATATCAAGATGGACAGGCTTTCCAGGAGACATTTACGCTTCCGGCTGGGAGCCAGTCATTACCATTTCAGAGCTCTGCTGTTTGATCTCACTACAGCCCCCAGAGTGTTCACCAAATGCATGGCTAGTAGTGACGGCTCACCTGAGGTGTCTAGGATTCCGGGTGTTTCCATATCTAGACGACTGGCTCCTTACCGCCACCACCAACCATCTACTAACCAAGGCAACGGACACCACAATTCATATCTGCTAAGAACTAGGCATCACTAATAAGTTACAAAAATCTGCCTTGTTGCCCTGTCAACATATTACATTTATAGGAGCAGACGTAAATACAAAAGACATGATAGCAAAATTGCCTCGAGAGTGTCAGTCATGCATCAGGTTTCAGTGTTGATCATGAGAAAGAAGATACAAGCAAGATTTGTTCTCAAAGTGCCATTCCCGATGGTGGCAGCAATAATACTAGTTCCCTTGGCAACGCTTCCATATGTGGATATTACAGGGGCTTCTCTTTGCTCAATGTTCCGTGCAAGATCTACCCATGTCACATGAAATTCTCATCACGGATACCTGCAAGAAAGATCTACAATGGTGGCTTCCATCTGTGCAGGTAACGATAGGCAGACCGTTTGTCTTTCCCCAACCTGTAGCCACAGTGACCACGGATGCTTCCCAGATAGGGGGGGGGGGGGGGCATTATCTTGGACAGACTGTTCAAGGAACTTGGCAGAAACATGAATACCACTTGCTCATCAACGTCCTGGAGATGAAAGCGGTGCTTCTGGTGTTGCAAGCACTCCAGAGCTCTCTTCTATGGGGACGACTGTAATTCAAACAGATAACATGTCCGTAGTGTGTTACATCAACAAGCAGGGCGGAACTAGATCCTACCCCTTGTGTCAAGAGGCTCTAAGAGTATGGCAGTGGGCAGTGTCTTCTCAGTGTTTTCTGATTGCGATGCACTTTCCAGGGAAATCCAGCGTGATAGCGGACAAGCTAAGCAGGGCAATTCTGATGCCACACGAGTGGTCCCTGAAGCAGAAAATTGCAAACCAAATTTTTCACAAGTGGGGCCAGCCTTGCTGTGACCTTTTTGCCTCATCCATCAATACCAAATGCAGCAGCTATTTTGCCCTAGTTCCCCCTCCAGGACAGTCACCCAGGGATTCACTTGTTCACGATTAGCCCCTGGCACTTTTTTATGCTTTTCTCCCGTTTTCACCAATACCAACAGTTCTTCAGAAAGCAAAATAGTTGGGTTGCAAGCAAATCCTCATCGTCCCTTACTGGCCTCATCAGATATGGTTCCCCTTCCTATGGCCCCATCTCCAGGAGGAGCCTTGGATCCTGGACCCAGTTCGGATCTCCTGAGCTATGTCAGGAATGCTCCACCCTTCTATTCAGACCCTCAAGCTGACAACTTGGTTTCTCCACTTCCCGTCTTAGCCAGGCTTCCTGACATTTCCTCAGCAGTACAACACATTTTGATTTCTTCGCACAAATCTGCAACAAGAAAGCTTTATGCTAGCAAATGGTAGAGGTTTTCTTGTTGGGCTGTCATAAATTCATATTGATCCTTTTACAGCACCCATTTCCGAAGTTCCTTGAATTTCTAGCTAAAACTTTTAACCAAGGGGCAGGTGCAGCCACTTACCGAGATCAGCCAGTTGACATTTCCAGTTCTCATGTTGGTAAAATGGGCTCCAGTGTTATGTCCCACAGGTTATACAAAACCTTCCTAAAAGGTACTGTCCTCTTTAGACTCCCAATAAGCGAACCACTTCCTCCTTGGGATGTAAATTTAGTTCTAGCTGCCCTGATTCTCCCTCCTTTCGAACCAGCTGTGTCTGAAGTAGTTTACTTTATTTGATCTTCAAACTATAGGTACCGGATCCGTATCGGATCAGAGCCTGCAATTTCACTAGCATCTGCTCCGAGCCCCACGCTCCTCCCCTTACCCATAATACACCACCACCTTCCAACCCACAGATCTCATTAGCTGCGGCTAGCCATAAGCATTGTGATTCTCAGAGTTGTGAATTGGGTTTTTTGGTATTATTATTGTTGTTTTTTGAGTGTGGCCTTTTCAGTGTAGGTTCCCTTTCTTCCTCCCCTTGCTGATGCGTCATGATGTTCATCGTGTTTCTCTGCTGCAGTCATTACACTTGGGTTATCCTGCCGCCAGGCGGGCCCGCAGTCGGCCTGAGTTCCAAAGTCTTGGTCCGGCGTCGGTTGCTGTCGCCTCTTCCCTGACGTCAGTGCGCCAGGGGTATATAAGAAGCAGCCGACGCCATTTTCTTCAGTCTTTCTTGCCGCGTGGTGCCCAAAGCAAAAGCAGTTCACAAGTGCCGGTCGGCCGACTCCTGAGATTTCAAATTCTATTTCAGAACCGAAGTCTTCAATAAAGCTAAGTACCCCATTGGGGAAAATTTTTTTCTTGCCTCAGACCGATGTCAGAAAAAGTTAATAATTGTATTTCTTGTGGGAAGCAAATACCTCATAAGGATTTTCATTCTTACTGTATTCCATGCCTAGGCCCAGACCACAACGTCACTAGTTGTCGGTTTTGTGCTAGATTTAACAAACGCACTATTAAACGTCAAGTTTGATTTTGCTCGCCATTATTTTGGGCGAAGGTTCAATTACACAATGCCGTCGGAACAACCGACGACCGGAATGCATAAAAATTGGAAAGATAAGGAAAGGCTTCTGAGGTCCAAAACTGACTAAGCCTCTTCTAGGCCTGTCGCCGGTTTTCAGTGAGGCGCTTTCGCAGCACCTGTCACCCGCTACCTCAGAACCACAGGCCGCGTCCAACTCCCACATGGATGTGCCTAGGCCTCTGGAGCCTCAAGGTGTTGGGCCAATGGAGATTAACCCTTCAGATGGGTCCGGAGCCGCTGAGCAGGCATCGGCTTCTGAGGGTGTTTTCAGGCGTACTCAACTTACCATTATAACTACAGCCAAGACTAAGCCTACACTAAAGACAAAGAAGCAAGTGCAGCATTCACCTGGACAGGCCTCCATGCCTAAAAAACAGATGCTCAGGATGGCCGAAGACTTGATAACTTTGATCAGGGGTTCTCATCCCCCTCCTGATAAAAGGCCTAGGCAGGATACAGACTATGATTCCTCTGACCAGGTTTCAATATATTCTGATTCCTCTTCAGACCAGGGCTATTCTTTACCCCCCTATGAGGATTCTGATGCCGAAGAATCCATTCCTTCAGCCTCTCCTCCTGAGGATTACTCTTTTAGGGAAACTTTACACACCATGAGGGAGCATTTCCATTGGGAGGGCCAGGATTACTCAGAATCCAAGAAAAGGCTCAGAGACTTTCTTTTGCTGCCTCAGCACAGGCCCCTTGCTATTCCGCCAGTGTTGGACATTGTGGATGATGTGTTCTCTTAATCTAGTTTAAACCCTGATTCTTTACCCCCAGGTCCAGTCAAGCCAGACAGATGCTACAGAGTCCCTGACTCTCACAAATTGCTTTATAAAAACCCTGTTGCAGACCCAGAAACTATTTCCCAGGGTCCCAAAGGGGTTAAGGCTTCCACGGCTAAGAATCCAATTCCCTCGGATAGGGACTCTAGAGCATTAGACAGATGGGGAAAGAAAGTTTACACCTCTGCAACTTTAGCAGTGAGACGCTCTGAATTGCCAGATGTCCTTCAAGGATGCATCTGCAGTCCTTACCCTCAGCCGATGTCAGAAAAAGTGAATAACTGTTTAACTTGTGGGAAACAAATACCTCATAAAGATTTCCACTCTTACTGCTTACCTTGTTTAGGCCCAGACCACGACGTAACAGCTTGTTTAGCCTGTGCTTCCTTCAACCGACGAACGCTTAGGCGTCGGTCGGAGTTTGCAGAACAGTTTTTCGGCTCAGATTTTGCGTACATTATGCCGTCGGATCCTCCGACTACTCAAATTGTTAAAAAACGCAAAGAAAAGGACCGACACTCGCGGTCCGCGGTTTCGGCCGAAACCACGGGTAAGCAAACCGCGAGTGTCTCGGTTTCGGCCGAAACCGAGCAAACGGTTCAATCTTCAGCCGAATCCATGACTACTACCGAGGCCCATACTACCCTAGTTGAATCGGCCTCTGAAATTTTGCCTCCTAATGTGGTTTCTCTAGAATTATCGGACACCATCCCTTTGGATGTCTCTACCCCAGCACGTGGTGCTGCTAGGCCTCCTGCAGCCATGTCTATAAAGGCCTTTGCCAGGGCTAAAGCAGCCAAAACTGTTAAGTCTGTGCCTGTTAAGCCCCCCTCTCACAGGCCCAGTTCCAGTTCCCAAATGCTTACTCTGGCAGAGGATCTCATCTCTTTAATAAGGGGATCCCAATCTCACCCAGACAGGGCCTCTCAACCTCCAGAAAAGAGACCTAGAGCAGAGCCCCCGGAGCCAGTGTCCTCAGATGACTCTTCTGATGATTCAGACAATACAGACCATCCAGAGGCTCCTTTTTCTACTTATGAAGATTCTGATGCTGAAGAATCTATTCCTTCTGCCTCTCCACCAGAGGAATTTTCCTTTGGGGAAACCTTACATGCCATGAGAGAGCAATTCCAAAGGCAGGGACAAGATTTCTCAGATTCAAGAAAAAGGCTTAGGACCTTTTTACACTTACCTCAACATAGGCCCTTAGCTATACCTCCAGTTCTTCCTGTTGTGGATGATGCATTTAATGATGTTTGCACTGCTCCTGATACTTTACCTCCAGCCCCTGCTAAGCCCGATAGGTTTTACAGGGTACCGGACACTCATCACCACTTATACAAGGCTCCTTTTGCAGATCCTGAGACTATCTCCCAGGGGCCTAAGGCAGTAGCTTCGACCTCAGCAAAAAACCCTCTCCCTTCTGATAGGGAATCCAGGTCCTTAGAGAGATGGGGTAAAAAAGTATACACCTCTGCTACTCTCTCAGCTAGAGCTTTGAACTGTCAGTTTCATATGATCCAATACCAAGAGTTTATGCTTGATCAGTTAACTAAGAAACTGTCCTCTGATGACTCCTTAGATAAGAAATATGTTCTAGAAATGGTGAATAACATTCAGCAGGTTAGTAACCATTCTTTAAAATGTGGCTATGATGCACTGGAGGCTTCATTTAGATCAGCCATGACTGGCACAGTTATAAGAAGGCATGCATGGTTGAAAGAACAGGTCTTGCCGGATCATGTTAAAGCAAAACTATTACATGCTCCTATGGATAAGGCCAGTCTATTTGGTTCTCCTGCCCAACAAGTAATGAAGAAAATGGAAGAGAAGGCAAAGTCTGTACAAACAGTTAAAGATTTCTTACAGGTTCAGCCCCCAAGGTTCAGCAGGAACTGGCCTTCCAAAAATTGGTCCTTTCCAGACTCCTCTAAAAATCAGAGAGGCAGGAATAGACGTTCCAGAGGCAGAAATCAATCCAGAGGAGGTGCCTACAGGGGACGCCAGTGGCAGGGCAATAACCAACGAGGCACAGATACAACCACTACCACTGCAACAGGACAATCACAGTGACTTGGTACTGACACCGCCTACCAGGGAACAAATAGCAGCACCCTTAGGCGGAAAGTTAGCCTTATTTTCAAAAAACTGGCACTATATCACAAGAGACAAGTGGATTTTGCAAACTATAGACCAAGGCTACAGGTTTCATTTCCACACCTTAACAGTAAAAAGAGGAATGCCAAACCTACCACCAAATCAAAAGACAGAAGCCCTAAAACAAATAGCTCAATTAACAAACATGAGAGCTGTGGAAAGGGTACCACCTACAGAACAGGGCAAGGGATTTTACTCCAGACTCTTCCTAGTACCAAGAAAAGAGAAAAGTTGGAGACCTATTCTCGACCTGTCCACTTTAAACACTTTCATCATTGTTCCAAAATTCAAAATGCTGACCCTACAGCAACTTCTTCCCATGCTGGGCAAGGAGTATTGGCTGGTAACTCTAGATCTCAAGGAGGCATACCTGCACGTCCCCATACGACCAATTTGCAGAAGATACCTCAGATTTCTTGCAGGATCAGAGCATTATCAATTCTCAGCATTGCCCTTTGGCTTATCTACTGCGCCCAGCGAGTTCACGAAATGCCTGGCATCAGTAATCGCTCATTGCAGGCTTCAGGGAATCCAAATTTATCCATACCTGGACGACTGCCTGATACAAGCGGACAACAAAAGCAAGCTGACACAAGACTTACAAAGAGTCATTTGCTTACTACAAGCCCTGGGATACACAGTCAATTTAAAAAAGTCAAGACTGATACCATCCCAAACAAGAACATTCTTGGGTGCAGAATTGGACACAGTAAAACAGATGGCATTCCTAACTGCAGAAAAACAAGAACAACTTCCTCTTTACTTCTTGGCACTAACAAAGCAGAACAAACCAACAGCAAGGAAAGTACTGCAGGCCTTGGGCTTCATGGCATCCTGCATAATCTTGGTCCCCCATGCCAGACTGCATATGAGAAAGCTACAGTGGTACCTAAAGAATTTATGGTCTCAACACAGGCACAGCTTAGACAGACAACACCACAGTCATGTGGTACATCAACAAACAGGGAGGCACTCATTCATACCCCCTATGCCGAATGGCTCTGGACCTATGGAATATGGCTCTGAGCTACAACATTCAGTTGTAGGCAATATTTGTACCGGGAAAAGAAAACATCCTAGCAGACATGTTAAGCAGAACAACCTCAGATGCTCACGAATGGATGCTACACCCGGACATCTTCAAGGCCATCACAAAGAAATGGGGAATGCCACAAATAGACCTATTCGCATCCCCACTCAATCACCAGCTCAAGAAATTCTGCACAAGGACATACCACCCACTAGCTTGGAAGGTGGACTCTCTATCCTTCAATTGGAAAGGCCTCACAGCATATGCATTTCCACCTCTTCCTTTGATGCACAAGGTACTACTGAAAATCAAAGAGGAACGTCCAAGGATAATCCTGATAGCTCCAAATTGGCCAAGACAACATTGGTATCCATTGCTGAGGAGCATGTCTCAAGGGGAAACGTGGACACTGCCCCTGACTCCTTTGATGTTAACTCAGAGCGACTACAACATCCTGCATCCAAACCTGAAAACTCTGCAACTGACTGCCTGGAACATTACATAACAGCAACTAACCCAGATTTATCCCAAAGGGTTAAAGACATTATCCTTGAGGCCCACAGACCTTCAACAAGAAGGAACTATGCAGGAAAATGGAAAAGATTTGTCATTTGGAGTACTGAAAGAGGGAAAGATGTGTCAAAGGTAGATATTGCCAACATCCTGGAGTATTTGGCAGAGCTTCTCCATACAGGCCTGTCCTATTCCTCCATCAAGATACATGCATCAGCTATTTCTGCAGAATACAGCTTCGATCCCCCTGTCTTCTCACACCCTCTACTCAGGCAGTTCCTGAGAGGAATTAAGAATGTAAAACCTCCTAGGAAACCACCATTACCAGCATGGGACTTGAACCTTGTGCTAGAAAAATTGACACTCCCTCCATTCGAACCAGCAGCAACAGCAGATCTTCAACACCTATCCTGGAAAACTGCTTTCCTGCTGGCAATTACTTCAGCTAGAAGGGTTTTGGAACTACAGGCTTTAATGGCAGTACAACCCTTCCTGATCTTCCATCAAGATAGAGTGTCCATGAGAACTAATCCTACATTTATGCCTAAGGTGGTATCCAGAGTGTCTCTAAACCAGGCAATCCACCTACCTACCTTCTTTCCCAATCCACAGAACAGGGGGGAAAGACTGCTGCATACCTTGGATGTACATAGACAGTTGCGCTACTACCTGGACAGAACCAAGGGCAATAGAAAAACTGACCAGCTTCTAGTAGCTTATGCAACAGGAAGGGAAGGAAAAGCAATTTCAAAACAGACAATCTCGAAGTGGATAGGAAATTGCATAAGATTCTGTTACTCCTACCATGGAAAGCAAATTCCACAGAACATAAGGCCTCATTCTACAAGGGCTACAGCCACTACCACAGCTTTCTTAAGAGGAGTGCCAGTTTTGCATGCTTAAGTATCAACAATATTTACTGTCTCAATTAAAACAGAAAATGAGTATAAATGCAGAACAACCTGACTATAAGGAAATGCAGGATTTATTGCATGCAGCTGAACAAGTGGGAAAGCATACTTTGCAATGTGGTTTTGATTCATTAGAAGCTTCTTGTAGAGCAGCAGTTACAGGATCTGTGATTCGAAGGCATGCTTGGTTAAAAGAACAAAGTTTACCAGATCATGTTAAGGCAAAATTACTGGATGCTCCTTTGCAGCAAGATAATTTATTTGGTATTAAGGCAGAAGAGGTATTAAAGAAAATGGAGGATAAAGCAAAATCTATGCAAACAGTAAAGGATTTCTTACAGGTACAGCCACCACGATTTAGCAGAAATTGGCCTACTAAGAATTGGTCCTTTCCAGTGTCAGACAGGCCACAAAGAGGCAGATACAGACACCCAAGAGGCAGATCTCAGCCACAAGGTTCTTGCAAGACCACACCAGTGGGGTGCTTCAGACCCAAAACAAGGTGAGGATAAGTCACAACCTTACAGGAAACGGTCCCAATGACTTCCCCCTTCCAATGCCAAACTCTTACCTTTTGGCAGCTCCCTTAGGGGGGAAACTAGCACTTTTTTCTCAAAACTGGCAAGCAATCACCCAAGACAAATGGGTGCTGAATATTGTGTCTCAAGGTTACAGGTTCCACTTCCACACTTTTCCAAGGCTAAAAGGAATGCCGGACCTGCCACAAAATCAATGGGCAGAGGCACAAAAACAAATTACAGCTCTCATGGACATGAGAGCTATTCAAAAAGTACCACAGCAGGAAAAAGGACAAGGATTTTACTCAAGACTCTTCCTGGTACCCAGAAAGGACAAAGCCTGGAGACCCATTCTGGATCTTTCCACTTTAAATACTTACCTGGATGTTCCGAAATTCAAAATGCTGACACTACAACAGCTCCTTCCCATGTTGGGCAAGAAAGCTTGGCTTGTTACTTTGGACCTCAAAGAGGCATACTTGCATGTCCCTATCAGACAAAATTGCAGAAGATACCTCAGATTCATAGCTGGTTCAATACACTACCAATTCTCTGCACTGCCCTTTGGCTTATCTACTGCGCCCAGGGTCTTTACCAAGTGCCTGGCACCAGTAATTGCATTTTGCAGACAAAAAGGAATTCAAATATATCCATATCTGGATGACTGCCTGATTCAAGCAGAGAGCAAGGACATTCTTCTACAGCATCTGGCGTTCGTAAAAAGATTAAGTTGCCTAGGGTACACAGTAAACGAAAAGAAATCAAAACTAATGCCCTCACAAGAGATAATATTCCTGGGTGCCAGTTTAAATACAACGGCCCAGATGGCTTATCTCATGCCAGACCAACAAGGACAACTGACTCAGTATTTTCAATTGATGGCAACAAAGTTACAACTCCCTGCAAAAAAATTCTGCAGGCCTTGGGATTCATGGCATCCTGCATTCTATTAATTCCATATGCAAGACTGCATATGAGGAAATTACAATTGTACCTAAAAAGTGTTTGGTCTCAACATTCTCACAGCTTGGAGACAGTAATACCTCTAATTCCCTGCCTACAACAGGAGATTCGATGGTGGGCACAGGCATGTCACCTCAGCAAGGGTCAGCCTTTCACTCTTCCCACAGCCAGGCAGACTATAACAGCAGACACCTCGGATTACAACTGGGGAGCACACATGGCAGGAAAATGTATTCAGGGCAAATGGACCACAGAACAAATGCCTCTTCGTATCAATCAAAAAGAGGTGTTGGCTGTACAAAATGCCCTAATAGCTTTCAAGGACCTTCTGCATCCAGAACAATTATTAATAAGGACAGACAGCACCACAGTGATGTGGTACATAAACAAGCAAAGGGGCACTCATTCTTACCCCCTATGCAGGCAAGCCATGACCTTGTGGAACACAACTATAACTTATCAAGTTCAAATGCAGGCACAATTCCTGCCAGGAAAGATAAATACTCTGGCAGACGACCTAAGCAGAAATGTCATGGATCCTCACGAGTGGAAATTAAATCCACAAGGTTTCAGCATGATAATGCAAAAATGGGGGTGCCTGGACATAGATCTCTTTGCCTCCCCACTGAATTGCCAACTACAAAAATTCTGCACAAGGACTTATCACACACAAGCATGGAAAGTGGATGCTCTTTTGTTCAGCTGGAAAAACCTAAACGTTTATGCCTTCCCACCACTGCCTCTCCTTTCAGAGGTACTCCTAAAAGCCAGACAAGACAAACCACAGATGATTCTGATTGCTCCAGACTGGCCACGCCAGCACTGGTACCCAATCTTAAAGAACTTATCTCAAGGTCCACCTTTGATTTTGCCTCAAATTCCACACCTTCTGACTCAGCAAAACAATCAGATACTGCACAGTCAGCTCAAAACTTTAAACCTGGCTGCATGGAAGATTCAATAGCCCAACAGACAACTTCTCTCTCTAAAGCTGTTATGGATGTCATTTTGGAGGCCAGGAGGCCTAGCACCAGGAAATTTTATTCAGAAAAGTGGAAGAGATTCTGTGCCTGGAACCAGTCTCAAAACCTTGATCCTCTGATCCCTAACATTCCTCAGATACTACAATACTTAACTGAGATGCTGGACAAAGGACTATCCTTCTCATCCATTAAGATTCACGCTTCTGCCATCTCGGCTCATTACAACACAGATCCTCCTATTTTTTTCTCACCCTTTGCTAAAGCAGTACCTCAGAGGGGCTAAAAACATAAGACCGCCCCGGAGAGCACCAGCACCAACTTGGGACCTCAATTTCGTTTTGGAGAAGCTCACTTTGCCTCCTTTTGAACCAGCCAATTCAGCAGAGTTAAAATATATATCATGGAAAACTGCTCTGCTTCTGGCAATAACCTCAGCACGAAGAGTCTCAGAACTGCAGGCACTAATGGCAGTGGAGCCTTTCATAATTTTCCACCAAGACAGGGTTTCTTTAAGAACAAACCCTTCCTTTATGCCTAAGGTGGTATCCAGTGTGGCTCTTAACCAAACCATTCACTTGCCAACCTTTTATCCAAATCCCCAGAATAAAGGGGAGAGACTTCTACATTCCTTGGACATACACAGGCAATTACGCTTCTACTTGGACAAAACAAAAGCTTTCAGAAAAACTGAACAATTGTTTGTATCATATGCTGCAGGATCACAGGGAAAGGCTATTTCAAAGCAGAACATTTCAAAGTGACTAGGACACTGTATCCGGTTCTGCTACACACAGCATGGGAAACCTGTACCATCTAACATTAGACCACATTCCACCAGGACAACTGCTACTTCTACGGCCTACCTTAGAGGAGTACCTACTTGGAAGCTGCAACTTAGAGTTCAATGCACACCTTTACCAAGCATTACCATTTACCTCTTTATTCTAGATCCAGAGCTGGCTTTGCCACTGCAGTGCTGCAGGGCCTCATAGCCACACCAAATCCTTTATAGAGCCAGCCACCCAAACTCAGCTTTGGGATTCTACCCAAGTGTAATGACTGCAGCAGTGAAACACGATGAACATAGTACAGTTTTGTACCTACCATAAATGTAGGTGTTCGAGTGTCTTCACTGCTGCAGTCAAATACCCGCCAGCCCCTCTTTCTTATCTGGGATTAACCTGTACTACCTTTGTGGTGTATTTGCTGATTAATGAAGGTTTCATTTTTACCTTTTTTGTAGGTTTTATTAGCAATATGTATTGACTACCATTTTTGGGGGCACCTGACATCTGGGGCAAGAAAAACTGAAGAAAATGGCGTCTGCTGCTTCTTATATACTCCTGGCGCACTGACGTCAGGGAAGAGGCGACAGCAACCGACACTGGACCAAGACTTTGGAACTCAGGCTGACTGTGGGGCCCGCCTGACGGCAGGATAACCCAAGTGTAATGACTGCCGCAGTGAAGACACTCAAACATCTACATTTATGGTAGGTACAAAACTGTACTTTTTAGCCTTTTTGTTTAATTTTTTTAATGCAAAGCTGTCTTCCCCTTCCCCCCTCAGCTTTCTGTGTGCTTTCTGAGTGTGTGGTGAGTGGGTGTGTGTAGAGAAATAGTTTTCTATAACTTGTTTAAAATTTCTCTCAAAGTCTTAGTGTTGGGACATGGCAGATCCTAAGCCAGTCTTTAAGAGGTACACTGAGTGTGGCCACAAATTGTCGCCCACTGATGGCCACACTTTGCGTGATGTTTTTGGGTGCAGCCCATTTGACCACTGATTTGTGCTATTTGCGCATGTTTTAACCCGAGCGCCGTCAAGGAAAAATGGGTTAAGTTAGCCTTGAAAGGCCTTCTACTGAGGCAGTTGCCTCCTCTTCTGCTTCGGTCACAGCGGTTGCCATGGCTGCCTCTCCTTCTTCTGTTGTCCTTTCTTCTCTTCCCTCCCAAGCTGGGATTCACCGTCCAACTTCTAAGCCTGTGGAAGTGGAGCACAGAGAAGGCAGATAAAAGGGCAGGGAGCACCGGTCAGAGAAAAGAAAGAGGTCCCCGGACCTTTCAGCTCCGTTAAGAACTCCCGGCAAGAGTCAATCTAGGCACTGCGACTCCCCTCGGCTTCCATCTCCCAGATTCCTCAGAGCCGGAGGAGCCATGACCACCATCTAGAGCCTCGGTTCCTCGACCCACCAGGTCAGAGTCCGTGGCTTCTTCGCGGTCCACCTGCAGCCTTTCTGAAATCGACATAGATAAAATGATGCAGAGATTCATCTGCACACAAATTTAGATGAGAGTCTTGCCAGCCCCCTCTCCCTCTGGGGGGGGGGGCTCACTTCCCTTCTTCACACCAGTGTCTCCTTCTCTGATCCGACCCCTGGTTTCAGAGTACATGGATCCGAGGATGGACTTTGTCAGGGGGTCGGCACCAACTGTACCCATCTCCGCAACGCCGGCAGCTGCCTGGAGCATGTCTGATCCGACCAGTTCGGATCCGAGTGGCTCTCTGAGCCGGAGCCTGGGTGTCTGATCCGAGGGAGTGGAACTTTATTCATCAGCCCCGACATTGGTCGGGCCAAGTCCCCCCCCCCCCCGGAGCTCCATCCACTTTGAGCCCGACTCCAATTCTCGCATCGGATCCGGGGAGAGCAGTTCCTTCGGCGTTCGACGTGGTAAAAAGGGTTCTCTCCACTGGATCGAGGCCCTTGACTATATCTTCAGACTCCGCCCCGACTCCCTCTGTTTTGTGTACGAATTCCATCATTTTACCTGAGGGACAGCCCGTGCTCGAGGAGCCCCATGCGGTTCCCCTGAGGAACAAGCGACTTGCGAGTTCCCCCCAGAGAGCTCCACCGAAGCCGTACCTCGCAAGCATACGTGCAAGAGGAGGCACTTGGACTCCCCCGAGTCCCTCACTGAGGACATGGATTTGGATGACAGGGAAGGTTCCCCCAGATCACCTCCCAAGGATGTCTCTTTCGGAGACATCATGGAAATCCTATGCCAGCGGGGAAGTTGGTCTGCCCCAAAACCTTCGAACGAATCTGTATTCCTGGAGGCTTTCGGCACGGGCCCGTCTACTTCCTGGGTGTCCCCTCCCGCAGATCCCTTGGTGGACTTGGTCACCTCGCAGGCTTGGAAGGAGCCAGTCACCATGGAACCAATCCCCAAACGCCCAGACAAAATTTTGAGCCCCTCCACAGACAGACCAGCGTGGAATTAAAGGGTCCCCTGTAGACACTGTGGTGGTAGCAGCAGCCACCAAAAAGGAACTAGCCCAGAAGAGTTCCTCTCTTCATCCCCCTGACCGTGAATCTAGGATGATGGACCGCCTAGGGAAGCGGGTTTATGTCTCGGCGACCTTTTCCATCAGGGAGCTGAACTGTCTGGCCCACGTTACTAGACTACAATGCGACCTGGTTAAGGAACTGGCTGAGTCTCCCCCAAAGTCCATGTCGCAGGAGGACAGACACACATTCCCCATGAGAATGAGTACTTTGACAGCGGTTTCAAACATGCTCATGCGACTCCTCTCTCATGCTACTGAAGGAGTGGCTAGGGCGGCAGCGTCTGGCGTGTCCATGAGGCGTAACGCCAGGCTCAGATTGTCATTTCATGGAACCCTTCAAGGCATGTTTTGCGAATGCCCTTTGACGGTTCTACCCTGTTTGGTAAGACTGTCCGAGACACCTTGGTCCAGAGTGAGAAAGGTGGGAAGACACTGTCTGCCGTCGGAATCCGTTTCTCGAACCCTCAAAGATACTTTTCCTGGAGTCAGCGAGGGCAAAAGAAGATGTGGTTCTGGAAGTCTCAGTATTCCTGGGACACTCAGGGCTCTCCTTCCTCTAGAGGCAGAGGGGGACAGGATAGATGCCGGCCTAGAGGCAGAGGAGGTCCGAGGAATTTTGGGTCTCACAAACCTTTCTCGGGCAGGCCCGTGAATGGGAGTACATATCATCAGACCATTGGGTGCTTCAAATAATTTTCAGAGGGTACTCAATCCCATTTGTGGTTCCTCCCAAACCTCTCAAACACCTCCTGGAAGTACCACCCGCGCAAAGGGAGGCAGCAGCACTAGAAATCTCCAAGCTGCTAGAGAGTCGAGCTATCGAACCTGTCCTCCAAGATTAGTCCGGATCGGGCATCTACTCCAAGTTCTTTTTGGTGCCAAAGAAAACGGGGGACTTAAGGCCCATTCTGGGCCTATCTACTCTGAACCTGTCATTTGCCAAAGAAAATTTTCAGATGTTCACCTTACAGTCCATCATGCCATACCTGCAAGAGAGTGACTGGATGGGCTCGTTCGACCTCCAGAATCCTTACTGTCACATAAAGATGCACAGAAGCTCCAGGAGGTTCCTCCGCTTCTGGTTAGGTGCCAATCATTACCAGTTTCGAGCCCTACCCTTTGGTCTCACCACAACCCTCAGGGTTCACCAAAGTGATGACAGTAGTAGCAGCTCACCTGAGGCTTCAGGGGATTCAGGTCTACCCTACCTGGACGATTGGCTCCTTACTGCTCCCACCAAGCCTCTACTTTGTCGGACCAGAGATTATTTCCTAAAGCTTGCACTCCACTTGGGGATTACAGTCATTGCAACCAAATCTCTTCTGAATCCTGTCCAGGTGATCGAATACATAGGGGCACGGATAGAGACACTACAGACAAAAATCTTCCTGACCATGGAGTTTGAAACCTAAGGATGCATGTTGCCTTCATGTACCGTTCTCAACTCCCCTCAGCATAATCGGTTTTGAGGGCCCTAGGTTCTGTGGCGGCGACCATAACACTTCTTCCTTGTGCTCAATTACATATGCGAGTACTACAGTGGACTCTAGCGGTGCAGTGGTCCCTGTTGGACCTTCAGTTGTCGCATCCTGTACACCTCAGCCGAGTCTGCAGGTCGTCCCTTCTTTGTTGGATGCATACTCTGGAAATTCTGGAGGGCCAACCTTTTGTTCCATCTCCTGTCCAAGCCACAGTGACCACAGATGCCTCCCAACTTGGGTCCAAGCCACAGTGACCACAGATGCCTCCCAACTTGGGTCCAAGCCACAGTGACCACAGATGCCTCCCAACTTGGGTGGGGGTGCATAGTTTGGGAAGGACAGTCCTAAGCCTATGGTCCCCTATCAAGACCAGTTTGCATATAAACGTCCTGAAGATGAGGGCGGTCCTTTTGGTGTTGCAGGACCTTCATGCCTTTCTACCTTTGGGAACCATTGCAATTCAATAAGACAAAATGTCCGTGGTCTGGGTATATCAACAAACAGGGAGGAATCAGATCTTACCCCCTTTGTCACAAAGCTATGAGAGTTTAGGAATGGGCAAGCTCCAACGGTTGTTTTCTGACAGCAACACACATTCTGGGATGGTCCAACATTCTAGCGGACAAAGTCGGACTATTCTGACGCTGTACGCGTAGTCTCTGAATGCTTCAATAGCGGAGCAGATCTTTCTAGTGTGGGGTCGGCCTTGCTGCAGTCTCTCCGCATCTCCTTCCAGTGCGAAGTGCAGCGAGTTCTTCTCTCTGAACCCCCAGTCGGGGGAATCCCCCAGTGGTGCTCTGGTCCATGCTTGGCCTCCCGGTCTTCTGTATGCTTATCCTCCTGAACCCCTTATCCAGAGCTTTCTACTGAAAGCTTGCCAACTGATCCTCATTGCCTCATTTTGGCCTTGCCCGATATGGTTTCCCTTCCTTTGGTCTCATCTTCTGGCTCCACCCTGGATCTTGGATCCCATTTAGGATCTCATTTCACACCCCTCATAGGTCCCTCATCCAAGTCTGGACAGTTTGAAGCTCACGGCTTGGCTGCTCCAGTTCCCTTAATTGCTTGGACGCCTGGATGGTCTTCTTCAGTCATGTCTATTCAGGTGCAGTTACGTCTATTCAGGTGGGACCTCATAAGTCATCCACCAGGATTTTTTATCGTAGTAAATGGAAACGTTTTTCCTTTTGGGCTTCTCAAAGGAGTTTAGACCCCTTCACGGCTCCTGTTTCAGCTATTCTGGATTTTCTGGCAAATATTTTTCAACAAGGAGATGGCTCTTATGCAGTCAAGGTTCAGTTAGCTGACATTTTTCATTTTCATCTGGGCGAATTCTGCTTCTTTAGCCTCTTCCAGATTCTGTAAAGTTTTTATTAAAGGTACCTTCCTCTTACCATTCGTCCATGGGACCTTACTATGGTTCTTCAAGCGTTGATCGCGCTGTGATTTGAACCTGAAGCAACCACAAATCTTATGTTTTTGTCTTGGAAAACAGCGTTTCTAGTGGCTATCACCTCAGCTAAGAGGGTTTCAGAACTGCAAGAATGGTCTGTTAAAGTTCCATACTTGATTTTCAGGGTTTCCCTTCGCGCCAATCATTTTTTCTTCCAAAAGTAGCATCACAGGTTAACATCAATCAAACCATCAATTTACCTGTTTTCTTCCCACATTTTGCTAACAAAATGGAATACAGGCTACACTTGTTGGATGTTCGTAGACAGTTACGATTCTGTTTACACAGGACTAGAACCTTTCGCAAATCTGATCAATTGTTTGTGTCCTTTTCTAAACCCTTTTTGGGTAAACCTATCTCCAAGGTTACCATTGCTAGGTGGATCTCCTTGTGTATCCTTCAGATCTACAAGGATAAAGGTTTGTCTCTTGCAGGTCAGGTGAAAACTCACTCGACTAGGTCCATGGTACTGCAGCCTTTTGGTAGAGAGTCTCACTGAATGATATTTGTTCTGCAGCTGCTTGGTCCTCATCTCATACCATTATTTCTCACTATAAATTGGATTTGATTTCTCAAAGGGAGCATCCTTTGGATGTCCCTCAAGAATGCATCTGCAGTCCTAACAAATGGGTTGTCCTGCCTCAGGCAGCCCTTCGGTCAGCCGGATTCCAAAGTCTGGGTCTGGCCTCGGCTGATGTCGCACTTCACCCGACGTCATAGCTGCTGTTAACCGGGTATAAAGGCATCAGCCGACGCCATTTTCCTCAGTCTTTCTTGCCGCGTGGCGCCCGAAGCAGAAGCTGTTCGCAAGTGCCGGTCGGTCAGAACCAGAGATTGCTACTACCGAAGACTTCTAAAAAGCTAAGTACTCCGTTGGGGACTCTTTCTTGCCTCAGCCGATGTCAGAAAAAGTGAATAACTGTTTAACTTGTGGGAAACAAATACCTCATAAAGATTTCCACTCTTACTGCCTACCTTGTTTAGGCCGAGACCACGACGTAGCAGCTTGTCTAGCCTGTGCTTCCTTCAACCGACGGACTCTTAGACGTCGGTCGGAGTTTGCAGAGGAGTTTTTCTGCTCCGCTTTTGCTTATAACATGCCGTCGGAGACTCCGACTTCACATTTAGCTAAAAAGCGTAAGGAAAAGGACCAACACTCGCGGTCCGCGGTTTCAGCCGAAACCGCGGTTAAGCCAACTGCGAGTGTCTCGGTTTCGGCGGAAACCGAGTCCGCGGTTCTTCCTTCGGCCGAAAGCGTTACTCCTACAACCGAGACCTCATCCAGCATGGCTGAATCTGCTACTGAATTTCCACCTGCTCTTACAGGCTCTCAGGATTTATCAGATACTATCCCCTTAGATATATCTACTCCTGCACGTGGAGCTGCTAGGCCCCCTGCATCCATGTCAATTAAGGCTTTTGCCAAGGCTAAAGCAGCTAAATCAACAAAGGCCGTGCCTGCTAAAACCCCCTCTCACAGGCCTAGCTCTAGTACTCAAATGCTTAGTCTAGCAGAGGATCTCATTTCTTTGATCAGGGGATCCCAGTCGCACCCAGACAGGGCCTCTCACCCCCCCCCCCAGAGAAGAGGCCTACAGCAGAGCCCCCTGAGCCAGTTTCTACTGATTACTCCTCTGATGATTCAGAAAATACAAACCCTCCAGAAGGCCCTTATTCTCCATATGAGGACTCTGATGCAGAAGACTCCATTCCTTCTGCCTCTCCTCCTGAGGAATTTTCTTTTGGCGAAACCTTGCATGCTATGAGAGAACAATTTCAATGGCAGGGCCAGGATTTTTCAGACTCTAGGAAAAGGCTTAGGACCTTTTTACATTTGCCACAGCATAGGCCTTTAGCCATTCCTCCAGTACTTACAGTTGTGGATGATGCATTTAATGATGCTTGTACTGCTCCTGACTCTCTTCCTCCGGCCCCTGCTAAGCCCGACAGATACTACAGGGTTCCGGACTCACATTATCACTTGTATAAGGCTCCTATTGCAGATCCTGAAACTATTTCACAAGGCCCCAAAGCTGTAGCAGCTGCCTCTGCCAAAAACCCCCTCCCCTCTGAAAGAGAATCTAGGGCCTTAGAGAGATGGGGTAAAAAAGTTTATACTTCTGCTACTCTTTCGGCTAGGGCCTTAAACTGTCAATTCCACATGATTCAGTATCAGGAATTTATGTTAGATCAGCTAACTAAAAAACTGTCCTCGCCTGAACCTTTAGACCGAAAGTCCCTTCAGGAAATGGTACATAACATTCAGCAGGTCAGTAATCATTCCTTAAAATGCGGCTATGATGCACTGGAGGCTTCCTTTAGATCAGCTATGACTGGTACAGTGATCAGAAGGCATGCATGGTTAAAAGAGCAATCCTTACCAGACCATGTAAAGTCAAAGCTGCTAGATGCTCCCATGGAAAAACACAGTTTGTTTGGTTCCCCTGCACAGCAAGTGTTGAAGAAGGTGGAAGAGAAAGCAAAATCTGTCCAGACAGTCAAGGATTTCTTACAGGTCCAGCCTCCGAGGTTTAGTAGGAACTGGCCTTCCAAGAATTGGTCCTTTCCAGACACCAACAGAGCACAGAGAGGCAGGAATAGGCGCCCAAGAGGCAGAGGTCAATCCAGAGGTGCCTACAGGGGACGTCAGTGGCAGCCTAACAACCAGAGAAGTACTGCCACAGATCCAGCCACTACTACTTCCACAGGACAATCACAGTGACTTGGCTCTGAAACCGCCTACCAGGGAACAACTAGAAGCACCCTTAGGCGGAAAGCTAGCCTTATTTTCAGTAAACTGGCATTACATTACGGGAGACAAATGGATTTTACAGACAATAGACAAAGGTTACAGGTTTCACTTCCATACTCTACCAAGGAAGAGAGGAATGCCAAACCTACCTCCAAATCAAAAGACAAACGCTCTAGAGCAAATAGACCACTTACTAAGGATGAGAGCTATAGAAAAGGTACCATCTATGGAACAAGGGCAAGGATTTTACTCCAGACTTTTCCTGGTGCCAAGAAAAGAAAACCAATGGAGACCTATTCTCGACCTGTCCGCTCTGAACACATATCTCATTGTTCCAAAATTCAAGATGCTGACCCTACAGCAGCTTCTTCCCATGCTGGGCAAGGAGTCTTGGCTGGTAACTCTAGATCTCAAGGAGGCATACCTGCACGTCCCCATATGACCAAATTGCAGAAGATACCTCATATTTCTTGCAGGATCAGAGCATTATCAATTCTCAGCATTGCCTTTTGGCTTATCTACTGCGCCCAGAGTATTCACGAAATGCCTGGCATCAGTAATTGCTCATTGCAGGCTTCAGGGAATTCAAATTTACCCATACCTGGACGACTGCCTGTTACAAGCGGACAACAAAAACAAATTAACAAAAGATTTAAGAAAGGTCATTCACCTATTGCAAGCCCTGGGATACACAGTCAGCATAAAAAAGTCAAGGGTGATACCATCCCAAAGGATAACTTTCTTGGGTGCAGAACTGGACACATCAAGCCAAATGGCATTCCTCACAGCAGAAAAGCAGAAGCACCTACCACTCTATTTCATGGCATTAACAACGCAGAACCAGCTTACAGCAAGGAAAGTCCTGCAAGCCCTGGGTTACATGGCATCCTGCATAATATTGATTCCACATGCCAGACTACATATGAGGAAGTTGCAATGGTACCTAAGGAATTTATGGTCTCAGCACAAGCACGGCCTAGAAACCCAAATTCCAATAATTCCATGCCTGAAGCAAGAATTCCAATGGTGGGCTCAGGCCTGTCAATTGAACAAAGGGCTGCCCTTTCACAGCCCTCACCCAAGCCAGACTATCACCACGGACGCCTCAGACCTCGGTTGGGGGGCACACATGGTGGACAAGTGCATACAAGGCTTATGGACTCAAGACCAGCTGAACCTACACATAAATCAAAAAGAGATGCTGGCAGTAAAGCTGGCAATTCAGACATTCAGACCGTTTCTTCAACAGGGTCATTTGCTGATAAGGACGGACAACACCACAGTTATGTGGTATATCAACAAACAGGGAGGCACACATTCATATCCTCTATGCCGAATGGCAATGGACCTCTGGAATGTGGCCCTGAACCTCAACATTCAGCTCCAGGCAATATTTGTGCCAGGAAAGGAAAATATACTAGCAGACATCTTAAGCAGAACTACCACGGATGCCCACGAATGGATGCTGCATCCAGACATCTTCAAATCCATTACAAAGAAATGGGGACTACCAGAAATAGACCTATTCGCATCCCCACACAACCACCAATTGAAAAAATTCTGCACAAGGACATACCACCCACTAGCTTGGAAGGTGGACTCCCTATCTTTCAGTTGGGAAAACCTGACAGCATATGCATTTCCACCTCTTCCTTTGATGCACAAAGTGCTACTGAAGATGAAAGAAGATCACCCAAGGATCATCCTGATAGCTCCAGACTGGCCGAGGCAGCATTGGTACCCACTACTGAGGAGTATGTCTCGGGAACACACATGGCCTCTACCCCTAGTTCCTTTACTGCTAACACATCACAACTTCAAAATCCTGCATCCAAACTTGAAAACACTGCAGCTAGCTGCTTGGAACATTGAGATAAATCTGGGTTATTTTGTCTTATGCAAAGGGTTAAAGACATTATCTTGGAGGCTCGCAGACCCTCAACAAGAAAAACTTATTCAGCAAAATGGAAAAGAGATCTCATTTGGAGTGCAGCAAAAGGAGAAAATGTATCACTGGCAAACATAGCTAACATCCTGGAATACTTAGCAGAGCTTTTCCACAATGGCCTGTCCTACTCCTCCATTAAGATTCATGCGTCAGCAATTTCAGCAGAATACAACATGGATCCTCCAGTCTTTTCTCATCCTCTACTCAGGCAGTTCCTGAGAGGAATTAAAAATGTAAAGCCACCAAGGAAGCCACCATTGCCTACATGGGACTTGAACTTTGTGTTAGAAAAGTTGACACTTCCCCCTTTTGAACCAGCAGCAACAGCAGAATTACAGTACTTATCTTGGAAAACTGCTTTCCTACTTGCAATCACTTCAGCAAGAAGGGTTTCCGAATTACAGGCATTAATGGCAGTACAGCCCTTCCTTATCTTCCATCAGGATAGAGTGTCCATGAGAACTAATCCTACTTTTATGCCAAAGGTGGTCTCCAGGGTAACATTAAACCACGCAATCCACCTACCTACATTCTTCCCCAACCCACAGAACAGGGGGGAAAGACTACTACATACCTTGGATGTGCATAGACAATTGCGCTACTACCTGGACAGAACCAAGAACAATAGGAAAACTGACCAGCTTCTGGTAGCATATGCAACAGGAATGGAAGGAAAAGCAATTTCAAAACAGACAATCTCAAAATGGATAGGAAATTGCATTAGATTTTGGTACTCTTATCATGGAAAGACAACTCCAGAAAACATCAGACCTCACTCCACAAGGGCTACAGCCACTACTACAGCTTTTTTACGAGGAGTGGCTACCAAAGACATTTTAGAGGCTGCTACTTGGAGCTCCGTGCATACATTTGCCAAGAATTACAATCTACCTTTATACTCCAGATCCCGAGCAGGTTTTGCCACTGCTGTTTTGCAAGGGATCTTAACTACACCATAATCTTCTTAGTACCTCCTCCGCCAGTTTGGCTATGGTATTCTACCCATTTGTTAGGACTGCAGATGCATCCTTGAAGGACATAGTACAGTTTTGTACCTACCATAAATGTAGATGTCCAAGAGGTATGCATCTGCAGTCAGGATTACCCACCCTCCTTCCCCTCTGTGGTACTCCTAGGGTATTTGCCCATCTTGTAGCTAGCTGGGGGAATCTATTATGGTGTATTTGTTTGTATATATGTATATACATGCTTATTTCTATTTGTTCTCTATTGTTTGGAAACATTTGCATTTATCCAAATTTAGCCTTCCTAGAGGGCACCTGGCATCTGGGTCAAGAAACACTGAGGAAAATGGCGTCGGCTGATGCCTTT